>NC_092356.1:31556440-32156440 GCF_963676685.1 Mytilus edulis
CAATGAGAATGATGGTCGTAGTGTGAACGTAGTCAGGTCGTAAGAAGAGCGTGATGAGGACGACAACGGCGTGCTAGAATCGTACTATGGTCGTGAACACCGTGGTTAAGTCGTGGTGGAAGCGTAGTTGTGTCGCAGTGAGAACGTGATGGTCGTAGTGAGGTCGTGATAACGTCGCTCTGCGATCGTAGCACAGTATCTCCGAATAGAATCACGCTATCGCTACGATGGTACAGCGACCTTTGCGATCTTACTGCGATGTTAGTGCGCTCTCACTACGCTTCTACTACGACCTGATTTCGCCTCGACCGCACCACGATTGTTTTGAACATGTTCAAAGTTGGCCACGCTCACCACGACCGTGATACGACCTTACTGTATCTATACGATTGCACTACGATCATCAAAATTTGCATTTTTTTCACAGATCGTAGTGCGATCGTGGCCTAGTGGGACTGGGTATTAAATAACGGTTTCTCTGTTTGTGTTCAGTATTCTCGGTCCTCGTATCTTTCTGTTTACATTCATCAAAACCCCGCGGAAATCTCACATGCGTAGGTGCATTCTAAAAGTCATGTGCGTTCGTACAACAAAGTTTACATTAAAAATTATATAATTGTTCCGAATAAACAGCTGTCACGGATGCAAAGAGCTATTGGAGAAACAATTATTTTAATAAAAATATAAATCTTTGTAAGATCTAGTTCAAATATTTATAGTTTTTCACTTGCTTTCCATCACGATATAATTAACGAGACGTTTTTTCAAACACAACTAAATCACCCACCATGACAGCATTTTGTCAAATCACAGAAAGGATTTTCGAGAATGCGTATTCTGTTGCCATAGTTAAGCGTCCTTAAGTTCAAAGGGCACAAACCGAAACTATACCGACTACGTCGGAATAATATTACTTAAACACTTAATATGACTATTAATATGTTTTCTGATAGTTGCTAAAACATTACTTTTAATTTTCAAACATACTCTTCTATTGAACTAATTGAGAAAAATTGAGAAAATATTGACATTTTTTGTCTTTTGATCAGATATAAAGTAGGATTTGTAAATTGAAAAAACCACAATTAAGCAATATCTTCTTTACAATTATTGTAATAGAATTTTGCAATTTATTTGTTTCATATAGTTTATTGATTAATTTATGTATGGTCATTTGTTACAGGTATTTATCATGTTTATCGACTTTTATGTATAAAGTGAAAAGTAAATATCAGCGGTCACTTTAAATTATCTTGGGGCAAATAGAATATTTAATATCAGGTTGTCAGAATGACCTCTATTCATTTATAACATTGATGTTATGCAATTTTATCTTCAGTTCTGACCGAAATTGACTATTACTTAATTTTGATGGAAAAAGGCCAAGTAGCATGTGTTTGGACAATGGTCAAACTACGCAGGCAATTTTGAGTGGTGTTAAGATATTTGAACAAAATAAATTAGTAATATTGACATTTATAAATATCTTAAATTATATAAATTATCATTGTTGTATATTATTTTCTGTATATTGTTAATAACAAATTGTTTTACATTATAAAAGAAAAACGTTTATAAATATATTTAAAATATAATTTGGTAAATATCGAAATAAGAAATTAAAGAAACTAAAGAAAAACTGTTTTCATATAATTTCGAGTTTTGGCCTGGTTTTTGACCAATACTATATTTGGTCATCCTAATCTAATTTTTCATTTGCGTAGTCGTTTGTTTTGGCAGTTAGTTCTGAAACTATGGAAATTATTGTTGCTAAGTCCGAACCGAATACTATATAAACTAAATCAAGCCGCTGTTACAGCAATAGCGAGTTTCTTGATCTTTCTAGGTGAGTTCTTAGTTTGAAAAATAATTTATATCTAAAATTATATTCATTTTTATTTTTATTTTGGAAAAGTTAAATAAAGTTTATAAGTAACTAATATTTATTCTAACTTACAAGGTTAAAATTTATAACAATAATTATTTTATTATTCATCAGATATATTGTAATTATATGTTGTACTTTATTAATGTTTTCAATTTATTTTAACTTTGAAATTATATTGTAAAATTGTAATGTCATTACTTTGATGTTTTCTTTATTAAAATAGCGAGTTTCTTGATCTTTCTAGTTGGTTTACTTTCCTGTGGAGTTCCCAGCCTCTCTACTTTGAGTCTTACCCCTCAATTGTGCTGTAAAGCAATACAATTGGAAAAGTACTTAACCCTACGAAAACATCCACACAATACATATATCAAATGAAACAAAAAATATTAACTTAACCAAGAATTCAAACATTGAAATATATTCAACTCACGATCGAACAACATGGATAGCTAAATTATGCTGGAGTCGTATTTGAAAAACAATGGTTTGTTGGTCATTCATTTACTATTTTTAACAATCTAATTATATACGTTAAATCGAAAATTTAAAAAAAATCATTTCTTCTAAAATTTCTTCGTACAAACGCAACTATAAAGATAGTTCGGTTTAAATAACAAAAAGTTATTAAATGTAGTTTCTGTTGTATATATAGTATTTAATCATTTAGTCGCTGAATAAATATGGTTATATGAATGAGCTCTGTTCTTAGTTCTAAATACAGGTTCTATTGGCCAAATCTAAATTTGCAAATAATCTCATCATAGATACCAGGACTAAATTTTGTATATAAGCTAGACGCGCTCTTCGTCTACAAAAAACTCATCAGTGACACTCGAATCAAAAAAAAGTTAAAAAGGCCAAAAAGTACGAAGTTGAAGAGCACTGAAGACCAACATTCCGAAAAATTCTGCCAAATACATCTAAGGTAATCTATGCCTGAGATAGAAAAGCTTTAGTGTTTAAAAAAATAATAATTTTGTAAACATTTAACATATCAATATGCAAAATTGATAATTATTTACCGTAATCGTTTCCGGTTGTCCTTTTAGAGGCAATATGCGTTCTCTGTATTTATGTATGCAGTGATGAGGAAGTAACGTCTACATGATACTTTAGAAGATAATTCAACCTTTAACATTTCGGGGACAACACGACACATACGTAACTGAATTGGTTATATAACTTACGTTATAGCAAAGTAAAGGGATTGGCATGTTATTCTGTTTAACAGTTCATTGCAACATGTTTGTAAACATATCAGCTAGTAAAATTTCTTACCTACCAACGTCGACTTGAATTTGCCGATGCATTATAAAAGTTATCAATAGATATGAACAAACAAGAAAAAACATGTTAAAGGAAAGAAAATCGTTATTAATTTCTTGCAAGGCAAATATTTTTTTGAAATCTGACAATTTCGGCAAGTTAAATCATTCGTAAATCTAATCTTGCAACATTTTCTCTCTATCATTGAAAGTTTCAAAACAAAATACAAAAAGGGATAAAAATCTTCTTGCTATGGTTTTCGCTCCTATAATGATGATTTGAAAACTTTTGTTATCTTTAAAATTGAGAATGGAAATAGGGAATGTGCCAAAGAGACAACAGCTAGCCCGACCATAGAAAAAAACAACAGCAGAAGGTCACCAACAGGTCTTCAATGAAATTCCCGCACCCGGAGGCGTCCTTCAGCTGGCCCCTAAACAAATATATACATGTAGTAGTTCAGTGATAATGAACGCCATACTACTTTCCAAATTGTACACAAGAAACTAAAATTAAAATAATACAAGACTAACAAAGACCAGAGGCTCCTGACTGGAGACAGGCGCAAAAATGCGGCGGGGTTAAACATGTTTGTGAGATCTCAACCCTCCCCCTATACCTCTAGCCAATGTAGAAAAGTAAACGCATAACAATACGCTTTACCTATTTGTAGATCTTATAAAAAAGAATAACAAATTTTTATCATATTTTATTTTATCAAAACACACAACATTCTGTAGTCTCCGATTTTAAAGATGTCATTTTACCATTTCTGCATTTGAAAATCGTATTTTGCTGTACATTTTTACTAATGACAAGTTTCCGCAAAGCATCAGAAAACAAAACAAAAAGGTAATCATTTAAACGTTGTACCTGCGACTTATTATATACATAATAAAACCCGTAACTTTGGATGCGATCCAAGTAAACTTGAAAAAAATGTTATCTTAACGATCATCAGTTCAAAACTGTAATAAATACTTCACCTTGTTTTGGTATAGGTACTAAAATTGATTTTGTATTTTATCATAAGTACATTTCTATTCGTTTGGAGTTACGAATCCTTACTTAAATTTTGCATTGTACAAGGTCATATATTTATCTGACTATTAATGACGTCATTACAAAATAAAGGAGAAAGTTGCCAAAGGGACATCTTAACTCAATGTCGAATATAAATGACAAAATTTTTATCAAAACAGAAATACTAAAATCACCAAATGACAAACAACAGTATACAACAAAATATGAAAAATATAAGACCGGAAACACAACCCAAAACCGGGTGTGATCTCATGTTCTTCGGAAGCACGGTGGGTATGGTTGTCATGCGAGAGAACGTTCTGTGCTGGTGATTCGGTCCTGACGGGTGCTGGTAATCAATGAAAAAATGTAAACAAAGACGAAAATGATGATTTTTGACGTTTTCACTCATAAAAAATGGAAGAAAACAGTTGAGATTTTTCAATTTTGTTTCTTATGGGTTCATATGTAAACCATTAAAAAGTTGACCCTCTAAACTGTTTCAGTAAGCGTAACATAAAAGTGCTAATTTTCAGAAAATCTAGAACTGAAAAAATAAAACAAAATGCTCATAGAGTCGGCTTTCCATACCGCAATCCACACGGCAAAACTATTTTGTGAAAAAAAACATTGCAATTTATTAAAATTTAGCCTTTTCTCAATTTATTCATGTCCTGATACTGTGCTGGTGGGTCCTGTCATTGTGTTGGTGGGTCCTGATACGGTGCTGGTGATTTTGGATAAGAAGTTGTTCATATTTGTAACAAATGTTACAAAATCAATAAAATTGGGCAGATAATTGTTGTCAACAGGATCTATGACTCCTATTTTAGCTCTTGTGCATCCATTTAGGTGTTTAATATGTGTTTTCAAATGATCGTAACTTGTAATAATTTAATTTAGAATGTAACGCGTCTTCTGATTGGCTGACGTTATTTTGTTATCATCCCATTGACATAATTTAGTCATGTGACCGTGACGTCATCAACGTTTTTTCGTGGTTTTCTACGGAATGAAATGGAATTTAGAATTAAATTATAAGAAATGACTGTAATATTTTTTCTGTCTATTCGAAATAACATAAAAAAATGTGGTGCACACTGTTAAATAACCCGCTACGCGCGTTATTCAGTGTGCACCAAATTTTTTATGTTATTTCTTCATAGACAGAAAAAATACTACAGTCATTCCTTAATTACATAATTAAATAAAAGGGCAACATCTTTCGTCCAATATCAGATAACAATATATAGTATCTAAAATAAGAACAGTTTTATTAAGATATTAAATGCCCCTTACATTGATGCTTCAACAATGATCAAAGCCCATGCTGCATAGACATGTTTGTTAGCGCTCCGCATACCCCTCCCCACTTCCACCCAACCAACCCTCCTCATTTCCTCCTTCCTTGTTATAGTGGTGTACCAACACAACAATTTATCACATAAAATGATAACGAAAAGACACACATTATTGAACAACGAATGCTCGCAGGTACTGAAAGCTAGTTCAAAGCCGCTTTTTCAACTAATAGATAAACCATGTTCCCATATACAAAAATTCCAATCGTGTCGATAAAAAAGTCTCAAAACTTAAGTTCACATTTTAATGTTTGATGAAGCAAAACTTTTTAAAGTGTGCAGTAAATCTTGTGCTCACAACAGTTATTGTCATAATTATGTATACATAAGACTTATAAAGGAATTAAGAAGGTACCAAGAAATATGTTACAGTTCAATTTAATGATCATGAATGGAAGGAAATGGTACGGAAGTTTACATAGGTCAAAAAGAAATTGATAGTATTTTTTGGCGAAAGACTTAAACGCTTCTTTGCATTATATAGTACAGCTCTTCTATAAAAGCATGCAAAAAAAAACTTTGATTGACTTGCTTGCTATGTTTGCTTGGATGTTTTGAGGTAGGCGGAGTTTCAATACATACTGGGATTTGATTGGACAAATACAAACTGACAGGAATTATAGTTAATGTTTATTGTCCAAACAAACTCTAGTATATAGTAAACAGACTACTTACCTGTCATTTACAAACATCCAAACAATCATAGCAAGCAATTTGATCAATGGTTTGCTTTGCATATATTTATAGAAGAGCTATAAATTCTAAAAAAAAAAATCTTGTTGTCGTAGATGGTTAAATCCTCGTGGACTTTTTAGCTTCCACCCTGACGAGGCATGTTAGCTGTTCGTATGCTGTTGCACCTGACGCAAGGAAACTTTACATTTCCATCTTCTTTTCTGAAATATTTTTCCCAGCTCATACTTGACAGGATTGTTATCCTAGTAAAAGGTGTACCAATGAATTGAACACAAGTTAAAAATTCCACAATACTATATAATTCATTTTATGTGTCAATTTGTTCGAAAAAAGTCGAAAAGAAGAGAGTTTTTTTTAATGTCATGATTATCTGTCGCTTTCTAAATCCATGCTTAAGCATTTATTTCAGATGACATGGACTCCTCACCCTGATGACCCTGCTGCCTTTCATAACTTTATCCGTATACATATATTAATAGATAAACAAAAGGCTGCAACTGGTATTTTTGTATTTAAAATGATTCTTTGTAACGAGAATATTTGTGGTGAATGGAAACTGTGAGGGTCAGAATCTTGAATTGCTTATAAATGTTGCTGGACCCAGTCTGAATTTTCTGAAATGTGCAAGGTAGATAGACATTGGCATTTTGATTTTTTTTACTCGGTAAGTTTTGCCCTAATTGCTTGAACTTTTGCAATATTAAAGCCGATTTCAATGAGTGTGTAGACAAAGGGAATATCTTTGGTTATCTTGCTTGCTGAACAGAAAAGTCATTGTTAGGTTATGTAAACTACCCTACTTTAAGAGTAGACTAGTCCGACAAATGACACATCTTTCTGTCTGTAGGACCAGGCTACTTCGAAAGGAGGGTAGTATACCTTACCTAACAATGACTTCACGGTTTAGCTAACAAGCAAGCTAACCAAAGATATTACATTTGCCTACATACTCAATGGAATCGGCTGTAACTGAAAATTCGAATACATTTTAACAGACAGTGGTCATGTTTGTTGATGCATATTGTTTTTCCTAGATTCACTCTTGAAAAATCATTTGGTAACATTTGGTCAAATAATTTAAGAAAAGATGTTTTTGTAATTGCGGACGCCAAGACAATACATGAACCTCACACGACCCCTCGACACAGGTGAGCTTATATATGATCTTATAGCGATGCGGGTTGATTACCAGTTGAAATTAAGCCAGTTTTTTGTGTGTGTAGATTTGTATTGTTTTAAACTGTTATGACCTTTTAAAGTTAAATGTAGGTGTTTAATCTAAGAATTTCGTTTTTAAACTTATAAACTTGTTTTATACTCAATTGGTAGTATGAAGCTAGGAGATATTTTAATTTTTGAAATTGAAGGCACAATTAACAAAGCAAACGGTAGTTTCAAATACTTTTAAATAGATCTTTAAGGATAATGTACCCTTGTGTTGATCCCATGCTAAACATAACAAAAATCTCTGTACAAAGGTTATCTCGTCTTCATTCTCTGACATATTCTAGTCTTCCCTTTCATAAAATTCTATCGAACTTTCGAAAAAATATACCTGATAACCGTTCAGACTAAAAAATTATGTTGAAAAAATCTTACAGATACAGCAAGTGATTCTTAATAGCTATAAGATACATTTTTCTTTTAAAATTCAACTTTTAAATCTTACGAGAAACTATGCCAAGCTTAAAACTTTCACTGCAATCTCGCTCTAACTTATCCCCCATCCCTTCCCCAAAAAAAAACCAAACAAACAACCCCGCAATACTATTGTCATTCTTATAGTCAGAACTAAACTGTTCACAAACAAATGTGTTTATGCTGTTAAAGACATATGATTCAAACGCTCAGAAAGTCCTTTGTTGTATATTTTTGCTCTCCATTTTTATGCAAAACCTTTTACATTTTTATTTTATGGTTTATTGTTGAAGGTCGTTCGATGACGTATGGTTGTTTACACATACTTCCTTTGGTTTCTTATGGATTTCTTGTCCATTGACAACAAACATACCACATCATCTACTTTATATAAGTATTGTAATATTTTCAACGAATTTGGGGATCTTGCAAAATGATCGTAATCCCGAAAATATTATCATATTTTCTGATCTTAAAAGGGTGCAAGAAGGGTTCCATTAACAGGCCAATAAATAAGATTACAGTTAATTTTAAAAAAAAATATAGGGGTATTTTTTCTCTCATAATAACAGTTAACAGATTCACAACAATGTCAATTTCAAGAAAGCAGACAACAGTTAATTAGCCAATAACAGTATAGCATCAATAATCTTGAATATATGCCTTTTTTAACTAAAATATAAAGGCACAGAATCAGGACATAGGAGCACAGAACCAGGACCGTTTTTCTTATCACCAGCACAGCGTCAGGACAATTCCGTTTAACGAACTTGCACGACTTTTGCAATATAATATGTTGTAATATACTTTGCATGGTACTTATGACGCATCAGAGAAAAATTAAGCAACAAAACAGTCGTTTTATTGCCGTTCTGATACAACGTAAACAAACCCACCAGCACAGAATCAGGACCCACCAGCAACTGACATAACCAAATCACCAGCACAGAACGTTCTCTCGCAGGACAACCATACCCACCGTGGGAAGTGTAAACAGATTTTATTTCACATATGGCTAGGAATTTAGAATAATGATAGGAAATGTAAACAGATTTTATTTCGAATATGGCTAGGAATTAAAAATAATGATAGGAAATGTAAACAGATTTTATTTCACACATGGCTAGGAATTAAAAATAATGATAGGAAATGTAAACACTGGAATGTCGTACCAAAAAGGAGATATATAATCCATCTGCAGTTTTCCTAGATTTTGTAATATAGAAATGAAGTTGTCATTTGGGATTAAGAAATCACTCCTTTTTTGTGAAGTTTGGTTTGGAATAAATTCACTGCATGTGTGCTGCTTAATTTAATCCGTAAAAACATGAATAGTTTATTCATAGGCCATTGTTATATTATAGTTCGTTTCTGTGTGTGTAACATTTTAACGTTGTGTTTCCGTTTTGTCGTTTGTTTTCTCTTATATTTGAGTGTGAATGCACATTACTATAAGAAGTGTCACGGTACTTTTCTATCCCAAATTCATGTATTTGGTTTTGATGTTATATTTGTTTTTTGTCCATAGATTTACGAGTTTTGAACAGCGGCATACTACTGTTGCCTTTGTTTATTCAATAGTTGTAATTGGCTTGTATTCAATAGTTGTAATAATCTTTGAATCGAGTTTCAATGACTATCAGTTCTCGTAGATTTGTACTTTACGTCAATAGATAAGTTTACATGAGACAACTCTATATCCATATTGTTGTCAGTCTTTTTTCTTTATGAGTGTCATCTAGATTAATTGTTATGTGTTAGTATTTTGCATCATTTATCATAGTATCACATATCTAAAAGAAACATGCGCTTTAATTTTCAGCTTTAAACTTATTTCAATGAGATGGTTTGATGATCTGTGTGTGAAATTAGTCCAGAACTAAAATTTCCCTTGCAGAAATTGACCAAGTTGTTAAAAATTACTCTTCAAAAATTTCGTTTCTCGTTTTGTAGACGAACTCGTATATTATGTTGCTACAAGTGAAACTCCCAGAATGTAAAAAAATCGTTAATTTCTCAATGATGAACAAACGAAGAACCACAGAAGTTTATGCATGCGTATTGCTGTACATAAAGGTGAAGTCATTCACCTGTAGGCTTTATGCACTATGTGTATTTCTTATCTAAAGGTGACACATTGGAAGGTGGCATGATGATTTGTTAAAAAACACTGCAGCAAAATGTTCGATATGTTTCATAATTCACTGGTTTTCTTATTTCAAATTCATTTTTATTCTTGTATTTCAAAGAATGGTAACGATTACACATACAGTGTTGTTTATGTTGTTGCTACGAATTGTCATTGTATTTCGATTATCTGTGCTGTTTTTGACATCATAAACAAAGATATAATTGTTCGCATAAGATATTGACGGCCCGTTTCCAAGCTATGATATTTTTTAAATGTGGGTAAACATTCGAGAAAAGAAATGAGATTAATTTTTCTGTAACTTGTCACACCATTTAAAGTCTTTTATGTTGCAGCTTCTTTATGCGGAAAATACCTATTTTACACAAAAAGATCTCTGGAAATTACATTTCATATAGTCTTTACACCTTACATAAATTATATTATTGAAAAATGCTTGCTTTTTATGTTGTTTTTTTTTTGTTTCAGATGCCTTAGCATAAACAATTTGCTTTTAATCATAACCTGTTGTTTTTAGTTAACAGTAGTAAATGGTAATTCGCCGTTTCAGAATCTAATGCATCATGGGTAATATTTTCAAAAGTGTACCACAAAACGTCTTGATTGGTTAAAAATGTCATAAACAATGAAAATTTAACCAATGACGTGACGTTATTTTTATTTTGGGGTACGAACAATGAAATTACCCATAGTCCTTTAGATTCTGAAACGGCCAATTAGAGAGATTAATTCATTGTCAAACCTAATAGCGAGAAGCAAAAGATACCAAAGAACAAGAAAACCAATCCAAAATGAACTGACGACGCCATTGCTAAAAACTCCTTACAGTGTATATTTTTAACTCGTTTGTGTTCCAAGTATCTGTAGTAAAGTCTTTGGGATTTGATGAAATTAATCAAGGATTTCGTTACTACAAATAATATCAAACCTTTACAAAAAGATTTCGTAGATACAAAAAAGTTTGCAGTATTTGAAGAAAACTTATAACAAACGGATAGCATAAAATGATTTTTTATGATGCTGTTTATCGAGCACGTCTATGTAAATACGGTCCAGGTAAACAAATTAATCCTTCAAATAGTTGTCTTTTTTAAACGTTACCAATCAAATACTGCAATTAGATGTTTGAATATTGTTTTATAGGTATTGTTATTTTGCTATTTTCCTTCGAATATTCACGGTCCTACATTTACATAACTACACATATATCATATGATTTTTTATACTTTTAAGTGACGTATCTATAAAAACAATCATTGGATATTAGATGTGCCCTGATTGATATGTTTGTCTGAGATCTATGATTAACAAGCTTTCAGTAATTGTAGGTACTCTAAGTTCTGTTCTTTATGTCTGTTGTTTTAGTTGGCCGTTTCAGAATCTAAAGGACTATGGGAAATTTATTGTTCGTACCCCAAAATGAAAATAACGTCACAGCATTGGTTGAATTTTCATTGTTTTTGGACGTTTTCAACCAATCAAGACGTTTTTGGTGTACACTGTGAAAATATTACCCAGAGTTCATTAATTCTAAAACGGCGAATTCTCTAGTTGGATGTATTTTTATTTCTGTTAATCTGATGAGTTGATCAATTTGTAAACTGGCTTTGATGTTGTGCTTTTATACCACTGTATCATGTTAGGATGATGGTTTGGAGTCAGCAAACATGTTCAACCCCTCCAGATTATGTTTGCCTGTCCCAAATCAGAACTCGTGAAATTCAGTGGTTGTCATTTGTTTCTGTATATAATATTTCTTTAAATCAGGACGTTAGTTTTATCATTTGATTTTTTTTACATCTGCCATTTATCGACTTTTGATAGCTTGTTATATGTTACGAGATTTTCTCATTGATGAACGGCGCGCAGTGACCGATATATTCTGCGTATTTTTAGAAGATTTGTATTATAATTGACAACCATACCATATCTTCTTCTTTTTTTAAACACAAATAAACAGTGAGACATGTGGTTTCAAACAGTCACCAATGTGGTACTGTATTAGAAAACAAACCTAGTCTGTTTTCTTTTCAAAAGAACTTTCAAAAGAGTGAATGGTTGAAAAAAAAAACACGTATCATTTATTTATAAGTTTATATGTGTTTGTAAAAATATAACAAAAATTATATGATATTGCTAGGTTTGAAAGTTGGTTGATAATAAGATGATATACAGACAGGGTTTATATATAAAATGTAAAGGTTATTTGTAATTTTACAAAAATCTCATGAAAATAGTTATCAAAGGTACGAGGATTATAATTTAATACGCAAGACGCGCGTTTCGTCTTCATAATACTCACCATCAGATCAAAATAGTTGTAAAGCTACACAAGTACAAAGTTGAAGAGCATTGAGGACCCAAAATTCCAAATACGGCAAAGGGAATCTATTCCTGGTAAAAGAAAATCCTTCGTTTTTCGAACCAATTCAAAGTTTTGTAACAGGAAATTTATAAAAATGACCATATAATAGATATTCATGTCAACACCGAAGTGCTGACTACTGGGCTGGTGATACACTCGGGGACGTCATGTCAACCAGCAGTTGTACGACCCAGTGATGTAAATCAAAGAAACCATGATTATAATTTAATACGCCAGACGCGCGTTTCGTCTACATAAGACTCATCATCAGATCAAAATAGTCGTAAAGCTAAACAAGTACAAAGTTGAAGAGCATTGAGGACCCAAAATTACAAATACGGCAAAGGGAATCTATTCCTGGTAAAAGAAAATCCTTAGTTTTTCGAACCAATTCAAAGTTTTGTAACAGGAAATTTATAAAAATGACCATATAATAGATATTCATGTCAACACCGAAGTGCTGACTACTGGGCTGGTGATACACTCGGGGACGTCACGTCAACCAGCAGTTGTACGACCCAGTGGTGTAAATCAAAGGAACCAGGATTATAATTTAATATGCCAGACGCGTTTCGTCTACACAAGAAAAGATTGACGTTTTATAAAAATAAAAACTAAATCACAACCAGGGTTTGGTGGAGTTTGTTTGCTTAGTCTTTAGTTTTTTATGTTGTGTCTTCTGTACTATCATTTGTCTGCTTGTCTTTCTATTTTTATCTATTACTTTGTCAGTCTCTTTTCTATCTATGAGTTTTACTCTCCCTCTGTTAACCTTCGTCCCTCTTTTAAACCTGTCAATCCAACTTATTTTTTATGAGTGAGGTTATGGAATGTTTGTCCGCTGTTCGAACTTCTTGTTTTCTTTCCCTACGATACAAGGTAAAATATTTAGCCAAATAACACAAAATTTGAGCAGAATCTTGATTCGCTTTCTTTTGGTTGAAGACGTTGACAATACAAATGTAAATATAAGGTGAATTTCCGAGTGAGTCTAATGCTCTTCCAGTTTATTGTATCACTATTATATTCTTGATTAAGTAATCTAACCTAAGTACATCCCTAAATATATATAGAAAGATGTGGTTTGAGTGCCAATGAGACAACTTTCCATCCAAATAACAAAAAGTAAACCATTATAGGTCAATGTACGGCCTTCAACACGGAGCCTTGGCTCACACCGAACAACAAGCTTTAAAGGGCCCCAAAATTACTAGTGTAAAACCATTCAAACGGAAAACCAACGGTCTAATCTATATAAAAAACGAAAAATGAGAAATACGTATAAATTACATATTAAACAAACAACAACTACTGTACATCAGATTCCTGAATTAGGACAGGTGCAAGCATTTGCAGCGGGATTAAACGTTCAAATGGTACAAAACTTTCTCCATTTTTCCGAAACAATAGTATAACATCACAACATAGAAAAACACACAATAGAATATCATTTGGAAGGTTTAACTCAATCAAAAAACGTAAATTAAGTTAATTTGTATAGTTTTATCAGTACTAACATTCATGTTTTTGTCACTAGTCAATGTATTTTAGTCATGAGTGATCATTTTGATATTAACATCATATGAAAAGTCGGGAAAAAATATCTGTTAAGCCATGTGAAGGCTTAAGGTAAGGTTTGCGTACACAGGGAGATAACTCGAATTCAAATAATTGAAAAAAGGAGGGATCCGCCATTTTGAATTGCTTTGATTAACTAATGTTCGATAACTACAATATTATCGAAAATAAAACAACACCTACCTCAAAATCGCCGTTTTGATGTAATTTTATCAAAATTTGAATCGTACAAGTAACGTTATGACCTTCAGTTTGTTATTTTTCTTTTATATGACATCACGTAACGTCTTTGTGCAAAAACCATTCATAAAGTTTCGCGGAATTTTATTTTATTTCATAAATGTACATTTTCATGCCCCCGCCGTATCAAGGGGGTATTGAGTTTTATCCTTGTCTGTTTGTACGTCCATCCGAATGTACGTCCGTTTTTACAAAATTGGTTTCCGTTCTCTAACTTTAGTTTGCCTCAACCAACTGATATATAAAATTTATGCATAATGCTTTTTACCACAAAAACACAGAATAAATTTGAATTTTGATGTCGTCACTTTAACAGCTCTAGATTTATGAGGGGTCGGACAGGGTACACATTTCTCCTTTCTCCCGTCCCTTTTCTCTTGGCACCCGCCGTAAAACCTTAAAAAAAAACTAATGGATGGAAAGCTCATTTCAACAGAAATCGATCTAATATCTTTTGTTTTGATGGCTTGTCCCCGTCCTGTCCTTTCACAAGACAGAAGTGTTGTTTATTCTGCTTCAAGAACCCCGATAATTTTTTCACTGACTGTTAAGCTGTCTCTTTCATTGAATTTGTAAGTCTGATGCACGCCGTTTCCGATTTTTTATAAAGTATAAATTAATACAAATTATAGTAACCCAGGACTGAGTGAAAAACGGCACATCTTTTGTGACACTTTTAGTCAATTTCGTTTAAAATGGTTGGAATATATATAATGCGCCACTGATGTGTTTTACTTATAGAGGATGCATATATATATATTCTCAGATATTTTTATTGCATAATTTTTACGAATGACAGAATGTTGACTTGGTCTTTCAAATGTACAGTTTGCAAGGTTTATCCGCAAATACGCACACAACCCACACGTTTACATCATTCGAAATATATGTTATTTTATCAATCACTTTTACAACTGACGGAATGTTTCTAATCGTATTTTTTTTTTATGGATGCATTAAAAATGTGTCTTTCAGACACACCTATTATATTGTGTCGTCCTGAACATACCTGAAGTATTTGCCACCGGACATTTTACAACCCCTGATCAAACAAACTTCTATGCATATCAGTCAATGGTAACAGGTGATTCTACACATGCACGGACTCACTATAAAATCCGAATAGTTAGTTTTTAGTCTTTCTCCGTATATATATAAGAGATCATAATAAAGTAGTGACGACGCTCGGAGTATTTTTATGAGGTCGTTTTCTGAATTTTTCGTTTCTGTTCTCTACCTTTAGTTTGCTTCAACCAAATGTTATAAAATTTATACGTAATGCTTTATAATGGTTTATATTTATGCAAGAGGGGGCATCATCAATGTCCCATGGACACATTCCTTCAAACTCAGAGTCTTGTACATGTATTAGTACACAAGTATGACCAAATTTAAACACCTCCCCTTCCGACTGATAGTTGTGGGCATAAAAGTTAAGGGACGACAAAAGTTCAATGTAGGATAAAAAAAACCAACTTAATTCACATAGTTTGTTCACTGACCCCCTGCCCCCTTTTAACTTAATTTGGGAAAAATTTGATTGACCAATATGGATATATGTAAAATCGATGTCAAATTAATAAAAACTTGCAGCAACTTTTATCCCCCCCCCCCCCCCAAACTATTTGAATTCAGTTTTTTTTTTATCCTACATTGATCTTTTGATGTCATCCCTAAGTTGATCACTGTTTTCTCTCATTGACTTTTGTCAGTCCCAAAGTGTTACAAGACAAAATGATTCTTTGTAAAAAGATGCTATTAAAGATGACTCTCTCCTTTGGTGATCAACAAACAAAATATTTTTTGTGTTTTACAAAAATGACAACATGAACACATAACGCCCATTTCCGTAAAAACGAGTTCGGGGACATACCAATTTTATTAGCTCATTATAATGCAAACAGTTAAATCCTAAAGTTCACAGTTTTTTACAAAAACGGTGGACCCGGAAAAAGGATATTTTTGGCTTTTTGTTGCCATGGCAACGGTTTTTTTTTTAACCAAAAAATTAACTTTTTATGATTTTTTTAATTAAAATTTATTATTAATGAATGGACCACAATTATTTATACATGTTTTGTTCAGTTTTTTTTTTTATAGTCACTCACATACATTATATTTTTCAGAAGAATTCAAATACAATTTTCCCTAAAAATCGTCAAAAATCGGAATTTTGAGCTTTTCACATGAAAAAACTTGTCGGGCGATGTTTGATTTTTTTTCATTAAATGATTGGGTACTCCTCCCTGAACAAAATGATGTATCATATTAGTGTAATATCACTAAGAAAAAAATCCAGGTTTTATGCAAACCTTGCCTTAAGTCAATTTTCAGACTTATATTGTATCTATTGCAGTAATTTCACCTGTACAAGTAGGCAGTAATTCTATTTTAACATGCATTCGTACCAATATAGTTAAAATGGATTGCAAAACTTTAATTTTAGAAAAAAAACTAGGGATTGGTGCAACAAGAATAGATTTTCCTAAGCTATACATGACAAACACCTCCGGATTTTTTTGTTCTCAATACTGTTAAACTTTTTACTTTATTTTTGGTGTTTTTTTTAAACAGATATATTCTCGATTCACTGATATATTTTTATAGCTATACAAGGCAAAACCCTTCGGAATTTTTTGTACTCAATGCTATAAAACGTTTTACTTTATTTGGTCTTTTTAAAAAGATACGATTCTCGATTTATACCTGCGTCACACATCAGCGTATAGCAGCGACGTACGCCAAGCGTACCATGTACGCTGCCAATGCATTAATAATTTTGGACGCATTCAAATCGTTAATCATATATGTATCGTGTTCACAACGAGCGTATGAGAAGCTTACATGTGCATTTATCGGGCGTTCAAGTAACGTATTATTTTATCAGTTGCTGTCAAACGTCGTAGCATTTAGTTCAGTTGTTCTCGTTGGTATCAACTGTTAAAAAGGCGTATTTGTCATTTAATTCCCTTAGTTTATATATATTTCGAAAAAAAGCTTTGCATTGCCTGTTTCCAAATCTTCATAAAGGAACGTTTAAGAAACAAGCTACTAGTTTGTTCATGGACATACATAGTCATACAAAGTAACATAAACTGTAAACCAACTTATTTCGTCAATAGTTTATTTTGCCTTAACCCTTTAAGTACACTTCACTGCGATTTGATTTCCTGATTTTAAAATTTAATTGATGCCGTAAGATAGAGAAAAATCAAAAGTTTTACCAATTCGAGATGATTTATATTCGCGGTATTTTTCTCCTCTCGTAAGTTGGGGAAATAAATCACTTGCAAAAATAAGTTGGGTTACAGTAGTCATTCAGTTTCTTCTGGCAACTCATTAAGACATCGCTTCATTCACTACGGTCTTTGGCTGTCAATAAACATTCGGTCCGTTGTTCTATACAATGTAACACTACACTCAATATGGCATATAAAGTGAAGTATTGCTAAGCACATATGGAACAGATATGAGAATGATTAGACAGATATGAGAATGATTAGACAGATATGAGAATGATTATACAGAAATGAGAATGATTAATGAGAATGATTATACAGAAATGAGAATGATTATACAGAAATGAGAATGATTAATGAGAATGATTAGACAGAAATGAGAATAAAAGACAGAAATACTTACCGAGTGACAATTCCAACCTTCCTTAATTCTGACCCTTATTCTCAAAACTTACGCTTTATCACCCTTCTACCTCATTAACGTATGGCTTGCATAATATAATTGAATCCCATTCATACACAGGGTTAACTTACTGTAATTTAAAAAAATAATGCGATGTTTTAATTATTGCAAAAAAATGCGATAGGGCTATAATCGCAATAATTTAAACTGGCATTGATTGGGTTCCATTAATATATCCCCCAGAACTAGAGATTAAAGAAACAACAGACACGGCTTCCTCTGCCTCATTTTTAGACTTATATCTCGAATTTGACTTACACAGTCATCTCAGTACCAGAATCTATGACAAACGAGACGATTTTAATTTTGAAATCATAAATTTCCCCCACCTTAGTAGCAATATACCAACTTCACCTGCATATGGGATATATATTTCCCAACTAATTCGATATTCAAGAGCTTGCAGCTCCTACTCAGACTTTGTAATACGTCATCAGTGTCTGAGTAGAAAGTTGATGAAACAGGAGTATGTCAAAGAACGTCTCGTTCTTTTTCTAAAAAAAGTTCATCGGAAGGTACCAAAACCTTGTTGATAAATATTCCGTATCAACTTCTCAAATAATACACGATGGTCTTGATGTATAGATTCTTCGTACTGATGTTGTTTATCATCTTAACAACGTGTTTTATAGTTCTTTCATTTGTCTTTGTTCTATTATTGATATTACTTTTGCTGTTGAATGGTTTCGTGTGATATCCGTTTCACGTGGCTCGGTGCTTGTGCGTCTCGTCAATGTGTTTGTGGTGGCTTTCGTTTTTTTGTGGTTTGTTTTGTATTTGCGACTTTTTGTATTTCTTTTGTTCTTATAACGTAACTCTGTACTTTAAAAGATCCCGTCAGTATGATATTGTTCTATTGTATGTCATTGGGATATATTTCTATTATGAATTACGGTATACGTTGAACCACAAACGTCAAAATCATTCAATCACGTAGTGGTATTAACTATTTTTGGATTCTTATAAATTCTATATTATATAACTTTTGGACTAGTTTAAATCTCGGTCTATTTCTTAAATTTATTCTTACATACTTTTGATTTTTTAACCCTGTATGCTAACATTCCCATGAAAATTTTAAAATTGTTTGTACGCACATTGAACGACAAATTTATGTGACGTATAAAATTTTCTGACGTCAGACACTCAATAAATGTGTTCGTAGATAGTAGATGTTTTTGTGTTCTGTTAAATTGTTCCTTTTAAAATTGTTAAACGATGATGACTGATGTACCCATATTTTGACTATTATATTTATTGTGTCGGTTTATTTAACGCATTAATGTAAAAATATCGGAAATTGATGAGACTGTCATTAAAGTGAGAGGGTTAGCGCTATAGAACCAGGTTTAATCCACCATTTTCTACATTTGAAAATGCCTGTACCAAGTCAGGAATATGACAGTTTTTGTCCATTCGTTTTTGATGCGTTTTGTTATTTGATTTTGCCATGTGATTATGGACTTTCCCAATTGATCTTCCTCTAAGTTCAGTATTTTTGTTATTTTACTTTTTAAAAAAAATTATACGAATTAAACAGGATTTTTAACAATATCGCAAAAAAACTGAATCGCATTTTAGTACACAATGTCAAAATCGCAATAGTAAATGCACGCAATAATTTATGAATTTACAAAAGTTCAGTTCTTTGTTACCGGATTTGATAGAAAGTCAACATTTATATGCATAGAAAATTGCTTCACAAAAGTAAAATAAATAAACTCATCATAGATACAAGGATTGCTTTATTAACGCCGTACGCGCGTTTCGTCTATAAAAGTTTCACCAGTAACGTTCGAATAAAAAAATGTTAAAATACCAAATATAGTACGAAGTTGGAGAGTATTGTGGACCACATATTTCTAAAAAAAAAATTGCCAAATACAGCTGAGGTTATCTATTACTGAGGTAGAAAAGCCTTAGTATTTCAAAAGTTTAAAGTTTTGTTAACAGTTAAAGTCAGTGGCCTTATACCCTGAAATCGCATACAATGAACATCCCATAATTGAACCACATTCACCATAGGTCAACAAATTGTTTTCTGTCAGTAGGATAAGTAAGTTCTATTGCATCACGATTTTCAAAAAGACTTCGGCTTGTGACAAGGGCGTTCTGATGTGTAAACCTATACAAAATAGCCGATCAAAATGAGAGGCGTCAAATATAAAAGAAACATTCAAACTCTCCACATCTTCTTCGAAAAAAAGCTCACAACGCCATGACTAAAAAAAATAAGAAACAGACAAACCTTACAAAACAAAACAAAACATATAAAACCAAAGAATGAGCAAGACGAACCCCCACCAAAAGCTAGGAATAGTCTGAGGTGCCTCGGAAGGGCAAGCAGATAAACCTCTTTTGTCGTAGTTTTTTCTGCCGACCAATGCTACCCTTGAAATAAATGTGTACGTGACTTTGTATGCATCGCCGTTTACAAAATGGATAAAACCCGTAATTAATCAAGAAATGTTACTACTTCAATATTCATAAACAACTGACGCAGCAAACATATAGACTCTGTATTTTATGTCATATGTGTTATTGTGGTGTTTGTGTGAGGTTGTACTTACAATGTATTATATATATTATGGTTATGTTATGTCAAAAGTGCTATTGTTGTGTTTGTGTGAGGCTGTAGAAACATTGTATTATATATTATGGTTCGGATAAAATGAATTTAAGAGATGAAACCAATCTTGCTATTCCTAGCTAATGTTCTAATTAAGTTATTCCGCAACAGATTAAAACCCATGTCTTTGCTAATTTGCATGCACAATTCCATTTTTTTTTTACTTTTAAGCAAAACTACGATTCTTATATATATTACTCAGTGTGTAACTCGACACAAGGATATGTAGAATTTCTAAAATCTAATTGTTGGCCAGATAAAAATACCTTTATATTAGACACAACAACCATCCTGTAAAAATGCCATTTAATGCGTAAATCAAATATGTTCATTTAAAAAAAAAACACGGTCACAAATGCACTTTTACTGGCAGTGCAGAGCTGGTCCAGTAAACTGACATTTTTTATCATTATTGATATCTGTTTAAAAACAAAATTCAAATATTAAATCATAACCATTTCAAATATCTCGAAAACCTTGACTGCGAATTTTGTTGATCATTACTAGTGATAATTGATTCAGTAGTGATAACTGCATCAGTAGTTGTACCTGTAGCAGTAGTGGTAACTCGAACAGTAGTGGTAACTGCATCAGTGGTGAAAACTGCAAGAATAGTGGTACCTCCAGAAAAAGTGGTTACTACAGCAGTAACGGAAACTGCATTAGTGATGGTATCTGCAAGAGTAGTGGTATCTGCATCGACAATGGTAACTGGAGCAGTAATGGTTATTGCAACAGTTGTGGTAACTGCAGCAGTAATGGTAAATGTAACAGAATTGGTAAATGCAGCAGTAACGATAACTGCATCAGTAGTGTTTACAGCAGCAGTATTGGTAACTCAGCAGTACTGTTTACTGCATCAGTAGTGGTAAATGGAGCAGAAGTTTTCACAACTTCAGTAGTACTAGAAACTGCAGCAGTAATGGTAACTGCAGCAGAAGTGGTAACTGCATCAGTAATTGTACCTGTAGCAGTAGTAGTAACTGTACTAATAGTGGTTACTGCAGCAGTGGTGATAACTGCATCAGTAGTGGTAACAGTAGCAGAAGTTGTAATTGCAGCAGAAGAAGTAACTGTAGCATAATTTGTAAATGCAGCAGTAAATGGTAACTGCAGCAGTAGTGGTTACTGTGGCAGTAGTGGTTACTGTGGCAGTAGTGGTAACTATAGCAGTAGTGATAACTGCATCAATAGTGCTAACTGTAGCAGTAGTGCTAATTGCAGCAGTAGTGGTAACTGGGTAGAAGTTTTAACAAATGCTAAAGTAGTGGTAACTGCAGCAGTAATGGTAACTGCAGAAGAAATGTTTAGTGCAGTAGTATTGGTAACTCAGCAGTACTGGTTACTGCATCAGCAATGGTAACTGGAACAGAAGTTTTTACAACTTCAGGAGTAGTAGAAACTGCAGCAGTAATGATAACTGCAGCAGACTTGGTAACTGCATCAGTAGTGGTACTTGGAGCAGTAGTTAAATAACAATAGGAGCAATGGTAACTGCAGCAGGAGTGTAATAACTGCAGGAGAAGTGGTTACTGCAGCAGTTATGGTTACTGCAGCAGTAGTGGTTACTGCAGCAGTAGTGGTAACTCCAGTAGTAGTGGTAACTACTCTCTGAGAATTTTACACTATGTCATTTTATTTTGGCAGAAAACAAGGCAATAATTAACACATCTTTATTGATTTATATTAACATACAAAAGCACATGATTGGTCCACACAACATGTCTTTTTGCATATACACATCTAAGATTAGCGGCCGCCAGCAGGCGGTGCAGGTGTGGGAGTCGTGACAAGGACAGGAACCTGAACAACAATCTGAGCAGGAGCTGAAATAGAAAACCAATTCATAAATTGCAAAATATCAGTAATATAAAAAAGAAGATGTGGTATGATAGCCAATGAGACAACTATCCACAAGAGACCAAAATGACACATACATTAACAACTATAGGTCACCGTTCGGCCTTCAACAATGAGCAAAGCCCATACCGCATAGTCAGCTATGAAAGGCCCCGATATGATAATGTAAAACAATTCTTTATGTCAGCATACGAACATGGTGTGTGCTAAAGTCTACATTTAATGTATACATTGTATTTCTCAGGTCTGCCTGCATACGAACCTGTTGTATGCAGAACGGCCAATATTAAATCAAATACTGTATTTCGCAGGTCTGTTTGCATGCATCTGAACCGGGTTGTCAGGAGCCTGTAGTTGACGTTGGTTCATGTATTTCTTTTTCTTAAATTGTTTTTCTATAAATTAGGTGGTTAGTTTTCTCAATTGCATTGTTTCATATGTTTCCTGTTGGGCGTTTTATAGCTGACTATACGATATACGATATAGTAATTGTTGAAGTCTGTGCGGTTTCCTATAATTGCACTCCATTTGGAATTAGGTGGATAGTTGTCTCTTTAATAATAATCCCACATCTCCTTATTTTTACAAGGATGTTGTATGATGTTCTCCTTGTTTTGGAAAAAATGTACATTTGTCACACGAATTGTCCAAACAAATAAAAAATATATTCTTTGCAAAGATTTTGATAGCACATTTCAAGTGTTTTCAAATAGGAAAAAATAAATTTTATTGAGGAAATGACGTATTTCATTGATCTTCAATCAGATGCGACAAAATAAAACTGACTTCAATTCAACCACTAAGAACCCTTAGTTCAATAAATTTTAAAATCAGTAACTTTTTTGGATTCGAGCGTCACTGAGGAGTTTTTTGTAGACGCAACGCGCGTCTGGTATACATATGAAATTTAGTCCTGGTATCTATGATGAGTTTATTCATATATATTTGTGTATATAATATGTAGTTTCCATCTCTCGTCTCAGCATTTTTCAAACAGTGGCTTAACCTTTCATGTAACTATTTATGTGTTGATTATGAATTGGATTGTAACACACCTTCATACAATTGAGAGGTTTAGGGCTTTAAAACAAGGTTCAATTCACCATTTTCTTCATTTGAAAATGCCTGTACCAAGTCAGGAATAGGACAATTGTTGTCTATTCCTTTGATGTGTTTTATCACTTGATTTTGTTATTGGATTCGGGACGTTTCGTTTTGAATTCTCATCGGAGTTCATTATTTTTGTAATTTTTCTTTTTTTCTTAATGACTGTTCTTATAAGTCAGTGCAAAACTTTAAAAAAAAAAGCAATACAATTTTTTTCTAGGTGACGATCAAATTAGGTATATAAAAAAAACATAGGTCTGCAAATGTATGAAATGGCTTCATTAAGAGGTTTCTCAATTATTTTATATTTTGCAAAATTATTAACCAATTTAAATGCAAATGTAATTACAATAATTTATTGATTTATAGCATGGCATGCATTAGTATGAATGTCAAGTATATTGATATTTTTTCAAAAACAATGGATAAAATGAAATGAAAAAAAACCAGTATGACGAAATGATCAAAACTCAAATGTTTTCAACTGGTTGATTTCAATAAATGAATTAACATTTGAATTATGTTTTCAATTCATCGTTACCTACATTATTATAGAATAAGATTGAGTTATGAACTATTTTGATAGAATTGCCATCCTTCCTTACAAACGACTGTATACTAAAATGTATTCAAGTGTGATAACAGTTATGAAAATGTGTGTTGCCGTCATCATTAGGTATAAGTTTTAGTAGATTTCAGAAAGAAACATTGGCCTTATTTTCCCAAATGTATTTCACGTATTGACTTGTTTCAAATACTACTTTTAAATGCTAGTCAGATGCACGTAGACCAAATAAGTTTAATATGACTTTCCCCGACGTGATCAAAATTGCTAGCCAGAGGCACTAGGGACAAGTAAGTTTAATATGCCCTTCCCCGATGTGATCACAAATTCTAGCAAGAGGCACGTGGATCAAATAAGTATAATATGTACCTGCTGCTGCTGGTGCTGGTGCTGGTGCTGGTGCTGGTGCTGCTGGTGCTGCTGGTGCTTGTGCTGCGCTCAAAGCCGCAACTGCAATAAAATAATAAATATGTTTGATATACTACTATGGCAAAATAATGCAATATAAAGCAAATTAGAAAAAGCGCTAAAAATCAACGGAACAAGTGTAAAACAACTGCCATATTCTTGTCTTAGTACAGGTTTTTTATTTTAATAATATGTCAAGTCTGGTTTTATACCTATCCAAACCTCCCAGTTGTTTAACATATGTTTATAGTTTCGTTATATTAATTTGTGTTAAACAAGATTCCAATCAAGGGCTAGAATAAAGCTCTCGTATGACAAGGTTAGGCAAGTATTGAAAAAAAGTAAAATCACAAAAATACTGAACTTAGAGGAAAATCAATTCGGGAATTCCATAATCACATGGCAAAATCAAATAACAAAACGCATCAAACTGTCATATTCCTGACTTGGTACAGGCATTTTCAAATGTAGAAAATGGTGGATTAAACCTGGTTTTATAGCGCTAACCCTCTCACTTTGATGACAGTCTCATCAATATTTACATTGATGCGTTAACTAAACAGACACAATAAATAAAATAGTCAGAATATGGGTACATCAGTCATCATCGTATAACAATTTTAAAAGGAACAATTTTAATAACAGAACACAAAAACATCTATCTACAAACACATTCATTGATTTGTGTGTCTGACGTCAGAAAATTTTATACGTCACATAGATTTGTCGTTCAATGTGCATACAAACAATTTTAAAATTTACCTAGGCAATGTTAGCATACAGGGTTAAAAAATCAAAAGTATGTAAGAATAAATTTCAGAAATAGACTGAGATTTAAACAAGTCCAAAAGTTATATATAGAATTTATAAGAATCCACAAATAGTTAATTTCACTACGCGATTGAATGATTTTGACGTTTGTGGTTCAACGTATATTGTAATTCATAAAAGAAATATATCATAATGACATAAAATAAAACAATATCATACTGACGGGATCTTTTAAAGTACAGAGTCACGTTATAAGAACCAAAGAAATACAAAAAGTCGCAAATACAAAACACACCACCAAAAAATGAAAGTACCGAGCCACGTCAAACGAATATCACATAAAACCATTCAACAGTAAAATTAATTGAACCGATTAACCATAGTTTACAATAGCATAGAGGTGAAAATGTCCGACGATGATTGTAAATTGATTTTTAAAAACGGTATTATTTTCATTTAATGGTTAACTGAAAATAATAAAAAGTAAGTTGAAACTTTAATTGATGTGTTCTTAACAATCCTAAGGTTACTAAAAATATGCTTTTGTATCTCAAGTATTGTTTTACTATCAGCCTTGATAGAGGCAGTCAAAATTTATTACTTTGGGGAATGTTTTTAGCGTATACTATGATTAAAATATAGCTAGTTATATATCCTTTTGAAACAGACGTAAACTTTTTAATTCAGTAATTTGTTGGTTTTTTTTTAAATCAGAAGCTAAACTAAGCCAATTTTGGTAATTTTCTTTCTGTTCTTGCTACTCCAGAGAAAAGCATTTTTTAGGTATCAAAGAATATGAAAAATATCGAAATTTTTTTAAACCTGATGGTTTTCTTAATTTCTAGTGCATTGTTTACATTCCCGTTCTTGTTGCAAACCTGTGTCAATATTCGCAAGTTTCCTTCGATAACATAGTAATAGATAGTAGAAATTGTAAAGTAGAAAATGATATTTTACCTTTTGAATATTTGGGAGAAGATATGTTTAAATAATTAGAAACATTAACACTAACCAAAAATGAAGACGTTTAAAAACTTTTGAGTGACTACAAACTGTATAAATATTTTTGTTTATATTATAATCATTATTATTATTATTATTTTATGCTTTTATCTAATTATTTTTAAGTAATAAAAAATAAAAGTATTTTTTTCGTATGAACAACATAACAAAGATCAGTTTTCATCAACCAGAATATTACACATTTTATACATGGTTTTATTATCCATTAAAAGTTTAGAACATAGATGATAAAATGGTATGACAGTAGACATCATGATAATCATTATCAAGTACTGTTAAAACCATCATTTAGAAAGTCAATTCGCCTTTTCCGAATCTAAAGGACTATGGGTAATCTCATTGTTCGTACACCAAAATGAAAATAACGTTAATGCATTGGTTTAATTTCCATTGTTTGGAATGTTTTAAACCAATCACAATAGTTGGTGTACGTTTTTGAAAATATTACCCAGAATGCATTAGATTCTGAAAAGGCGAATTAACATTATTGTGATTGTAAAACAATAACAGAAATTAGTGGACAATTTTATATCCAGCTGAATCACGCTTCCGGGTGCGGGATTTTCTCGCAGTGTTGAAGACCCATTTGAGGCCTTCGGCTGTTTCCTGGTTTTTTTGGTTGTTTTTTCTTTGACACATTCCCAATTTCAATTCTCAATTTTATTCATCAAATACTTTTCAAACAAAAATAATAAAATATCAATCCGTATAAATGTTTTTCAGCATACAATTCTAACAATAGTTAAACAGAACATGTCTTCATGATAAAACTTTCATTGCAGAGTTTAGCTATAACATAATTTATTAAAAAGTATCAACGAACGTAAAACAATAAGTAGTAAATGTTTCCTGTACCAATTCAGGAATATGGCAGTTGTTATCCATTTGTTTGATGTGTTTGAGCTTTTGATTTTACCATTTGATTAGGGACTTTCCATTTTGAATTTTTCTAGGAGTTCAGTATTTTTGTGATTTTACTTTTTTGTTTACTAGTACTTACAAAGGAGGGGTAATGCTAACAGGGCACCTAGCGCTCCACCAAGACCACCCATCATGCCGCCGCCACCGCCGCCGCCACCGCCTAATCCACCTCCACCGCCAAATCCACCACCATCGTCTTCGACAACTATAAATTCAACGTCTTCACCACCATCAAAACAACTTACATTAACAGGACCATGTGTTAATCCAATGAAAACGGTTATGACAAGGATGGCTAGTTTGAAATGCTCCATCTATTTACAAAACAAAGTACTTATACAATACAATGCAAGATAAAGACCATTCAAAATAGATAAATGGTTACTTTACTAAAAATACACACGTAAAGTCGTAACTTTGCATTTATTTGTCGTTTTTGTGACATTGCATTAACATAAATCTAAAAATTAAACTATTAAAAAAATAGATATTATGTTCTTCGCAAAGCAATTCTGTGATTGTCGGTACAACTAAATTTGTGTAACTTTTTGGACACAATTTAAAATTTTCTATCACCAAAAAAACCCATTAGTCTTGAGAATAAAGATAAATTTGTCTTGTATTTTCTTCTTTAAAAAAATCAAATGAATAAAAAAAAAAAGGGCAACAGTAGTATACCGCTGTTCAAAATTCATAAATCGATAGAGAAAAAACAAATCCGGGTTACAAACTAAAACTGAGGGAAACGTATCAAATATAAGAGAACTACGACACAACACCGAAACGTAACACACACAGAAACGAACTTTAATGTAACAATGGCCATTTTACTGACTTGGTATAGGGCATTTTATGAAAAAATGGTGGGTTGAACCTGTTTTTTTTGGCATGCCAAACCTCCTGCTTTAATGACAGTGTTAATTATAACATTAAAATGACAACATTACACGACAGGGTTACAATAAATAAACAGATTAATAGGAGAAAATATAGGACGAGGAAAACAAACGAATAATAGCCATCCAAAGGTAACAGGTTAAAAAATATGTTTATACACCAGACGTGCGCTAAGTCCACACAAAACTATGCTCAGGTGTAAAAAGTTTGCAAACCATAACAACTACCAAGTTGAAGATCGCCGAGGACCAAAAGTTCCAAAAAAGTTGGGAGGCCAGGGTTATCCGCCTGGGACAAAAATATCATTATTATCAAGAACAATACATAGTTTTGCAAACAGTATATTTTATATAATGACTATATCATAAATATACATGATTGAACTGAAGTGGTGACTAGCTATAGGATAAAAAACGAATACATTACAAAATCACAGCCCTCTAAGCCATAGTCAATGCACCGCCCAAAGTGACGTCACATATAAATTTCTAAAACGTGTTCCGAAAATTAAGAGAATTAGGATGAAATTCATTTTTTAATTTGTATGACTCATCTAACTTATATTAATAACAGTGAAAATTATAATACTAATTAATATTTAATTGAAGTAGTAATTAGATAGTTAATTGTATTATCTAGTTTTCTGGTTGTTTCTTCTGATCAAAAATCAAATGAAGAAACAAAAAATAACTCTTGCAAGAAATCAAAGATTGAAAAATATTCAACTAAAAACAAATAAATGAAAAATAAAGAATAACTCTTCCGAAAAATCAAATATTATACAATTACTGTCTTTTGATGAAATTAATATGCGGTTTTATTGACTTTTGAAAAATTATATTCACTCAGGCCGACATAATAATAATACCAATATGGAATACTATTCGATATTTGATTTCTCGGAAGAGTTATTCTTTTATTTTTCATTCATTTGTTTTTAGTTGAATATTTTTCGATCTTTGATTTCTTAGAAAAGTTATTTTTTGCTTCTTCATTTGATTTTTTTAAAGAAGAAAATACAAGATTGGTATTATTTTAGTAGGTTTCTCTACATCAATTGGATTTTGAATAAAAACGCATATTCACCTGATAAAGTGTTATTCAGCGCGGTAAACGTCACGCGTTTTTACATGCAACGTTATGGTAAAATGTTTCATGTAAAATTTGTTTCGATATATGTTTGTCATTAAATACATTTTCTTCTCTCGGAATATGGAATAAAACAACAACTGTCTTTTGTTGGTCCCTTATTGAATATTTTTCAACAATCTATTAAAGACTTAGCTCTTCTCAAAGCATTCAAAACCAGACATAAGAAATAGATCATGTGTTCTTAAATTTCGTCTCACAACCTCAATCATTAAGATAATTCGGAAATAATAACTGAATGTTATCTTATTAATTTTGTTTTTGTTTATAGGTTTAGTATTTTATTATTAAGTCACAGAATTGATAGTGTTATCTAATGAGATCTGTTCTTAGTTCTAATATCATGTTCGATCCACCAAATTCAAAATTGCAAAATGCAGAAATACATTTGATTTACCTTGATTGTCTCCGGATGTCCTGTCGAGTATGACATGCGTTCCCGGTATTTATATATGCTGTGATAAGGAAGTAAAGCCTACAGGATACTATAGAAGGTAATTTAACCTTGTCAATCTTATAGGAAAACACGATGAATACAACTCTAAATGATTATATAATTTACGTTTTAGAAAAAGGGAAAACCATGTAATATTTTGTTTACATGTGCATTTATTCAGAATCGAGTTTGTAGACATAGAAGTTATTATCCGTGTTTGCGTACCAACATCGACTAAATAAAGGCAACAGTAGGATACAGCTGTTAAAAAAAGGTCATTAATTGATTGAAAGCAAACAAATTCGCGTTACAAACTAAAACTGAGTGAACATATCAACTATGAAACAACGAAACACTGAAGTGCAACAAAAAACAAAACAACAATGCAACACACATAGAAACTAACTATCAGAAACAACTGCTGTTTGCATGGCTTAGTGCAGGACATTTTAAGACAAAATGGTAGATTGAGCCTTTTTTTTTGTGGCTAGCAAAACCTTGCGCTTTTATGGCAATATTAAATATAACACTATAATGACAACATCACATAACAGGGATTTATCGATACCTAATGAAGGTTAATCAAGAAACATGAACACACACGAAAATGAATTATTGACGTAGGAAACAAACACCCCAAATGTTTTTTCAAAGGTAACAACTCCTACTATAAGGATGAATTGACAATTGCGTTTGAGTTGACCTATGGGTATATAATAAGTAAAATAAAAAAATACTGAACTCCGTGAAAAGTTCTATATACAAAAAGATAAAATTATTTTATGTCTGTTTGTTTTTCACACATCGTTGTCAATATAATGGAATTTTATGCAACTGTCATGCAAGTGAGAGGTTAAGCTAGCTATAAAACCAGGTTTAATTCACCATTTTCTACATAAGAAAATGCCTGTACCAGGTCAGGAATATAACAGTTGTTTAATATGTTTGAGCTTTTGATTTTGCCATTTGATCAGGGACTTCCTGTTTTGATTGTTCCTCGGAGTTCAATATTTCTGTTATTGTTTTCAGCTTTGCTTACCAGTTTAACGACTTGTGTCCTCCAATGTACTATAACTGAATGGCCTTGTATTCCATAGAATACTTCTATATTAAATTTAATTGAAATGATGCAATTTGATTGCCTCTGGAAATGTCAGCCTATATACAAACAGATCATATTAATTTATATAAAGAATCAGTACATTCAATTATAATATAATAGTTATGAGGGATCTTCCGAGGTGATATAAGCTCATAGTTTCGTCCAGATAATATTGTACATGCGAACCTGATACAAAAAGAATATAGAATTCAAAATTAAAAAGGTAAAAAATATATGTCGAAACTGATTCAGTTTGAAAGTTTCAAATATAGCATCATAATTACCCAACTTTGATGTTCTGCTTTTTTCAATGCAGATTCTTATATATCATGTATTAGCCATCTTGAAACTTCAGTGTGTAACGTGATGGTTCGGATCATTTCCTAATGTATGTATATTTATATTCAGACAAAGTGAGTCTCCAAACAATCCTATCAGACTTCAAAATCTACAGAAGATAATTGTCTGTTAAGTATTTTTTTTAAACTGTTTATCTCGAGTATACGTAGTTAAGCAAAATGTTACTACCTTAACAGGATTTTTACTTAATTAAAGGGTTAAACAGATTCTAATGATAAAAAAAAATATGACAGCATGCACATCGTCATTAAAGTTATTGTCGTTTTACTTCTTCGTTTTTGCTTTTGGAATTTTCTGTCCAGTTCATTCAAATGATAAAATAATATTGAATGTATGCATGTTCTGATATATATACTGTATTATTAGATATGTTGAATAGAGAAGACTTCATAAGTCTGCTCAACTTGTAACTTTTTATTGTATTATATAACCAAATCTTATATGTTTGAATTCAACCTGCATATTCTATGCTACCAAACTCGTTATACTTAAGCGGTTAATTATGGTAGACTCCACACAACAGGTCAACCCCTACCTTCCCCTTTGATGGCATTACCAAAAAAAGTTAAATCACAAAAAAACTGATTTCCGAGGAAAAACAAAGACAGGGAAAGTCCCTAATCAAATGGCAAAATCATAAAACTGACTTGATAAAGGCATTTACTAATGTAGGAAATGGTGGATTAAACCTTGTTTTTAAGCTCGATAAACCCCTAACTTGCATGACGGTCGTATCAAGTTCCATTATATTGACAACTTCGTGTGAACAAAACAAACAGACTTAATAGGTAAAAATGTCAAAAATAGTTCAGCAGTCTAAATTGTGTTATAATCTCAATCACTAATAAAATCAAACAAATATGTAGCTAAGAAGCACAAAAACATATAGACAAAGCACTTTAGCAAAAATGAAAGATAAGAATACAAAAATTCCCCATAGCACAATAACACAATGACCGGAAAACGTAACAACACATCATACTTACATAAAAAACAAAAGAATAAAAAAAAAAAGTAAAAAATGGTCAATGATGTGGTCAACACGTAATATATCTCTTCCAATAACGTATTTAGTAATGAAATCAATAAATTGCAAAGAGAATCTAAATATGATAAAGATTCGTCATGAATTTAAGTTATGAGTCGTGAAGACAGTTTTATCAAGATGTTGTCAATCGTCCTAAAAATCCTTTAAAAACGCAGTCACCCTTGTATGAAGCAACGTATTTGAATTTAACGAAAGATATATCTGTATGACAAACAAATTACTACACAAGGGTTTTCGATATCCCAAACTAGTAAAAACATTTACAGAATTATATAATTGGTACTGGGACATCATACGTAAATATTATATTAACATGCAGAGATATGTTATACTTTCAGGTATTTTGAATTCACATCCAATCTTTTATGATATTATTCAAAATAAAGCAAAACATTTTCGTCATTCACCTCAACACCTAGATTAACCTTTTAACAGACTTATTCATATAGTTACGATACTGTTGTGATTAAAGATGACATATTTTGGAATTAAAATAGATTTACACATAGGGTCTTTGCATTGGCAAAAAACACATTTAATCTAAGAACCAGTTATTGGCATGATATAAGTTATTTTCTTCTCATATATTTTATGATGGTATGCTATTTAACCCGAAATGAATGCATGCGCTTGATATTCATATGATTAAAAAATCATCTTTGATCAAAATAATCGAGATCGTGTGATGGCAACTGTTACTAGTCCTTAATTAATTTATATATCATTATCCTTTTGCTAAGTTTCTTCTGTTACCTTATTGGAAATTTAACTCGGACTTCTTTTAAACTGAGTTTTACTGTGGACATTGCTGTGTGTTTGGGTTTTTTTAATTGGCTAAAGGTAAAGGTAAGGTGAGGGTTCATATCTGATGGAACGTGTTAACCTCTGCCGCTTTTTTTTTGGCGCCTGTCCAAAGTCAGGAGCCTGTGACCTTTGTTAGTCTTCTATATTTGTTTTATTTTTTTTATTATAGATCATTTATATATTTCAGACTTTTTTTTTGCTGAATTAGTACACATTTTTGTTAAGGGGCCAGCTAAATCCCACTTCCAGATGGGTGATTTTCTCAATGTGTCGAAGGTTTATTGGTGGCATTTGGCTGTCTCTAATCTTTGGTCGAGTTGCTTTCTCTGTGATACATTCAAATTTTCCGTTCTCAATTTTAGGTATTAACATGAATCGTGCAGACAAGATATGTTATTAACATGTTCACTAGACATTTAGCTAGTGTATATGTTTGACAAACCAATGACAACTTCCAGATCGTGACCTTCAGATTAATGGTACAAATAGTGCCTGAAAACATAGAGTTGATTGACTCTTCCTTAACTTACAGCAATACACATGCACATATTGGATGTCTGTATTTAAGATTAATTCACGCTTCCTCGGTCGTTCATCTTTCCGTAATACACGATTTCACAACATTCTGCTTTCCGCTTCATAGTATACAAAGTTAGTCTACAAAATGACAAACGGAATTTTTAAAGTGTTCTTTTCTAAACAACTTGGTATATATAACTGCTTGTGCACATTAAGTCCAGCAGGATTACACCAGCTCAGAAGTCAGTGATTTATAACATACTGTTATTTTCATTGCTATTTCGGGCTTTTTATTTTCCCTTTTATTCTTATTCTTTATAATTTTTTTACTTTTCCTGAAGAGCCTATATTTTAAAATTTAATTTTGAATCTATATATATGTGCGTATGATGCAAATTTGTGTTGTAAATTACTGGTTAGTGCATTTTCAAATTAATCGAGGATATACAAGGTCTCGTTTGCGCTTAAAATCCCGGCAATTCTTATATAGTATGAGGGAATGTCACACATCAAGCTTGGCTCAGAAACTTCAAAATTCTATTTTTATATTTTTCAATTCTAAATTGACCATCTTAATAGTACTAATGTGTTGTTTTTGCATTTCAATAATATATATTAACATTGTTTCATTTGACCCAAAACTGGAGTAACAATGGGTTTTTCATAAAATGTAGTTTCAATCAATATTAGGGAGGAAGCTTGATGGTTCATGGCATTCTCTCTTAAAAAACTAAATGAAACTAAGATTGTAAGTCAAACACAATTACATTGCCAATTTGATATTCATATCCTTCAAATGTGTTTTCAACCTGAAATGTGTGCAATTTTTGCCAGTGGATGTTTAAGTTTTATCCATCAATCCACAGTACTGTAGTCATTTATATTTTGAATTCAAGAAAGAATCTTAATAAAAGTTAATATGATTTTATTTCTAGGCATACCAGTCACTGCGACACATTGTGAAACTGTCTCGTTTAGAGGTACCGCAAGAAATTATAGACGCTATCAATCCAATCAAAGACAATGATGAAGCCATAAGAAATAATGGAATAGATCAGGCCACAACAATATGTAAAGAATTATTGAACAGTGATCAAATTCATGGCCTACATTTCTATACACTAAATCGAGAAGTTGCAACAATTGATATTCTCAAAAGACTTGGTATGTGGCTTGAAGAACCTGCAAAACCTTTACTATTTAAACTCTCGGCCCATTATAACAGGACCAAGGAAGATGTGCGACTAATATTTTGGCGAATGAGACCCAATAGTTATGTTCATCGGACATCTAACTGGGATGAATTTCCAAACGGACGGTGTGGTAATTCCTCGGCTGCATCATTTGGTGATATATCAGACTATTATTTGTCTTACTTGAAACATAAATCGCCAAAAGAGGACATGCTAAATATGTGGGGGTCAGAGCTTAAAAGTGAAGAAGACGTTTGGAGAGTATTTTACTCGTATATTACAGGAGAGCCCAACTCAGAAGGAGTAAAGGTAAATGGATTCCTTAAATACACAGTGGTAGAGCAATGAAGATTCTTTTGGGGTTAATAGACAGTTATCTTTTTTCCCTATAACAGATGTTTAGCCATAGGCTCTATAATACAAATGTATATTGAAATTGGATAAATTCAGTTGCTATCAAATGATATCTGATTCCCACTCTTTTTAAATTTTAAAACCTTAAATTATTTTAGTAAGCAAAAAAAGATGTTTCCATTTAAAGGGGAAATAATGAGTGTCAGAATTTTGGAATATATATATTTATCCCCGGTTTAGTATATATCTAGGATTTTGATTGGTTAATGCACGTCGTTACAAAACCCATAGCCCCTGGGTGTTGCTAAGCCATATCCCCGGATATTGCTAACCATTATCCCGGGAAACTTCACGCAAGTTTTCCTTAGTTCCATGATTGCTCCTTGTAAAATATTGAAATCTGTGCTGTTTGTAATTTAATATTTAATTCACTAACGATGTTGTCCTATTATGCCGATCATTTACACTCATTTCATTTAATGCATCACTTGACTGTCACATTTTCAAGGAATGGGACTACTGACATGCTATGCAAATTACCCACGTTGACGTCACACCATCTATGGCGTAACACCCACAACATTGAGCGCCAAATTTGACTCAATCAAATTTCTCGGTCTCCGTATTAAAAACGTCTTATATTTGACTACCTGTAGGGTTCTACCAAAGGTAGTACCCTACACCACGTAAAAATATGTAAAATTTCCAAATTTCAATAAAACTTTTTTAGATAATGAAAAAAACGTTGTTTTCGCGTTACACTTTGTACCCGAATTTCAATAAAACTCGCCCGATTCGGACTAAGACCGGGGATAAATTCGTTATCTACGTTCATATCCGTAGATATGGATATTTTAACACCCTTCAGTACCCTGTACACCCCTCGGCTATACTGGGGTACATCAGGGTGTTAAAATATCCATATCTACGGATATGAACTTAGATAACTAATAATATATTGTGCCTGATATTCATATGATGAAGACATAATCTTTCAATCAGTTTAATTGAGGTCTGGAGCTGGCATGTCAGTTAACTGCTAGTCGTCTGTTGTTATTTATATATTATTGTCATTTTATTTATTTTCTTTTGTTACATCTTTTGACATCGGACTCGGACTTCTCTTGAACTGAATTTTAATGTGCGTATTGTTATGCGTTTACTTTTCTACATTGGCTAGAGGTATAGGGGAGGGTTGAGATCTCCTAAACATGTTTAACCCTGCCGCAATTTTGCGCCTGTCCCAAGTCAGAAGCCTCTGGCCTTTGTTAGTCTTGTATGATTTTTAATTTTAGTTTCTTATGTATAATTCGGAGTTTAGTATGACATCCATTATCACTGTACTAGTATACATATTTTTAGGGGCCAGTTGAGGGACACCTACGGATGCGGGAATTTTCGATACATTGAAGACCCATTGGTGGCCTTCGGCTGTTGTCTGCTCTATGGTCGGGTTGTTGTCGCTTTGACACCTTCCCCATTTCCTTTCTCAATTTTATTGAAAAAGTAAAAAGTCAAATTTTGTTGGTTTCTTTTGAATTTCCTATTGTGACATCATGAAGAAGGCGACCTTTTCTGATGACGTCACATATTCAGAACACAACTTTCTGCAAATCTTTGAAAAGAATTAAAGGATTTAAATTTATAAGAGAATTATATATATCCCTTGCAGGGTGCAAACTAAAATTGATATAAATGGGTCAATATATGAATGCACATATGTAAGTCTTTATTCCACCCTTGACAAATTCTTTGTTGCCTATTCATGCCTTGTTATTTTTTGGTAGGTAGGGATGGATTTATTTTACATGTTAAATGTTTTTGACAAAAAAATGATTAGGGAAAATCTTAAGAAAAAATTTGAAATGATTTGTGTCAGGAATTGTTTTGGGTAGACTATTTTAGAGTTGGGTATAAAAACAACATCAAACAGTCTAAATTTTATTATTCAGTTGACTAATATTCCTTGCACAGTGCAAACAAATTTGGATATGAATGGGTCAATATATGATTGCACATACATAAGCCTTTATCATGCTTATCTAATGGTTTATTTACTTTAATTTTCATGAGCAGTTGTGCGACTATAAGTTTGGCATATTTACCTGCAATACCAGAGGTGAGGCCTGGTCTAGTAACCATTAAACCATGTCCGTCCGTTCAAAACACATAGAGGGTACATAATTAATGCAAAGCTCCAACATTCATCCTACAACATTATTCAAACTTTAAAAACAATAATCATAATTTTAGCCATTGAATCCTTGAGGATATTTTTGTGACATGTGGAAATTAAACTACAGATCACTGAAATTAAATTATATTGATTTAAAACACACCAAAAAAATATTGCTTACATTATGTTTTATCTGGCTTTGATGCTATAAAAATGACAGATAAAACCATTCTTTTTTCTGTAATTATTTTTCAAACCACCACAGGAACTTTGATATTCATACATAAGTATATTTGTTGCATCTATGACAATTTTATAACATTGTAGAAATTATTATTTGAGAATTTTCCAATGCTATATAATAATGTACATGTACATTTCGTTTTATATAGGTGAAAAATATCCCATGGGTAGATGAAGAGCTTTATCCAGAAACATCATTCAAGAAAAGCTAGCAGTTGTAAATAAAAGGGGTGTGATGACTATAAATTATCAGCCTAATATCAACGCTGCGCCCTCCACAGACCCTAATGTTGGATGTGGTACTCCAGGAGGATATATTTTTCAGAAGGTTTGCATGAAGTGGTGATCTGTTTTACTCTGTAATGGCAGACTTGACAACCATCACGATTATTAGGGTTTCCCCAGTAAAAGGTGTTGACCAGAATTTTGAAATTCTTTTCATGTAATTGAACATCTCAATATAAACAAGCTTTCAATTAATTTTCGGTATTTAAGCACATACACACTTATTCAAACAGATAGTAGTAGATTAGGAACACTTGTGACAATATAAAAGGAGCATAAGGTTGAGATTTTAGAATTATCATTTAATGAAACCAAGTATATTTTAGTAGCCTATGTAATGATTAGTACTGAATTAAACTCATTTCACTTGAAAGTATTACATACCCATACTAAGAGAAAGAAGAATTTCTTCATTATATTACTGGAAAATTTTTCTAGTTGTTTTATAATACATATCTTCCTAATGCTAATAATTATAAGAGTTTACTGTATTTTAAGTATCATGATATGTTCTATACACACACCTTTTCATTGCAGGCATATTTAGAATTCTTCACATCAGCTGAGAATGTAGCAGAGCTAAAGAAGATCCTGGAAGACTATCCATATGTCAACTATCACATTATAAACCACAACGTAAGTTTTCTTTTTGTCAAAATGGGGAAAAAATGGCTGTTGATTTTGGGCCTTTCATATCATTCCTTACCATTCATAAAAAATAATTGGGTCTCTTTCACATGTTTTTGCTTTATAATACACCTTTTGACTGTACAATTTTAAAATTCAATAAAAAATCTGTACCAATTATTTGCAGTCATGTGTCGTCCAAGATGGTGGAATACACTTATAAAAACCTTCATCTAAGAATGTCAATTTACACTTGACACTCGATTATTACAATACCAATTTCAATAGTTTGTCAATATGTCAAATTGTTCTGTCACTTTTTAGTTGAATATTCTATCATTTAAGAATTGAATTATTCGTTTTGTAAATTTATTTGGGTGTAAAAGCATTGACTGAGTACATTTTGTATGACGCGAGATTGCTCTTCATTCTAAAAATGTGCTCATCGTCAACGCTTTAACAATCCTATAAATTTAAATAATATAATTGTATACAAAAGGAATCATTCAATTTCTATTATTTATCTGTGTACTTTATTAAGAACCTTGTGTCATCATGAATGTTACATTTCATTTTGAAATGATTGTTAATTTCAGACTGACATGAAATTGCTTTTAGCCAATAGAAATAGCGTATTATGATGAAACAAGTAATTTTATTAATAATACAAAATGTTCTGTTTTAGGGCCAGGATGTTGACACTAGTTGTGACAGATCTTGTCCAATAGCTGTTACTTGGGGTGTGTTCCCTGGAAAGGAGATTGTTCAGCCAACAGTGGTTGATCCAATTGCATTTCAGACGTGGAAGGTAAGAATATGGAATTAATCACTATAGATATAAATAAGAAGCTATGTTATGAGTGCCAATGAGACAACTCTCCATCCAAGTCACAATGTATAAAAAGTTTTATTATAGGTCCAAGTACGTCCTTCAACACAGTCTTGGCTCACACTGAACAGCAAACTATGAAGGGCCACTAAATGACTAGTGTTAATCAATTAAAACAGGAAAACCATCGGTCTGATCTCTATAAATACAGATTCTACCACTGCATTGAGTGTGATAGGATATTTATCCACTAGAGACGGTTAAATTTTCAAATTTAAAACGTGAGGCTTGCCGTTTTGTCAATTATGGAAGTAGAAAAAAACCAAATATCATTGAGTTTTAAATATGAATCTGAAGAAGTAAAATGAAATCTTCAAGGAAAAAATCCTTTATTTCATATAAAAACTATGATTTGACAACACAATAATGTTTGACACCTTCCATGCCATACAATCATTTAAAAAACAACTCTGTTAAATTTTCATATTTTTTGCAGGATGAAGCGTTTGGACTGTGGAAGGAAACATGGGGTAGATTATACCCAGAGGATTCTGACTCCCGGAAGATAATTAATCACATACATGATAGCCACTACCTTGTAAATCTAGTTGATAATGACTTTCCCAAGGAATCCTGTCTTTGGGAGATTGTTGAGAGAATGCTAGAACAAGCAGGAAGCAAAATGGACACGACAGAAATAGCAATTAACTAAAGGTTTGTATTTATAGAGATAAAATTTCTGTTCAGTATTATTTATTTTTCTATGTTTAAAATCTAGAACGATTAACCTATGGCAAAATGAAGCGGATACAGGGTTCCAGGGGTTGGAACCCCTCTCCTTTTTAAAACTGGCTGGATCTGCTGCCCCTGCTATGTTTCAAGGCCATTTGATGACTGAAAACAGAGTTATTTTAATATAAATAGATAAGCAAATTTAGATCTGAGGAGATTAGTGACTTACAATTATATATCTTGATGCAAGGATGTATCTTTGGAAAGTAGTTTCTTACAAAAAAAAATATCAATCTGACCAATATTTTATGCTTCTATTACAAAAAATAATAATTGATTATTTTTTTCAATCGTAGATGATTTATTTATTATGGATATTTTTTCCATTTTAGATGAAACGATTGAAAGAGGAATTGGAGAATAAATTCAGAGACAGATCGGACATTTTCTAATATTGTGGGTTTTTAATTCACAAGTGATTGTGATTGTGATAAACTTTTTATACCTTTCTGTAAAGTTTTTATTGACTTGTATACAGATTGTTGATAGTTGTATTGTATATCGTCGGTGTTATGCAAAAACCTCGTATCTCAATTTTTTGCGGAAATCTTTTTATCAATTATTTAGGGTTAAATATGTATGTTCCACTGTATGCGAAAATATCTGATCTTCTAACCAATCATTAACCCAAATTCTGACATGTGACGAAAAAGTGTAGTCGGATTGATGAGACATTTTGTTGTGCGAAAATATCGTATCTCTAAGAAAAACACATGGCACAGCAGCTGACATTATCACAGGTACAGTTTTAACAATTTTAGGTTCTCAAAGCTATTACATAATGAAAAGCTTTGAAAATACATAATAGGTGCAGAAATTTTTGCTCGTCTTGGTAATTGATTGGTTAGAATATCAGATATTTTCGCATACAGTGGAAAATACATATTTAATTCTAAATAATCGATAAAAAGATTTCAGTTTTTTCTGTCTGGTGTAAAATTATCAAAACCTTAGATACGAGGTTCTTGCATAACAGCGACGATATATTTACTAAAACATCTGAATATTCATGTAAACATCAGCTTTCAAATATATTTTAAAATTTATATGAGAAAGAGACATAATGTTTAAAAGAATAATTATGGTTTTGCTTTCTCCAGATCCCTACAGAAGTTTTTGGGATAACCTATGTATTTATCTATAATTAAAAATGAATCTGGAACAAAATTTTACAATTTGGGGTTATTGGTAATAAAATTTAGTGTTTTTAATGATCAGAACATCAAACTTTCCGTAGGATTTGTATTTATATTTCAAGGCTACAAAGCACTTTTTAGCTCACCTGGCCCAAAGGGACAAGTGAGCTTTTATCATCACTTGGCGTCCGTCGTCCGCTTTTACAAAAATCTTCTCCTCTGAAACTACTGGGCCAAATTTTACCAAACTTGGCCACAATCATCATTGGGGTATCTAGTTTTAAAAATGTGTCCGGTGACCCGGTCAACCGACCAAGATGGCCACCAGGACTAAAAATAGAACATAAGGGTTAAATGTGGTTTTTGGCTTTTAACTCAAAAACCAAAGCATTTAGAGCAAATCTGACATGGGGTTAAATCGTTTATCAGGTCAAGATCTATCTGCCCTGAAATTTTCAGATGAATCGGACAACCTGTTGTTTGGTTGCTGCCCCTGAATTGGTAATTTTATGGAAATTTTACTGGTTTTGGTTATTATCTTGAATATTATTATAGATAGAGATAAACTGTAAACAGCAATAATGTTCAGCTAAGTAAGATTTACAAATAAGCCAACATGACCGAAATGGTCAATTGAACCCTTTAGGAGTAATTGCCCTTTATAGTTAATTTTGAACCATTGTTCCTAAATCTTAGTAATCTTTTACAAAAATCTTCTCCTTTGAAACTACTGGGCCATATTAATCCAAACTTGTCCACAATCATCATTGGGGTATCTAGTTTAAAAAGATGTGTCCGATGACCTGACCAACCAACCAAGATGGCCGCCATGGCTAAAAATAGAAAATAGGGGAAAAATGCAGTTTTTGGCTTATAACTCAAAAACCAAAGCATTTAGAGCAAATCTAACAGGAGTTAAAATCAGGTCAAGATCTATCTGCCCTGAAATTTTCAGATGAATGGGACAACCCGTTTTTGGGTTGCTGCCCTGAATTGGTAATTTTATGGAAATTTTACTGGTTTTGGTTATTATCTTGAATATTATTATAGATAGAGATAAACTGTAAACAGCAATAATGTTCAGCAAAGTAAGATTTACAAATAAGTCAACATGACCGAAATGGTCAGTTGACCCCTTTAGGAGTTATTGCCCTTTACAGTCAATTTTAACCATTTTTCTTAAATCTTAGTAATTTTTTACAAAAATCTTCTCCTCTGAAACTACTGGGCCAAATTAATCCAAACTTGTCCACAATCATCATTGGGGTATCTTGTTTGAAAAATGTGTCCAATGACCCGGCCATTTAACCAAGATGCCCGCCACAGCTAAAAATAGAACATAGGGGTAAAATGCAGTTTTTGGCTTATAACTCAAAAACCAAAGCATTTAGAGCAAATCTGACGAAGGGTAAAATTGTTTATCAGGTCAAGATCTATCTGGCCTTATATTTTATGATGAATCGGACAACTGGTTGTTGGGTTGCTGTCCCTAAATTGGTAATTTTAAGGAAGTTTTGCTGTTTTTGGTTATTATCTGGAATACCATTATAGATAGAGATAACCTGTAAAAGGAATAATGTTCAGCAAAGTAAGATTGACAAATAAGTCAACATGACTGAAATGGTCAATTGACCCCCTAAGGAGTTAATGTCCTTTATAGTCAATTTTTAACAATTTTCATTGGGCCAAGTTTATTATAGATAGAGATAATTGTAAGCACCAAGAATGTTCAGTAAAGTAAGATGTACAAACACATCACCATCACCAAAACACAATTTTGTCATGAATCCATCTGTTTCTTTTGTTTAATATTCACATATACCAAGGTGAGCGACACAGGCTCTTTAGAGCCTCTAGTTTTACAAGGCTTTATTTATCAGAATTTGTTTTTAAAAACTTTGTTAAGACTTCAAGATTAATTAAAGATGTCAAGATATAAGTGAAATACAGAAAAACTTGTTCAGTATTATGTAATTAGTGATCTTGGAAGACTTGTTTTGACATTGTTAGCAAATCTTTTGTGAAAAAAAAAATTCAATGTACATGTGGGGTCAAACTTTTTTCAGTGTTTTCATGCTGTGGGGTTCATTCTAAGAGTGTTATAATTATTGTAGTGTTTTTATTTTTTCATGATGAAAAATAAATCACAGATGTTGTTAAATTCATGTTTTGTTGGGTACTTTCATATTAATCATACAATGCATTGTGTTCCCTTCTAGTGCCATAGGTTCCAAGAGACGACTTTTAATCAAAATTTTATCAACCAAATGATACCAGTGAATTACATATGTAATTATCAAATTAAGAACTATGACAAAAAAGAATATGTCACAAGTTTTCAACATCTTGAGTATCCTACATGTATTTTGATCAACATGTAATTAGAAGTAATATTTATTTTTTTAAATAATATATTTAATTCTATCTGTCACTAACAACTCGGAAGTAGTTGTTAGGTTGGTAATATGTTACATGATGGTAATAATTAAATGATTAGAATTTGGTATAAATTGATTATGTAATGATTAAATAGATTCAATGTTGTTAAATAATGACTTACTAGCTGAAATAGATGCAGTAATTAATGATTATTTGTGCAGTACTTTGTATTTCAATCTAATTAAATTTAAATCTCTGCTCGCTTCAATTTTTTTTTTGCTTGGTCGCCCACACAGCGTCCAAGCATAAAAAAATTAGCAAGTGCAGAGGTTTTATTTTAATTACATTGTTTTCATTATAAGATCTATTAAGTTTTACATAATATTTTTTTTACATTTCATTAAAAGATCTCTAGACTATAGTGTGATTACACATGTTTATTATTGTATTGTGTTTTTGTGTATGTTTTTTATGGGTTTTTGTAATTTATAAATATTTGAAAATGCACATTCGAGATTCTACCTGTATCGGGTAAAGATTAATAAATACATACTCACTTAAATCAAAATTTATTTTGGGGCAAGAATACAAATTGCATGGTTTGTTTGAGTCTAATTTTCATGGTTACAATACGAAATTGTAATTCATTGTTGTGGTTCATAAAATGTAAACAAACTGAACAAACTTACAAGATGAATGAAATTGCCAGAATTAAATATAAAAAGATTTGTTGGAAATAACATTGTGAAATTTGTAAAAAATAGATCAAAATATAAAATTAATCAGTATTTTGACAAAAGTGATATTAATGGTAAATTATGAAACCTAGCTGTATACTCTTTATGTTAATTTGATATTGTACTTTCAGAATGAAAAATAATAAGTTGTAAATATGGGGATTTTATTATAAAGCAAACACTTTGTTGTTCTTGTCTTGTATTTATAAGTTTGCAGTATATTTGTTTTTATATAATACATGTACCTATACATGCTGCTTAGAATTTGGCGACATTCCTATGAGTTTATAGAAAATAGATAAAAATATTGTTCATACTTGCTGGCTCAGCCCAGTAATTTGATAAAGATTTTTTTGAGATGGAAAATAATTTGAAAATATAGTTTTAAATCTGAAAAATTCATTGTGTGTTTTCAAAATAATAGTATTAAAAAATAACAATTAAAAAGCCACATTTTTTTTTATCCATCTGATGAAATTTACAGAAAACCACGAAATCAAATATCCATAAATATCCAAATTTTCCTCAATCCACGAAAATTGGAAAACACTTAAATAAATGAATCCACAGTAAGTGATTATGCTTTCTAAAAACTTTAAGAATCTATTTATTATGATTTTTTATTAAAAATAAAATGATTAGCAGATATAAGGATAGATACAAGATTTTAGGGCTTACAATGTTTGTTAAAAATTGCTTTAAAAATGTTAATGATATATTTATATAGAAGATTTCTTTTACCACTTTTTATTTTAAGTGTATTATTTGTTGATGAAATAAATGTTATAATTACAGTATGTCTGCTTATTTTAATACCAACTCTTAGGAAAGGGCTATGTTGCAATCCCTTTGTCCATCTAGCCTTTGATCCAACATATTTTTTGTAAAAAGTACCTATGTCCCATTTTCATCAAGTATTTCAATGATAAACTGACATTTAAAGATGGACAAATTGTTCTTGAGTTACATATTACTTCAAAGCCTAAAGGACAAGGTTCATTTTTGAGGCATTTTTTTTTTGGTCCTGTTAATTCAGCAAAAATAGTGCAAAACAGTGATATAGAATGGAGGTCATGCAAAGTGTTAAATCTGAAACGATGAAGAAATGTTTTTGTCTGCCCTTAAAGTCGAAAAAGCAAGACTAGAAGTGCTGTTTCTGGCGAAGGCGTCCACAATGTTTAAGTTGTGTTTAGGTCAGTTACTTCTGGCAGTTCAATGTATTTGGTTTGCAATTGCATTAGTATTGGCACATCTCATTTGCTTAGAGATTGTTTGAACTCACCACTTTAGTCATGGTCTAATGACTTTGAAACTTTTGCAATTTACACTTATAGTTTGTGATCAGGTCAATTTAATTGAAACAACTAGTGGTGTGTCAATTGTATTTGGTATGCAGATGTGTTAGCATTTGGTACATCTCTTTTCCATGGAGATAATTTGGCTCTGTATGTCTTGCATAGTTTACATGTCAGAGTTTTGCCATTTTAATTTTAAAATATACATTCTACTGTCAATATTACAAAAAGGTAAAACAGTACTAGCTATCAGTAACTGCAAGTACACTCAGATCTGTACTGAGTGTCTTTTTGTTGTTGGAATGTACAAGTACCTGGTCAGGTCCACTCTATGATTTTGTTATATGTATTTCTATTTGTATCCATCTGATGAGTTGAGCCTTTTTTCAAATGATTCTTATAGTAATGCCCCGCGGTAGTGTCACTTTTTTTGAGATATTGAGATCAGACGTGGCACGGTACTTGTCTATCCCAAATTCATGTATTTGGTTTTCATGTTATATTTGTTATTCTCGTGGTGTTTTGTCTGATGCTTGGTCCGTTTCTGTCTGTGTTACGTTTCGGTGTTATGTCGTTGTTCTCCTCTTATATTTAATGCGTTTCCCTCGGTTTTAGTTTGTTACCCCGATTTTGTTTTTTGTCCCTGGATTTATGAGTTTTGAACAGCGGTATACTACTGTTGCCTTTATTTACTGTTCTAGAGTTATGCCTGTTTACAAATGGAAATATTGCTGAATAATTTGTTTCTGTTCTCCAACTGAAGTTGTCCTCCACCAAATGTTATGAGACTTATATACAATACTTATTACCACAAAACTCAGGTCATGTACTTTTTTTTACTTTTACTGTTCTTCAGTTATGTCCCTTTATAAGTTTATTTGATATGCAAGCAGGGGCATCATCTGTGTCCAATGGACACGATCCTTATTTATTCGTTCTTATGTACTGTTACACTACTGTCCCAGGTTAGAGGAGGGTTGGGATCCCGCTTGGTCATTTGGTCTCTAATGTGGAGAGTTATCTCATCTTCTTTTTATGGACCCGCAACGAAGTTGTCGGTGCCATACAGTTTTACCCTTGTCCGAAATTCTGTAATTCTGTCATTCCCCAACAAACCATTATATGGAGTTTTTTTCTAAACGCCTTCAAATATTGGGCTGTTTTTTGCTATGTGAGTTAACCATGATAAGTTTTGTTCGGCTAATTTTTGCTGAAATTACGAGCTTTGGACTGATAAATTGTTGAAAATCACAGTTATTCAGACTTTTTTTCTAAACTCTTTCAGATATTGGAATGATTTTTGGCATGTGAGTTAACAAAGATGATTTACAGATCAAGTTTAAGTTTTGTTCTGTTCCGTTAATTTTTGCCAAAATTACAGGCTTTGGACTTTGATAAATTGTTGAAAATCAAAGTTATACGGACTTTTTTTCTAAACTCTTTCAGATATTGGAATGATTTTTGGCATTTGAGTACAAAGATGAGTTACAGATCAAGTTTAAGGTCGGATAATTTTTTGCCGAAATTACGGGCTATGGACTTTGATAAATTGTTGAAAATCACAGTTATACAGACTTTTTTTCTAAACTCTTTCAGATATTGGAATGATTTTTGGCATGTGAGTTAACAAAGGTTAGTTACAGATCAAGTTTAAGTTTTGTTCTGCTCGGATAATTTTTTGCTGAAATAACAGGCTATGGCCTTTGATAAATTGTTGAAAATCACAGTTATACAGACTTTTTTTCTAAACTCTTTCAGATATTGGAATGATTTTTGGAATGTAAGTTAACAAAGATTAGTTACAGATCAAGTTGAAGTTTTGTTCTGCTGGGATAATTTTTTGCTGAAATTAAAGGCTATGGCCTTTGATAAATTGTTGAAAATCAGTTATACAGATTCTTTTTCTAAACGCTTTCAAATATTGGGCTGATTTTAGTATGTGAGTTACTCATGATGAGTTACAGATCAAGTTTACGTTTTGTTCCCCTCAGTTAAATTTTGCCACTTTTTAAACTTGTAAACTTTGAAAATTGTTAAAAATCACAGTTATACAACGCCTCCACATTTTGAGCTGATTTTTGATATGTGAAACTACCATCATGTGTCCACATGTGTTATTGATATTGCAGATTTTTCATCTTTTTGAGACGTGGCCATTGGTGTTGCTTTGACACATCTAGTTTTTATGTATAGTATTTAATTATGATGCCTATTGATGAAAATTTTCTACCTTTTTCAAAAATTTATTCTTTAACATAACAAATAATTAAAATATCACATTGTTTTAATCACAGATTGACACAGTAAAAGGATATAAGTTCCCTCCACTGTAATATCCAAAAACTAATATATAAACTGTATCACAGCAGTCAGAATAGAATGATTTACAATAACAACATAAGATTTTAGCATAACAAACCATGCACAAAGGAATGATTAAATTATTGCATTTGTGATGAAATGGTTAAACTAGTGCATATGTCAAGAAATGATTAAATTAGTGCATATGTGGTTAAATCATTGCATATGTCATGAAATGGTTAAATTAGTGCATATGTCAATAAATGGTTAAGTAAGTGCATATGTCATGAAATGGTTAAATTAGTGCATATGTCATGACATGGTTAAATTAGTGCATATGTCCTGACATGGTTAAAGTAGTGCATATGTCATGAAACATTGAAAAACTCCCTCCCCAAAAATTATAGGGAAAAAATTACTAACTATAGGGTTATCTTGAAATAACTACTGTAAATTCAGAAAGTATCGCAATGTTTTTCCGTTTAAATTTTTGATTCATTATTCATATCTTTGTTAGAAAGCTTGTATTTCAATATTTGCATACGATATGTCAATTAATCTAGATATCAACATTTAAACCATCCTTCAAAGAAAAATAAATCATTAAATGGAGTTTTTCTGTTAAATTTTTTACCAACAGCAAGATGAGATTTATATCTTAATATATTTGATTAAATATAATAACCAAATATAAGATTCTTAAAGTTAAAATCATTCAAAAGAAATGAAACCTTTCCAAAGAATGAGTATCTTATTGTCAGGCTATTTAAATTATTGCAAGTTTATTTGTCTCTGACATTGTAATATTTTCTTTTAGGGTAAACTATTTTGTCAAGCTACCATATTTGGCCGTGTATATCCCACATTTATGTATAGTATGCTCCCCTTTTCATCCCCTTGTACCAACTACATATTTTGGGTGAACAGTGCAGACTATACATGACCAAATACAGTAAACTAATCAATGATTGATTGACTCTTCAAGGAGAAATTTAAAAAACCACAGAGAACAATTGGTATTGTATTTATACAAAGGGTCAGGTTAATTTGAAAACATTTAAAAAGCCCGACAAAAAGGTAATAATTCTGGGGAAATATTTTAATTTCTTTTGCAATAATTGATACAATCAATCATGTATAAGAATCACCACTAAACTTCAGTCTTTACAATATTATTGTTTCTGTAATATGAATATATAAACATGTAACAATACATTTTTTACAATTCTAATGCAAAATAAAAAATTTAGTAAAAAAAACAATAGTTCATTCAATGTATCTACAAATTATCATATTTAAATCAAAATTATTTCAATAATGACAGTTCTTAAATGCACAGCAATCTAAACTTTAATATATAAGCTTACATCTAAATTTGGGCTGTTCAAAAACTTATTGGGTGGGGGATAGGAGGCACTAAAATTAATTAATTAAATTAAATAAAAAAAAAATTTAGTTAGTTTCTTGTTTGAATTGTTTTACATTGTCATTTCTGGGCCTTTTATAGCTGACTACGCTGTATGGGCTTTGCTCATTGCCGTACAGTGACCTAAAGTTGTTAATTTCTGTGTCATTTTGGTCTCTTGTGGAGAGTTGTCTCATTGGCAATCATATCACATCTTTTTTTTATATTTTATATGTGGTCAGGGGTCTTAAAACATTCCAACATGATTTTATTTCTGGAACAGCCTTTAACACATCTTTTCAATAAAACAATATAATATTGATGACATTGAAATACCAAACATTGTAAAAAGTCCTGTTAAAATAAGTTTCAAACTTTTAAAAATAAATACAAGTCTATCAATACAATTATCAAAAGCCTACACCATACCTGCCAAGTTTTCAAAATACCCATGGGGGTTTTGTGTGCAAGATGGCTGCCATACTCCTAAAAAACTTCAAGGGGGCCTTCAAATACAGTGTAATGTTGTTTTTTGGCTTCTTCATACTTTTATAAGCCTCAATTCATTGTAAAATTAATTGTTATGTTAAAATTGTGGACATAATTGCTTTTTAAAATTTCAATTTGGGAGCCTCCATGGGGGAAATTTTCCGCAAATAGTGACAGTTGGCAGGTATGCTACACTATCATATTGATAAAACTATACTTACTCCTCCTAGTCTGCTCATAACACTTTTACTGAGATCTAAGAATAATGTATTAAAGGACATTTAAGATAATTTTACATTTAATTCACAGCAAAACCCTATGATACATGTACTTCAAACAGAACTTTTAATTCACTGCAAATTAAAAATGTATGATACCCCTGTTTAATAATCAGAATTTTCAGCATAAGTTAAGGAACGAAATAAGTTACAAATATTAATAGGTTATGGAGCTCCTTTATGAGACATTTCATTTAACCCTTTCAACGCTACACAAAAAAATAGAAAAATGGCTGCTGCTGCTGCATTTTTTTTGTGTTTATTCATTAAAACAGTATTTTCCTTTTCAGACTGCTGTATCTTTTTTATTATATGAGATACAGAGAAAGTTATTGCATGAAAAATGCTCAGGAGAGCATGTACTGTAATGTTAGGCAATTATTTTAGTGAAATTTTCATCAGGATACCTGCATTTTCAGGTAATTAACAGGTAAAAGGTGTAATTTATTACATTTGTGTTGAATTTTGAATAAAAACTACTTTTAGTCTTCATTTATTTTGTTGTTTTATCTGCCATATAATAAAGAAGATACCAGTTGCCTGATTCCGTAGACCGTAGCATATTGCACCATACACAATGTATTATGTAATCGTGGCACAAATAAATAGCTCCGTCCTAAAAAATTTCAGTCAATCTCCGTTTTCCCCCCCTTTTTCTACGTCTCGTAATGATCGATCAAATCATATTTCCCACAAGAATTAAATGTAATAAACACATTGAGATAACAAGAAACCTTTTAACTAATCCTTGTTGTTAATTTCGCCATAGAAATGCTGAAATTTTTCCATATTTACAGCTTCTTTTCCGATTTCCGCCATTTACATTTGTCAAAATATTTGTTTTTATTTTCCTTCTACTGCATGATTTTACTATAAAAATTGCCAGGATTTCAAGCGCAAATGAGACCTTGTATATCCTAGACGAGGAAAAATTAGAGAGAACCCGAATGAAACCGAATGATTTAAGAGTCCTGATGAAAAATCCTTTTTCATCGCGGCATGAATAGCAGTGGAGAATGGTGTACGTCATCGCAGCATATGCCGTGTATAGCGTTGAAAGGGTTAAAAAATGTCTGGGAAAAAACGGACCTAGACTTTTACCTTATATTTGCATTGGTATTATTTCAGTCTCAAATAAAAAGAAAAGAAATCAAGAATCTACATAAATTTTGGAAAATGACCTTTTATCAGCTATTGAAGTCTTATATGAAAAGAAACTAGAGGCTCTAAAGAGCCTGTGTCGCTCACCTTGGTATATGTGAATATTAAAAAGGACGCAGATAGATTCATGACAAAATTGTGTTTTGGTGATGGTGATGTGTCTGTACATCTTACTTTACTGAACATTCTTGCTGCTTACAATTATCTCTATCTATAATTAATTTGGCCAAGTAGTTTCAGTGGAAAATGTTAGTAAAAATTTACAAAGGAGCATGTTCAGTAAGGTCCTAAAATGGCCCCCTTTTTTAGCGTAAATTTCAAATTCGGATTTATTGACCAATATCACAATAAATTACAGCTAATATAGTGACTAGATTGGAAATAAGATATTTTGTTGAAAACCGTTCTACGTTACATTATGACGTCACAAGTTGTACTCATATTGATTTTTCACGAAAAAAATCAATGAAAATAGGTAAATTTCAATAGATTATTGGACAGAAAACATAGAGCACATACGTCGACAACAAAGATCTTTTAAAATAATGTTTGTGAAGACATTTCACATGTCTTATTTGAATATTAAGTTTGTCGATGCCTGCGCTCTATGTTTCCTGGTCCTTAATTTGGTTAAAATCCATCTCATTTTGTCAAATTTTACCAAAATCCCTTATCTGGACCTTTTTGGGATGTAAAAATCAACGTCTTAGACTTAAACTTTGACAAAAACAGTTCTGTTTAACTTTCTCACATGTATTTAAGGCAACTTAAAACCTTTATTGGCTTGTAACAATGAACTTTATAATTGGGGCCAAATATGGCCCTTACCGAACTGACTCCTTTATGAAAAATTTTAAAAATAGACTATAATGGACAATAACTCCTTAGGGAGTCAACTGACCATTTCTGTCATGTTGACTTATTTGTAAATCTTACTTTTCTGAACATTATTGCTGTTTACAGGTTATCTCTATCTATAATAGTATTTAAGATAATAACCAAAAACAGCAAAATTTCCTTAAAATTACCAATTCAGAGGCAGCAACCTAACAACCAGTTGTCCAATTCATCAGAACATTTTAGAGCAGATAGATCTGGACTTGATAAACAATTTCTCCCACTGTCAGATTTGCTCTAAATACTTTGGTTTTTAAGTTATAAGCCCAAAACTGCATTTTACCCCTATGTTCTATTTTTAGCCATGGCGGCCATCTTGGTTGGTTGGCCGGGTCACTGGACACAATTTTTAAACTATATACCCCAAAGATGATTATGGCCAAGTTTGATTTTATTTGGCCCAGTAGTTTCAGAGGAGAAGATTTTTGTAAAAGATAACTAAGATTTACGAAAAATGGTTAAAAATTGACTATAAAGGGCAATAACTCCTAAAGGGGTCAACTGACCATTTTGGACCTGTTGACTTGTTTGTAAATCTTACTTTGCTGAACATTTTATCTATTTACAGTTTATCTCTATCTATAATAATATTCAAGAAAATTACAAAAAATAGCAAAAATTTCCTTAAAATTACCAATTCAGGGGCAGCAACCTAAATAACGAGTTGTCCGATTCATCTGAAAATTTCAGGGCAGTTAGATCTTGACCTAATAAACAATTTAACCTTGTCAGATTTGCTCTAATTGCTTTGGTTTTTGAGTTATAAGCCAAAAACTGCATTTTACCCCTATGTTCTATTTTTAGCCATGGCGGCCATCTTGATTGGTTGGCCGGGTCACCGAACACAATTTTTTAACTTGATACCCTTATTATGATTTTGGCCATATTTGGTTAAATTTGGCCAAGTAGTTTCAGAGGAGAAAATTTTTGTGAAAGTTAACGACGACGGACGACAGACGACGACGGACGCCAAGTGATGAGAAAATCTCACTTGGCCCTGCGGGCCAGGTGAGCTAAAAATGGTGTTATTGGGCAAAATATTTTACTCTGTATTGTAGGAAAAAAAGCCAAGGAGTCCAAACATTTGACAAATATTCCTAAACCTCACCTAAGTACATTCTTGATACTGATCTTTTTCTTAAGGACAAAGGGAGATAATTATTTACATCAAGAAGAGACAAAATAAAGCTAAATTGAGCTATTATGTAAGCTATAGAAAAATACAGTAAGAAACAACAATCATAAATACTCATGGCAACTAAGTTTACTTTCAGGTCATCTCAGCTCTTATTCAATAATAACAATTGGGACTTTTAGATCAGATCAAGATTAAAAGTTTCTATTATGAATCTAAATTTGGCTTTCACTTTTAAATAACCTATAGGTTTACTTGATCACATCAAACAGCCTTAGAGAGTCAATAAGGGAGATTAAGTGCATGGAAGGATATTTAATGAAAGAAGGAATTCATGATGAAACAAAAACAATTTTTAAATTTTGACAGTTACATATTTGCACATGACACAGAAAATAGCGGTATAGGAAATCTATGATATTTACCAGTAACCATCTCTTTTTATGTAGACATTGTAAGAAAAGAAGTTAATATATGAATTGGTCTAATCTATAAATACACATTTTCCAAAATCCATGAAAAATATGAAACCCTTTTTTTTTTTATAAAAGTATATTTATAAGGACTTGATTTAGTGTCCTTCATATTTCAATTAAAGCTCTTCTAAGTCAAATTTCATCTGTAAAAAATCAGAAGTGAATTCAGAAAATTCTCACAAACCAGTTTTTTTTTTATAAAAGTATATTTATAAGGATTTGATTTAGTGTCCTACATATTTCATTAAAGCTCCCCTTAGTAAAATTTCATCTGTAAAACAATCAGAAGTGAATTCAGAAAATTCTCACAAAATTCATAATCATAGCTTATCAAGTTGATTTTCCTTGCTGCATCTGGTTCCTTGTTTATAGACTGTATCTGTGTTGTTAGCTCTCTGGTAGAGGTTCATTTGGAATTATCATTTGTATAATGATTGTAGCAAAGTCAACAATATCCTCTAATGGTATCTTGGTTATCAGATGTAAACATTCAATCATCTACAACACAAGAGAGAACATATATAAAATGTGTTTAATCAACATAAAAAGATGGCACATAAGTGGCAATTGCTGCATACCCTTCAAGAAGTTACTATTGATTAGTATAGTTCATTTTGGGAGTACTGTGAAATCATTCATTTTCATGGGATCAGTTGTCTTGGAACAAGGAAAAATTGTTTTTCTTTCATATTTGATAGCATGGTTGTGCAAAAGTCTTGATTGCAAGCCTATGGAAATTTGTACGTTTTTGAATATTCAAAATTGTGGATACCTATAAAACTCAGGAAAATTGGTATACCAACAATATTAATGAATCAACAGCACATTAGGAAAACCATAGAAGTTAAAACCAAATTAATAACATATACTGGTAAAAACATGTAATTTTCTTGCAAAATTTGTAAAAGCATAAAACTTGTGTATCTTTGGTAGAATGTATATACATATATAATCACTTTGTCATTTAAAGCATCCTTCCACACAGAAATTGATTTGAGAAGATAGTGGTAACTAATGATAAAAAAATCGTAAGGGTTCCGTGGAACCCAGTGTCTCGCCTACTTTTGCTGTTAAAAGCAGGCTCAACAAAAATGAGCAAAAAAATGAATAAAAATATTCCTCTCTTTAATATCTTTTGAATGTAAGAAGATTCTGTCCAAGTTTGGTAAAAATCCAGGATAGTTTATGAATCTAATAAATGTTTTAAAAACTTTAGCTGCAGACTGTATGTAATGTTATCTTGCGAAGAAAAATTAAGTCCATTTATAAGTAAAATATTGAAAAAACAAGAACAAAATTTTAACAAAATCCTCGCCTACTTTTGCTGTTAAAAGCAGGCTCAACAAAAATGAGCAAAAAAATGAATAAAAATATTCCTCTCTTTAATATCTTTTGAATGTAAGAAGATTCTGTCCAAGTTTGGTAAAAATCCAGGATAGTTTATGAATCTAATAAATGTTTTAAAAACTTTAGCTGCAGACTGTATGTAATGTTATCTTGCGAAGAAAAATTAAGTCCATTTATAAGTAAAATATTGAAAAAACAAGAACAAAATTTTAACAAAATCCTCGCCTACTTTTGCTGTTAAAAGCAGGCTCAACAAAAATGAGCAAAAAAATGAATAAAAATATTCCTCTCTTTAATATCTTTTGAATGTAAGAAGATTCTGTCCAAGTTTGGTAAAAATCCAGGATAGTTTATGAATCTAATAAATGTTTTAAAAACTTTAGCTGCAGACTGTATGTAATGTTATCTTGCGAAGAAAAATTAAGTCCATTTATAAGTAAAATATTGAAAAAACAAGAACAAAATTTTAACAAAATTTCTTTCTAGATACTAGCTTTTGATCATAAACAAGCTTCTATCCATGTTTTGATATAAATCCGGGAATGTTTAAAAAGTCATTAAAATTTTAAAAACATTAAACCACAGAGTGAATGTTTGTGGACACTGCAGACGATAGAATGTAGGATCGCTATGTCTCGTTTTTTCGACAAAAGTCAAAGGCTCAACAAAACTAGAGGCTCTCAAGAGCCTGTGTCGCTCACCTTGGTCTATGTGCATATTAAATAATGGACACAGAAAAATTCATGACAAAATTGTGTTTTGGTGATCATGATGTTTTTGTATATCTTACTTTACTGGACATTCTTCTTGCTACAATTATCTCTATCTATAATGAACTTGGCCCAGTAATTACAGTGGAAAATATATTCTAAAAATTTACAAAAAATTATGAAAATTGTTCAAAAATGACTATAAAGGGCAATAACTCCTTAAGGGGTAAACTGACAATTTTGCTCATGTTGACTTATTTGTAGATCTTACTTTGCTGAACATTATTGCTATTTACAGTTTATCTCTATCTATTATAATATTCAAGATAATAACCAAAGACTGCAAAATTTCCTTAAAATTACTAATTCTGGGTCAGCAACCCAACAACAGGTTATCTGTTTTGTCTGAAAATTTCAGGGAAGATAGATCTTGAACCTATAAACATTTTATCCCCTGTTAGATTTGCTCTAAATGCTTTGGTTTCAAAGATATAAGCCAAAATCTACATTTTGCACCTATGTACTATTTTTAGCCATAGTGGCCATCTTGGTTGGTTGGCAGGGTCACACCACACATTTTTAAAACTAGATACCCAAATGATGATTGTGGCCAAGTTTGTTTAAATTTGGCCCAATAGTTTCAGAGGAGAAGATTTTTTTAAAAGAATACTAAAATTTTAGAAAAATGATTAAAAATTGACTATAAAGGGCAATAACTCCTTAATGGGTTAACTGACAATTTTGGTCATTTGACTTACTTGTAGATCTTACTTTGCTGAACATTATTGCTGTTTACAGTTTTTCTCTATCAATAATAATATACAAGATAATAAGCAAAAACTGCAAAATTTCCTCAAAATTATCAATTTAGGGGCAGCAACCCAACAACGGGTTGTCTGATTTGTCTGAAAATTTTAGAGCAGATAGATCTTGACCTGATAAACAATTTTACCCCATGTCAGATTTGCTCTAAATGCTTTGGTTTTTGAGTTATAAGCCAAAATCTACATTTTACCCCTATGTTCTATTTTTAGCCATGGCGGCCATCTTGGTTGGTTGGCAGGGTCACGCCACACATTTTTTAAACAAGATACCCCAATGATGATTGTGGTCAAGTTTGGAATAATTTGGCCTAGTAGTTTCAGAGGAGAAGATTTGTGTAAAAGATTACTAAGATTTACGAAAAATGGTTAAAAATTTACTATAAAGGGCAATAACTCCTAAAGGGGTTCATCTGAAAATTTCAGGGCAGATAGATCTTGACCTGATAAACAATTGTACCCCAGTTAGATTTGCTCTAAATGCTTTGGTTTTTGGGTTATAAGCCAAAAACTGCATTTTACCCCTATGTTCTATTTTTAGCCATGGCGGCCATCTTGGTTGGTTGGCCGGGTCACCGGACACATTTTTAACACTAAATACCCCAATGATGATTGTGGCTAAGTTTGGTTTAATTTGGCCCAGTAATTTCAGAGGAGAAGATTTTTGTAAAAGTTAACGACGACGGACGCAAAGTGATGGGAAAAGCTCACTTGGCCCTGTGGGCCAGGTGAGCTAAAAACAATATTCATTTTCCTATCAATGCAATAAAAATTTAGGGTAATTTTTAATTATTTGGCTTGTCTGTTTGTTTGTGTATTAATATTCCTTCTTGTATATAAAAGTGTATTTTTAGGCTAGTTTTGTTGGTGTATAAAAGTTTCAGTCTTGTCAAGTTTTTCGGGCTTCTGATCCGCTTCAGTTATGTTCTACATTATATATCCGTTTTTACTGACAAAGAATTCTTTATTGGAGTATATTTTTTTATGTTTTATGGCCAACTACATATTTTGCAACAAAAACACATAATACTACCTTATCAGACTTGAACCCTGTAACATACACAGCTGCTGCTATCACAGACACTGCCAGCAGTAATTTATCTGATTTGACTTGACATAATGACCTACTAAAATAGAAATATCTATTCAGTGATGTGAAAAACAAATAACAACAACTTTAACCCCATCACATTCTTTATGTGCTTGACGCCAAGTCAGGAACCTGTAGTTCAGTGGTTGTTGGTTCATATGTATTATAAAAATAAAATTGAGAATGGAAATGGGGAATGTGTCAAAGTGACAACAACCCAACCAAAGAGCAGACAATAGTTTTTGGTAAATTGTTTTGTTATAAATAAGGCAGTAGTTTTTCTCAATTGAATTGTTTCATATTTTTCATGTCAGGGCATTTTGTAGCTGACTATTTACAGTATGGATTTTTCTCATTGTTGAAGGCTGTACAGTTGCCTATAATTGCTTCATAAACCCTCTTCATATGAACTTTGGTGGATAGTTGTCTCTTTGGCAATCCTACCACATCTCTTTATTTATATAACAAAATATGAAATAAGTATTAAAGCTAATTTCATAATGCTTGTAAAGTAAGACTTTGGTTGGTTGGCTTGCTTGCATTGTTTGCATAAATGTTTACTAAAGATTTGTATGTAAGATTGAGATCTTCAAACGATATATATAGGCATAATAAAACCTGATTATTATATTTAAATTTGTTTTTTTCTCCCATACCGGACTCTTTCGATACACTCTGGCTTTTACTTATTCAATAATAAACAGTTGTAAATATCGTACATAGTAAAAAATAGTGCGGGAAAATGTTTATTCATGAAATATTCATGAATGAAACGCTATCTCGCATAGATTTCTTTTGATTTTCTATTCAGCCAATGGCCGATCCGCAAAGTAATGTTTGTGATACTTATTTCAAAATGAAGTTTAATTCATCTGAATTGTCGGTGAACATTCATTCCATTTCTATTCAAGGTGTAATCTTTTCAAAAGAGTAGTAACACAAAATATCCAACGGAATCAGAGTTCGAACACTAGTACTACATTATCTTGGAGCAGAACATTGCGATAGTCTGTCTCACTGGAGGTTGAGGCCGACACCTTTGGAAAGTAGCTATAGCAAGCTATAGTAAACTTTCCAAAAATGGCTGGATCCGCCCCAGAAAATTGTTGTGAAATGAGACCTAGTAGATTCTGTCAATGGAAACATTCAGTGATCTAAAGAAGACGGACCATTGTAATATATCATATAGAGGGTTATGTCCACGGGTTGTTAATTTTCGCTTATTTTTGTAGATATAACAAAATCACCAAAATAAATTTGGCCAACTTAAAAGTGCACATACAAAGGTATTCATAAAATTTTTGAAAAATCCAAAATAATAACCGCCAAAATATTTCGTATACCTTATTCAATGAAACTCCCGACATTTTACACTCACAAAAAAAACCCAGCTATACGGCATATGACATATTAGTTTTTCTGCCAATTTTGAGTGAGTTTGTCAGGGGAGACAATGACAGTGTGAAAAGATAAACGAATTCTGACACAAATTAGGACAAAAGCTCAAACAATCGTTAACATAAATTGGACATCTAAACTTACACTTCGTCCTGTGAAGGTGTCTGATGCTGTACTATTATCTGGAACAAGCTGTTATATATATTAGAGAACTTTAAGTAGACAATTTCCAATACTTTGAGGGAAATTTCATAGTATACTTTAATTTCTGTGTCTGGTTCATTGTAACCTGTGAAAAAGTAAGTATGATTCAAAATTAATATTTTAACTTAAATGCAAAATAAATATTGATCAATAAGTTAAATATTAAAGGGTTATTACAGCAACATTTTCCAAAGCTGATAATTAAAATACAACATGCAATAGGAATTATTATTATGAAAGAAAAATAAATATGACTTTACATTTAAATATTATCATTTTGTCTTACCCATTTATTTCAATTTAAAAATCTGTTAAAAAAATAATATTCAGCTTTTTGGTTTTAAAGTGATCTGTAAATTCCATTGCTTTAAATCAATTAAGTTTAAATATTAGGAAATGCTGATGACAATTAATGTGAGCAACATTTAGATGTTAGTTTTAACATTTTGAAACCCAATAGCAATGCTATTTTCATAGTTATGACAAGAATGTGCTCATAGTACATGGATGTTCCACCCACACTAGCATTTACTATGTTCAGTGGACCATGGTACTGTGAATTGGGGGTCAAAAGATCATATCATAGGGAACATGGGTATTATGTTTTGAGTTGATTAGACTTCAACTTCAGCAAAAAGTACCTTGACCAAAACTTTAAACTGACTTTACCAAAAAACTTGAACCTGAAGTGGGACAGACAAATGGACAAATGAATGGACGCACAGATTGAAAAACATAATGCCCCTAGGTGGAGCATAAAAACAACACAAACATTTCACAATTTACAGTTTATAAGCATTTGCAACTAAAACAAGAAAATACATGAATTTTTATAATGAGATCTATCATCATACATCTATATAATTTTTCAATTCCATTTTTAAATGCATGTATTTTTCTTGGAATTTTAAGGGTGTAGTCAATGGACCATTCACAATAAATTTCATGCAGAATTCCTAAAAATTGTTTTTGTATGCTTGTAGTAAATTTTATAAGTTAAGCCCCTCTCAACTGATTTTTATAGGTTGTTCATATGTTGTTACACCACTCTCCTATACTAGAGGAAGCGTTTCGCTTCAGCAAACATGTTTAACCTGCCATGTCCCAAGTCAGGAGCCTGTAATTCTGTGTTGGTGCTTTGAAGCTTTATATCATTTTTTTTTTTGGTTTATTGTTTCGTAATCGGTTGTTAGTTTTCTTGTTTTATTTGTCATTTCTTGCCTTTTATATATATGATATTCACTTTTCTCATGGATGAAAGCAAAACAGTGACCTATAGTTGTTAACTTCTACAACATTTGATCTCGTTAGCAATCACACCATATCTTGCTATTATCATAATTAATCTGTTATAATCAAAGAACCATGATTTTCCTAATAAAATCTTCAAACAATATCAAAGTTAAGCTAGAAACTTTGATTAATTCATTTACAATTTTATTAAACACTGGCCAATTTAGGTTTTGCGTCTTCTAGAGAAGCTGCTAACATCTTCTTAGTGTTAAAGACTATGTTAATCTCTAGATCATTCTTTTTTAAATGCTTTAAAAAGATATTATTTTCGAAAACCATATTGCATTAATTAACCCTTTCCTCCATAATGACACCTTTTGACGCCACCCCCCTAACTCCATAATGACCCCTTTTAACGCCTGTGTAGTACCTCAGTTGAAACACTTTGACTACAAAGTGTCTGCAATTGACTTAATAAAATTTGTATCCAATATGAAAAGGAATATCATAGGAATAACCGACTTAAATTTATTTGATGAAATAGTTGTTTTTCGCAATGCCTTAATACTTTAAATCATATGTTCAGCATTTTATTAAAAAAATCCTATGCGAATCAAGTATGCAAAAAAAAAATTCAATGGAGGAAAGGGTTAAAGTGAAGTTAAATACAACAATAAAGCAGAATTACTTCCCTTTAAAGAAAAAGATGCTGCCCTAAAGTTATCTCCCATTTTTTATTTTGTTTGTTTGTTTGTGTATGTTGGCCCCTGATGTCTTTGGTTACTTTTCTTGTTGGGTTGAGTTCGATTTTCATATACCCCACATCTCTTTTTATTCAGTTGCTTAATTTTGGAGTTTGAGCTAGTAGCTTGAATATAGAAAATATGTGACTGAAACTGAACGGTTATTTTTGGCACCTGTAGATAATCACCATGACCACTCTCTCATCACTGAGTGAATACTTCAATAAGAACAAATATTTCATCAAAAGTTTCTAACTTAAAAATTTCTTGGACAAATATGTTCATTTTTAGTTATTTGAACTCTTTATCATAAGAAATATAATCTGATATTGGAGCAAGTAATGTCACCTCAAATTTATTTTTTTGCATCACATTTTGAAGCTTAAAAGTTGCTTTTCTATATTTTCTTAAACATTTAAAAGCTATTTAATATTTTCTATAACATTTAAAAGCTATTTAATATTTTCTTTAACATTTAAAAGCTATTCAATATTTTAGTTCAAATTTAAATTTAAAGCTATTCAATATTTTGTGTCACATTTCAAAGCTATTCAATGTTTTCTTTCATATTTAAAAGCTATTCTTTATTTTGTTTCCCATTTTACACCTCAATATTTTACGGATTCCACCTTAAAATTGAAACATAAATTCAGTGCTTTCTGTTCAAACAAAATCACTCAAATTAAATAAATAATTCTTACCAAGTATCTCTAAAATTGTTTCTATGTATACAAGTGTTGAAGGTATTGTTACTTGAAAGTCCAAAGTTTTTAATATTCTTAGTTCTGACTGCAATATACTCTCTTGTGTGTATCTGTGTCCTCCTTCATTCAGAAATCTTCTTGCTTTTGAAGCAGTGACAACCTGACAGAGCATAAGAAGATTTCAAATTTTAAGGCCAATCAAAAAAGAATGTGTTTTCCATACCCTACCTACCCTAAAGTTTTTTTTTACCATTTTTAATTAAGCACTGTTAAAGTCTTAATGTAATAAATATAAATAAAACAATATATTTCCTACCTACCTACCCTATTTATTTAGCATGTAATAGTAAACACACATACTTATTTGTTTGGCCTAAAGCGTAAAATGCAACTATAAACATAAGATACAATTGTAATCATGTCTTCATTTAAACAAAATAGTACTATATAGGAATTTATTGTTCATATAACTCACAGAATTCAATCAAAAGCTATACCAATGAAATTTACCATACATAGTTGCATAAATGAATTTGTGTTTTTTTATTATTCAGCAATTACCTTCTGAGGTATAAGCTGAACACACAGTAGAACAATAGAATAATGTGTTAGTTGAATTGAGTTTTAAATAAAATTGAGAATGGAAATTGGGAATGTGTCAAAGAGCTGTTCCATTAAAAACATACATGGTACACAGAGAAAGCATTTTGAAAAAGAGACAACCACACGTAGATGAAATTAAAAAATAAAAATAAAAAAAATAAAAATTTCCCTTACATTTCTACTATTTAACCATGCAAACAAATATGTAGTTAAGAAATTCACTCTAGTTGTTTACAGCCGATTTCAATGAGTGTATAGCTAAAGGTAATATCTTTGGTTAGCTTGCTTGCTAGCTGAACCGTGAAGTCATTGTTAGGTAAGGTATATTACCCTCCTCTTGTCGCTTTGACATATTCCCCATTTCCTTTCTCAATTTTAGTCCTTTATACAGATAGGTTGGTTTTCTGTCGGACTAGTCTACTCTTAAAGGAGGGTAGTTTACCTAACCTAACAATGACGTAACAGTTCGGCTAGTAAGCAAGCTAACCAAAGATATTACCTTTGCTTGCACACTTATTGAAATCAGCTGTAAATTAACTTAGTACATGTACCGGTAAATACCTAATTAACTTAGTACTGGTAAATACCTTGTAATGTGATGTGAGCTTACTGGCAATTTGACAACATGACACCAGTCTTAATGTGACTTGATTTTTGATTCTATCTAGAATAAGATTCCAGTCTTTTTTCCGTTTCTTACTGTTTGTTTTGAGAACATGCGAATATAAATCGTTCACATGCTTTAACATAAACCTGAAAAATAGAGAACACAAATTTTATTATGAAACTATATTCAGAATAATAAGTTGTTGAATAATTAGTTTATTCTTTTATAAACCTTATTTCATGTCATGTGACTACAAAACATGTCATGTTATTGGCAACAAAGATAATTTAGGATAACAACCCTAGTGTTCTGTATAAATATGCAACCCCGCAACATTTTTGTGCCTGTCCCAAGTCAGGAGTCTGTGATAGTCATCTTAAGATGGTTGCCAATGTAGTAGTGGGTTGATTTTCAGCTCTGCAGTTTTTGGCAATTTAAAGCTGGTTTTTGAAGAAATTTATCTATGCAAATCATATCATGATGTTTGGAATTTGATGAACTTTACAGAAATATGATTTACTTCACATTTTGTTGAAAGATGGATTTACTATAGTGGAATTGTATATTTTGAATTGGAAAAGTATTTGTAATTTATTGATTTTCTGAGTAGTGTTGTCTGTATTACCACCATGCCTGGGGACAGTAAAGGAGCAAAAACTATACAAACAATGTTAGCAGCTAAAAAGCCTGGGAGCAATGATTCTTCTAAAGACTCTGTAAAGGAAAAACCATCCAAGCAGAACAAACGATCCCATTCAGATGTTGCAAATGACAGTGTGGAAGGTATTGATTTGACTGGTATTCAAAATGATTTAAGTGAAATAAAACAATCTCTTCAGGGCACAGTTACAAAGACTGACCTTACTAATGCTATGGTTAATTTGGTACAACAAAAGGACTTAAAAACTTTAGTTAGTAACATTGTCCAGAAATTATTAAATCATTTTGAAGAGAAGATCACCAGTAAGTTTGAGTGTAAAATAAAAACTTGATAAGTTAGATACATTGATGATTGAGAATGAGGATCTGAGGGAAAGAATCAGGGCAAAAGATAGAGTTATTGAAAACTTAGTGGAAAAGGTTGGTGACAATAATAACAGATCTATTGATGCATTGAAGTTAGCCAATTATAATGAACAATACAGTCGAAAACATAATATAAGAATGCTAAACTTTCCTGAAAAAAGGGGTGAGAATTTGAGAAAAGCATTTATTGAAACTTTAAAGAGTGACTGTAAAGTAGATATTGAGCCCAGTGATGTACTAGCCATCCACAGAATACCTGGGAAAGATGGTTATCAGAAGCCTGTCATAGTTAACGTCAAAAATACTGAAACTAAAATACGGATAATGCGACAAAAAAGATCCCTGAAAAATGAAGTGAAATTGCATGATGACATATCACAACACAATCTTGGACTAATGGCAAGACTTAAAAACACTGAAAAATTTGAAAATATATGGTTTTATAACTGTAATGTGTATGCCAAAACTGAAACTAGTAGCAGAATAAGATTTGATCTATTTGACAATGTAGAAGAAAAAATGAAAAAGAAATTAAAAGATGGAAATTAATTAGTTTTCATATTAGTCTGTTACACTTGTTAATATTTTTTGGAAAATGTACAGTTTTTATCAGTATAAATAGAAATGCTGAAGCGTGTCATGTCAACTCCAAATTACAAAATCCTGGATACATATATAGTAAATAGTATAAGAGATTTTTTTATTATTTTTTTTTATTAATATAAATTATACTGTCACTATATAGTATAGGGGAAATAACTCTAACATTTATTATGAAATTAATATAATCTTATCTCCCCTTAAAACATCTATTCCTTTGCTAGATTTATTCATAACTATATAATGCCATACTGTAAATTAGTTTATACATTCAATGTTGAATGAAGAAAATAATATGTGACATCTTATGTGTGTATGTTTGTGTATGTCTTTAATATTTGTTACAATTGTATATTTGTACTTATGAACTTGCTTATATGTTTTATAAATCATCACTTCAGATATAATCATGGATAATAATGTAACGATATTATCAATGAATGTGAGGGGTCTTTTTTCAAACTCCAAAAAGAGGGCAGATGTTTTTGATTGGGCTAGGAGTAAAAATACTTCCATAGTGTGTTTTCAGGAAACTCATAGCAATAAAGACATTGAAAAATACTGGGAGGATGAATGGGAAATAAATGCTTTGTCAGTCATAAAGACAGTAAAAGTGCAGGTGTCTCTGTTATGCTTAAAAAGGGTCTGGATTTTGTTGTGCATAATTCTATTATTGATGATAATGGTTGTTACATTATTTTAGATATAACAATTTTTTCACAAAGATTAAGTTTTGCATGTTTGTATGGTTATAATACAGATGAACCTTCATTCTTTGACACAATAATGCAGAATATTTTAATCTTTAAAAACACCAGTGTTTTACTATGTGGTGACTGGAATGTTGTATTAGATAAATTTATGGATACATATAATATCAAACATAATAGAAACCCTAACTCCCATAAAAAAAATTGATGAAATCATTGATGTTTTTGAACTACTTGATCCTTGGCGTACATGCTATCCAGAAGATAGGAAATATACCTGGCGTCAGTCCTCACCAATAAAACAAAGTCGCCTTGATTATTTTTTAATTTCAGAAGACCTTTTTTCACTTATGAAGAATACCATTATCATTCCTGGTTATAGAACAGACCATTCGGCAATTCTTTTCACCTTCTCAGCTTGTTTAGAGAAACGGGGCAAAAGTTATTGGAAATTTAACTCTCAGTTACTTAGAGATGCAGATTATATAAAAATGGTTAAATCATGTATTAATGATACTATTTTGGAATACCATCTGTCAGGTGATATGGAAAATCTTCTTTCTGTTGAGTTGTCATGTAATGATCAAACATTTTTTGAAATATTAAAAATGAAGATTAGATCCTTGTCAATAAATTACAGCATTAATAAATCCAGAGAGGAAAAAAATGTCACTCTCAAACTTGAAAATGATATTTTATATTTTGAAAGTATTATGAATCATTCTCCAAATGATGAGGTTCAAAAATCTTTATTTGAAAAAAAACTTGAACTAGAAAATTGTAGACAAAAGAAAGTTGAAGGCTTGCTGCTTAGATCCCGAGCTAACTGGCATAAGAATGGTGAAAAGTGTACAAATTATTTTTGTAAATTAGAAAAGAAAAATTTTATTAAGAAAACCATAACAGAACTTATTGATGATAAAGGTCAGCATATTTCAGAGCAATCAAAAATTCTGATGGAACAACAAAATTTTTATAAAACTTTGTACTCAAGCAAAAAATTAGATTGCAATGATACATCATTTTTTAATCATAACATTAAGCTTACAGAAGAACAAAGTGATCTTTGTGAAGGAAATTTAACTTTTAAAGAATGTGCTGAATCTTTAAAATTTATGACAAATGGTAAAAGTCCTGGTTCTGATGGGTATTCTGCAGATTTTTATAAATTTTTTTGGAAAGATATTGGCCCTTTTGTCTTTCGATTTCTTCACTTTGGATATGCGGGGGGTAAATTTTCTGATTTTCAGTATCAAAGTATAATAACTTGCATTCCTAAAGAGGGAAAAGACAGACAGTATATTAGTAACTGGCGTCCTATTAGTCTTTTGAATACTGATATGAAAATAGCTTCTGCTGTTATAGCTAATAGACTTAAACCCGTTTTACCATTTATCATAAGTGACACACAAAAAGGTTTCATTAAAGACAGATTTATGGGTGAGAACACACGCCTTTTATATGATTTGATGCACTATCTTGAGGAAAATAATAAGACAGGTCTTTTATTACTTGTTGATTTTGAAAAGGCATTTGATTCCTTGGAATGGTTATTTTTAAAAAATACTTTGAAAAGCTTTAATTTTGGGCCTTCTTTATGTAGATGGTTTGAAACTTTATACTCAGGGGCATCAAGTTGTGTTATAAATAATGGACACATGTCTAAGTTTTTTCATTTAGAAAGAGGTTGCAGACAAGGAGATCCTCTTTCTCCCTATTTATTTATAATTGGGGTTGAATTATTATCTTTGAAATTAAAAGGTAATCCTGACATAAGGGGAATTACTATCAATGATGATGAATCACTTTTAAGCATGTACGCAGATGACACATTCCTTATGTTAGATGGAAGGGAAATATCGTTGAGGGAAACACTTTCATGTTTTGAATCTTTTTATAAAATTTCAGGTTTGAAAATAAATGCTTCAAAGACAAAAGCACTATGGGTTGGAAGTAAAAAATATTCTGATCTTATTTTATGTCCAGACTTAAAACTTCATTGGTCACATTCAAATTTTAAACTTTTGGGGACTGAATTTTCTTTAGATTTAAGCTGTATCACAGAAATTAATTTTGCTAAGAAAATTAAAGAGGTCTCTGCAATTCTGAAGAGATGGCAACATCGAAAACTCACATTATTAGGAAAAATTACAGTAATTAAATCACTTGCTCTTTCAAAGTTGTTCCATTTATTGACTGCATTACCAAACCTATCACACTCCAGGTTAACAGAGCTCACTTCATTATTTTATGATTTCATATGGAATGGAAAACCAGACAGAATTAAGCGAAACACACTTGTTGGTAATATTTCACAAGGTGGACTTAATATGGTACATCTTCATTCATTTAATATCTATTTGAAAATTAGTTGGATAAAAAGACTGCTGGCAAACCCTAGCGGTAGCTGGCAGCAGTTGTTACTGACAGACCTTATGCAGTATGGGGGTGAAAGGGTTTTAAATCTTCAGAAAGAAAAGCTGATTGAGATTGCTAAAAGATGTAAAAATTCTTTCTGGAAGGATGTTTTACTATGCTTTTCCGCTGCAAAACCTATTACTGAGATTTCTGTCAGTGACATTTTATCCTTATATATTTTGAACTTTTCTTCTTTGGATGATTTCCCATATTACATTCAATGGGAAAAGGGGGGTGTGCAGTCAGTAAGTGACCTTATTAATCGTGAAAATATGATTTTTTTATAAATTTGAGCAATTTCAAGAAAAAGTACAAACCAACAATTTTATTAAATATTATGGTTTGATATCAAAAATCCCTAACGCTATGAAAAAATGCCTTAAAGATAACTGTCTAAATCAAGATTTAGATAAGTCTAACACTGGTGATACTTTCTTAAAAAAAATCAGGTGTAATGTGAAAGCCAAATTTGTATATAAAAACTTAGTAGATGAAGTTATTCAACTACCAACAATTAAATTTTTGAAATGGGCAGAGCTGTTAGTTATTGATACTACAGAATGGTCAGAGTATTTCATGATAACAAAAAAGTCTTGTAGAGATGCTTATTTAAGAACCTTTCAATATAAATTTTTGCATAGAATTATAGCAACGAATACCTTTTTGTACAAAATCAAATTAAAAGATACCAAGTTATGTACTTTTTGTAAACTTGGAGAAGAAACCATTGAACACCTGTTTTTTGAATGCCCAATAACTTTTCAATTGTGGCAGTCTTTTTTCAATATTGTGAAACTTTTTTTTGTAAATTTTGATCTCAACAAAGAGAATGTGTTTCTTGGTTGCAAACATGAAAGTTTATTATTGAATCTGCTAATCATAATTACAAAGAATTATATATACAAATGTAAATTAAATGAAACAAAACCAAATATGATTGAGTTAAAGAATAAAATAAAGAAATACCAATTTCTTGAAAATCATATTGCAAAGAAAAATGATAAAGTCAAATTTTGTGAAAAATTTTGGTCTCCTTTACATGTAATATTTAACTAAGTGTTGTTTTCATATTATCTATGTTTAGTTTAGAGAAAAGAAATAATTTATAAATTATGAGCAAATTTATTTCTTTAAAAAAATTGTTTTAAAAAGTAAGTCATGATACATATTGTAACAAAACAGATGAGTGAAAGTATTAGTGTTGTATGTGAGTAAGTCAGAGAGAGAGAGAGGAGAGATAAATCAAATACAATTTATATGTAACCTAAAATATTTTTATTGTTAAAAATTAATTAGTCAGAGATTCTTTTTGTATATATTGCTATATTTTTTTCTTATATATTCTGTATTTACCCCTTGATACCATTGTCAGGTGGTAGTGTAATGGGGTGTGTAAAATCCTGACTATTGAAAAACAAATAAAGTCAGGAGTCTCTGGTCTTTGTAAGTCTTGTATAATTTTTAATTCTAGTTTCTTGTGTATAATTTGGAGTTTAGTATGACGTCCATTATCACAGAACTAGTATATATATATTTATTTAGGGGCCAGCTGAAGGACTCCTCCTAGTGCAGGAGTGCATTGAAGACCCATTGGTGGCCTTCGGTTGTTGTCTGCTCTTGACTGTGGTGGGTTGTTGTCTTTTTGACACATTCCCCATTTCCATTCTCAATTTTATTTGATGTTTGCTCTTGACCATAAAACACCCATGAATCAATCTTTGAATCATTCTTGCTTTTTATAAGAAGGTATTATAATCCAACTGTAATTGCTTACATCCACTTTATTTGAACTTTGATGGATAATTGTCTCATTAACAATCATACCACATCCCTTTTTTCAGATTTTAAGTGAATATTGCCATATAAGAACTCTCATTCTTACAGCCGATACATGTTTCTGTATGCAGAATGTCCTGAAAACACAATTAGGCCAAATAAAATAATAAGTGTGTTTCCCATTACATCGTTGAAAAAAATAGGGTAGGTCAATATGGATTTTTTTTATATTTTACAATTTTTTTTACATTGAGTCTGACTTTCACAGTGGTTATTGAAAAATGACAAAAAAAACTTTAAGGTAAGCTAAAAATATAGGGTAGGCAGGCAAATAGGAAACACGCAAATTTTTTTACTTGGCCTTGTTAATATTTCATTTTTGTCCTTTGTTTGAGATAATACAGTTACATTACTTTTCATACTAAAACAAACCTGTCAAACAATTCAACTGCACAATACTTAGCATCAGCAGACAGCTTGAGTCTTTCACATGTAAGGAAAACAAATTCAGCTGATTTGCCTGCTTTGAACAGACCCTGAAAGAGAAGTTATCGTTGGCGAACAGTACTAGGAATATTCAGTTTATTTACAACGTCAAATATATCATATATCAATTTCACGATTTTATGTAAGTTTAAAAGTTTTCTATGAATACCCCATAACTCACCATGACTTCTTTAGAACAAATAAAATAATATGTGTATTTTCTGTTACATTCTGTCCACAATGGTGATTTAGTGTCAGGTACATTATTGTATAGGGGCCAGCTGGAGACCCACAGGTGGCCTTGGTCTGTTATAGTGTTTTTTGCTCTTTGGTTGGGTTGCTAACTCTTTTACACATATTCATTTTTCCACACTCTATTCTATTTCACATTTTATTGATCACCTGAATTTATATTTATACATTGGGGTCAACTACTTCTTTGAAGTGCTTTGTACTTCAGTAAAGAATCTATTTTTCCACACTCGTTCTACGTTTGAAGAGGGCCCATTTATACAAGCTTTAGTTTCATATTCCATTTTCCCTTTTTTTCCATAATATCAAATCAGACAGTCATCAAAATTTATCTTCTCTTTTAATTTATAAACAAATTTTGTACTCTTTCATTAATAATTTAGTGATTAATTAAGTGTTGAGGATGGTGAATTTCTGAGCACTCTGGCTTCCTCCACCAATAAAAACTAGAAGCCATGAAATAGCCCAAAAGTGACCCTTAAAAGAGGCATTAAAACACCAAAAATCAATCAGTTGTTTTCCCCATTGATAAAATCTTACCTCATGCTTTAACGATACATCCACATGCTTTGAATTCAAAACAGCAAGAGAAGTTAGCCATTCTTGTAAAATATCAGGTGAAATACCATTACTTTTTTCATTAAAAAGTGGCTCTGTTGGAGTACCAAATATTTTGTCCATACAATTTTTGCTTTGTTACACAGAAGTTCTACCGATTTTCTGAAATAAGATAACTTGCATTGAAAGTTATGTTAATGAGAAACTGTAAACAACTTATTTTTCATGGATACTATATTGCACTTTTACTTATTTCCAGCTGATTTATTTTAATTTTCTTAATGTCTAAAAGTTCACAATTTATATTCAAATTATTTTTCTACTCCCAAACTACACACAAATAATTAGCTCATAAAATCTAGTCGGTTTATAACTGTGTTGAATCTATGAACAAAATCATAACTAGAGGCTCCAAGGAGATTGAATCACTCACCTGGATATTATGCATCCCTTCATTGCTCATGATCATTAAAACATCCATTTCATGAGTATATTATTTTTTCAAATTTTCAAAATTTCTTTTAAAATATCAAAGAAGGTGTCTGTTATCCAGGTTACTTTCTAACCTGACTTGAACTGAATATAAAGTATTTGTAGATAACTGTCAGTGAAGTGTTTCTTGAATTTCTTTTCACATACCTCAGACTTTGAAAGCACTTTTCGATACAGTGAAGTCACTATGATCTATATCAATTATTCAAAGATGTGGTTATTGGTACTGTTCATCAAACTGCAACTGAATTATATTCAACCTTGCAAACCTAAAATATTTAAAATGATAAAATTATTTTTATTTGACTGTTGTAAATTATTACTGTAAAAAAGAGTCTTGATGATCTAATTTTGTCATCAATGTAGGTTGCCATGGTTCATTTGCAAAATAATTTTTGCAAAATAATTTAGGCTACACCTTTTAAATTCTTTTTGACAAAAAAGTAAATCTGTGTCCAGCCTCCCCATCTATCATAAATTTTCAAAACCTATACCCCAGCACATTTTAGTGACATTTTTAGATTTATTAGCACTGTTTTAAAAAAAATCCTTACATTGTAACTACAGTGTCCTTCCCTTTCATAAATGTGACCTACCGAATTAGACTATTTACCGGATTTGTTATCTTATAAGCAACACAACGGGTGCCACATGTGGATCAGGATCTGCTTACCCTTCCGGAGCACCTGAGATCACCCCTAGTTTTTGGTGGGGTTCGTGTTGTTTATTCTTTAGTTTTCTATGTAGTGTTATGTGTACTATTGTTTGTCTGTTTGTCCTTTTCATTTTTAGCCGTGGCGTTGTCAGTTTATTGTCGATTTATGAGTTTGACTGTCCCTCTGGTATCTTTCGTCCCTCTTTTTTAACAATGTTTATAAAGTCCAGACATTTTTGCTTAAGCCACCTAAATGGTCTAAACTATGCAGTTATTATTAGGTTAGTTTAAGTACCCTCCTTTAAGAGTAGACCACTAGTCTGACAGATTACCAATCTATCTGTCTGTAGGACTATAGACTACTTGTAAAGGAAGATAGTATATCTTAGTTACCTAATAACATGAATAATGACTTCACTGTTCAGCCAACAAGCAAGCTAACAAAGATATTACATTTACCTACACACTCAATGCAATAGGCTCAGCTGTAATGGAGGATGGTAAAAGGGAAGTCTAGACACAGAAACATGTGAAATACAAATTGCAAAAATGCACAAAAAATAAAAATCAGGAAAAGCAAAGCACTAGAAATAAAAACGTATGTATTGTTATTCCTATCATGAGAGGGCAATAAGAAGTAACACTAGTTGAGGCACACAAGTATAATTGTAAACAGTGACATCATATAAAAGTTACTAGAGCGCAATTATTAAATTTTGTACTCAGAATAGAATCCTTAGATACAGCTTCTGATTGGATGATACAGGATTGGAATTACATTTAATCGAAAGCTTATCCAATTAGGTTTAAAAAATGCAGAAAATCATATTCACATTTTACAAAGTATAGAAAATATCTTCCATTTCTGCACATCGGAGCCATTAAAAATATGTCTTTTTTATTAAGCGAAAAAAAATAGACAATCTTTTTCAAAGTTCTGCATTTTAAGTCAATTTTTGGCGCTTGACCCTCTTTATTTTTTTTTTGGTTTGTTATGCAACACTGTCATTTCTAGTAACAGGAACTGCAACCCGTTTTTCCCTAGTTTGTGTAGTATTCGAGGAAAAAAATTCAGAACACCAGTGGTTACCGGTACCCTGTGGAAAATGCATTATGAATAATTGCGCTCTTGTAATAGTGTACATGTCATCAGTGCTAATCTATGGGGCGCATCATAAACATATATATATATATATATATATATATATCGTTACAACGTAAAAATTTAGGAAAAAAGCATCAGAAAATCAGAAAATATGATGAACATGCAGTCATTTTTTATGCTAAAAATGGACATGCGGACCCTAGCTAACCTAAGGTCACCTTTTTTGTGCTCTCTGTATACATCTAATTTGAAAACAAATATTATTCATAGTAAAAGCTAGACTATAAATGAAGAGAAAAATTAATACCTGGGAAAGAGATAATGAATTCATAATGAAATGTAAAACAATATCCCGGCTGAATTTGAATTAAATTAATCTCAGTTTACTTTTTAATCAAATGCAGGACACTCACGAGAAATAAAGACTAACGGCACGAAAAAAAGGAAAATAGATAAGGGAAACACGAGGCATGCACAGTGAAAATCACGAGAATATATAACGAGAAATTAACTTCAAAAACATGAAATAAAAAGGTCGAAATCGTTGCATGAAAATAACCCTATAAGTTTAACACTCTCAAAACATTATAAGGCCTAAAAAAAAATGTTGTGTTTCCGGTCACCTCACTGACCGTCCTTCAGACCCCCAACTCAAAAGTTTTTAAAGCTGATGTGGGAAAAAAAATAATTTGTATACCTACCGACCGTTTTTTCTGAAAGAAAATAAAAAATTCTAAGTCCCTCGATCTTTTTATCGCCCCAAGAGAAAACAACGCTAATTTTAAACTCGAGGCTTATTTTTAGATTTTTAGAATGTACTGGAAAGTGGAATCTTCTTGGCTAATTATATATGTGGGAGCATGCGCAGTAGTTATTTTCGTTTGTCAGTGTTTGAACATGGCAACACAACGCGTCCTATTCAATGTTCAACGCGGAAAGTGTGACCATTTCACGGAGAAAAAAAATTTCTTAATTTTACAGAAAGTAACACCTTTTTTGACATTAGCAATAAAATTCATCCAATGTCTAACATTGATGAAAAAAAATACACAACACAAATTTTGTGCTCGGCCACTGGCAAAAATGACTGGGGATTGATGACAATAACACAACTGTTGGAACAATGCAATCTTTTGGAATTAAATTTATCAAATTTTCATGCCAAACCCTTCTTCAAAATGAACATGATATTAATCCATCTGAAATTGGTCAGCCAATCAACGCTTTAGACATTCTGATGAAAAGCCACAGATGCTTTGCCAAAAGAAAGTGTCCTGCCAGGTACAGTGTACATTTGTCTATCTGTAGGTTTGGGATGATGTTTGGTTCATGTTACTATAAATGAACCTGCCCCACATCTTCTCAATTTCTTTCTCTGACAATCCCAAACTTTTGGTCCTGAAATAGGGGAATTGGGTTTAAAAAGCTAATTTCCTAGGGGAAGTGCTGCCCAAAAATTTTTTTAGGTTTGGACTTAGTTTTTTTTCAGGGGTATTTTAAAAGGGGGTAAACTAAAAGTTATTTCAGGGGGATTTTAAAAGGGGTAAACTAAAATTTATCTCGGGGAGATTTTTAAAGTGGGTAATCAATCTCTTTCTATTAAATCCCAAACTAGTGTCCATGCATTTAAACAAAACCGAGACAGCAATGAAGCATAATATTATAAAAAAAAAAAAAATCCCTACCTACCGTCCCTTCAAAATTTCAAGGGGGTGATCGGAAACACAACATTATTTTTTTTAGGCCTAATCATTATATAATTGAACGACTAAAAGGACATCTGTATGTTTGTATTCAGAGTAATTTTCGAGATTTTAGCAACCAACTTTGTCAAATGATTCTTTGCTTAGTTGCATTGCCATTGGTGTCTTTTTTCCTTTTTTTCATAGAGAAGTGCTTACTTTATGTTTTTTGTTAACTCAGTGTAAATTTTGTTAGATGACAAATGACCTCTTAAATTCTAGAGACTGCAGAAGAACAAACCACATTTAAAATGATCAATACTTCAATGAAAAACTTGAAATTCAGAGAGAAAAGCAAGCGTGAACTCTCAGCAGACGGATTTTCCTCTCGCTCCTTATCCCGAAGAACATTTCCCGAACTTCCGAACAAACTTCACTTCCGGTCATATCAGTTATCTCCCTTGTTAGGTCAGATGTCATCTGTCATCGGCGATATACTGATCTGTGACCAGAGCGGACATCGGTTAAAGACTTTTAGCAAAGAAGAAGATCAATAGTAAGTTTATTCAACTCTTATTCTGAGGACGGGATCAAGCCATTCTATACATGACATAACAGCAAGCATGATCCATCCTCTGTATCATATGAACATATATAGGTGTTTGCAGTGACCACCCTTCACTTCTCCAACATATAGTATAGTCCAAATAATTATGTTCTTGAAAGGCTATTTTATTTTTTGCTTTGACAACATACAGCGACGTTACAAATGTAGGTGTCAAAGAAAAAAATATTTTAGCCTTTCAAGACATCATAAATATTTGGACTAGTGAGTAACTAGTGTGTATGTTCCAGCCGGTATGAGTATTTGGACCGTAGCTTTCAGGTCGATCAGGCCCCACGTCGATCCGGCTCAAGTCGATCCGTCCCACGTCGATCCGGCCCATATGTGAAGTTGATCCAGCCCCAATAAAAAATATATTTATAAGGAATAAAAATTAAGATATATATATATTAATTGTAATTCTTAAATATTCAAGATTATTGGGTATAATTATAATATTCAGTATATATACTACATTGGAGCTGAGACTATTATAACACATAGTAGTCTCAAATTGGAAATTCATTCTCTATTACTCCAAAATCACAAAAAGTACAATTTCTTTCATTTCTATTAGTACCAACATAATGCCCAGTTTCAATACAAAGATTATGTGAAGACAAATGAATCCTTGTTATCCATTTACATAACTTTGATTACTCAGGATTTGATTGAATAAAGTGATTACGAGTGTCATTACCTTAGTTCACAATCATCAGACAATTGTTGAATAAACAAACCAATTATAGACTAATGATTTGATTAAACATGTCATTATGATGAGTTAAATTCTATAGGTTCTATTGGACTGTAAATAATTATTTAGCTAGCCTATTCTGTGTGTGAACTAAATAAAATAAAATAAAAATCGCAATGACATTCAAAGTTAAAGTTATCATGGAAAATAACTTCATATTTTAAAATATGTTGAAGATGTTATACAAACAGACACAATTTAATAACACTCATTTTCGTATCGATTTAAAAATAGTTCTTTAACTGGTACTCCAATACTTCACTTACCTTTTGTCATCCATCATCGGACACTTTTTGCAAATTCCATTTATACTGTTAAAATTTGTCACAAATTCCTCCAAAATCAATATAGTATATTTATATTTTATTATGGGGCGGGATCGACTTGGGGCCGGATCGGTTTGGGGCCGGAACGACCGGATACTGGACCGTACACGTACGGTCTGATTAATATTAAGAAGTTGTTCAAGCTTATTAGATACAAATGCATATAACAGATCAACAAAACTCTCAAATTAATATAATTATTTTAACTATTTAAAAAAATCAGGTTAATAAAATATGTTAATCTCTTGTATTATATTTAGCAATTGTCGATAATACATTAATTGAATTACATGTATGATCAGTGAAATTGAAGATATCGGAAGTAAACATAATGAGGGAGGACAATTGTTTTAAAATATTTAGCAACTTTACAAAAAATGCAAATGCAAAGGAACATGCATGAACTGTAAACATGTAAATGTAAAAAAATATTAATTTTCTTGTGGTAGCAACTGTTACCTTGGGCGAGAGTACCAAAATAGGATTCAGATATACAATTAAATTCAACTATTTAATTTCAAGTGTTCGCTTGTTCATTTTACATGTTTTATCCATCTAATTGTAATAGTAACGATTTGTAAAACTAAAACTAAAGAGGGTGGTAAAGGGTTATTTTCGTGCAACGGGATCGCCGTTTTTTAATTCACGTTCAACATGTTTTTACTTTTTTATTTGACGTTCAGTCGTGCAAGAGGGGTGCCGTTCAACGTGTTCTGCTTATTTAATTTATCGTGCATCGTGATTTTCAAAGTCTTATTTTGCGTGCTCGGTATTTTCAAATAAAATTCAAACACTTGGCAGGGATCGTCAAGAAATACTTTTTTAAAAGCTGTAAACCAATTAAATCATAAATGTGTATACTAAATCGGGAATATCAAGTAAAACAAAGAGTTAATATATACAAAAAGACAGTGATTCAGTCATAAAAGGTTCACATAAAAGTATTTATTTTTCGTGCAACGTTCATTACAGAAATTATTTCACGTTCAACGTGAAATTGTGTCTTATTTCACGTTTTTTCCGTGCAAGCACCCCCCCTTTACCACCCTCACTAAAGATTGTGATAAATGTTTATTTAAATTTAATCAATTTGATCCAATAACATGTATGGTCAGCTCCTACTGGACCATATGCATATACTCATACTGTCCGACCGTACGAGTATACCTATACGGTCCAGACCGTAGGCGTACAGTCACAATACTCATATGGTCTGGAACATGTATACAGGAGGGTCGTAATAGGGGTACTTTCATGACGAATAACTGTAAAAATTCTTGCCAAATGACGTTAACAGTAGTTTTTTTAATTATGACAATAAAATGTACTCTTTTTTTTTTAGTCAACAGAATGTCCGAACCGCTGTCCTAAGTATTAGCGTAAAGGAAAATAGCAAATGAAAAAAAAAATTGTATCAAACAACTTTAACTTAAAAACCGATTAATTATTAAAAAAAAATATCAGTTTTAGATTAAAGGGTAATAAATAATTTTGATATTATAAAAGTTCTCGTACATCTTTCATATAAATACTGAGTACTTCAACTGTTTTATTTTATTACTGCAATTAACAAACGTTTAAATATCATGAATATGAGGAAAAGAAAAAAATATAATTTAAATTATTTTACCGATGCAAAAAATCCAGTTTCATCCTAAATATAAAAGAAGAAGATGTGGTATGATTGCCAATGAGACAACTGTCTACAAGAAACCGGAAATAAAATCACTAATAAAATATGTTATTTTAAAAAATGGAAACTTGATAGAAATTTGTGTTAAAATCATTTTGTTAAAATTTGAAAGTTTTGTCTACCGTTTTTACCAGTTCGACTAGTGAAGTGTATACATTTTCAAATGAATATTATAATTATTCTATAAAATCTCCCCCCTTTTTAATAGGATACAATCACTTCTTTTTAAATCTTTTTGATATTTTGTAATACATGTACCACAAAAAAATGAAAAAAGTATGAGTTAATTCTCGTACGTTTGTACTGCTAAAATTACTAAATAAGCTTACTAAATTTGAAGATCTATCAATTGAATGTATATTTATACATGTAAGATAAGAAAAATAATTAGGAATCGTCTTTCTATCAAGAATAAATCACCAAATATGCAAAAATTCCAGAGTTTACTTATTGCCTAAAATTATGTTCGGCAATAGGATGAATAATCATCATCAAATTTCAGGAAATAAGCTTAATGCCTGAAAATTTCAGGCAATAACTTAATGCCTAGGCGTTATATTGCCTAGGATTTAAGCTTAATGCCTAATTTCACTTATTGCCACTAACATATATAATTGATTTTATTAGATACGCTCAACATGAAATATACGGAGATGCTTGTTGAATTGAACAGACAACAGTGAAACAATGTATGATACAGAGATAGAAGCTCTGGCAAATACATTTGACATGGACCCTGAAACTCTCCTTATTCAATAACAGGACTTTATAGCTCTTGTGTCATCAGCAGAACTTGTAGTTCGTTCCTTACCTAGTCTGCTAGAGTTATTTCATTCACCTTGTCATTAGGATAAAAACCTATTATCTTTGTACCATCTTGTTGCAAAACTATTCAGTGTTGCAATAATACAACCACTCAGTACAGCAGAGGTGGAGAAAATATTCTCTCAGGTCAAATTGATAAAGACAAGTCTCAGGGCAAACTTGAAAACACAGACATTAACAAAAATATTAACTGTAAAATTAAACTGTGATGAAACTAAATTTGAAAAAAAATCTTGATCAATGTGTGACAACCTTAGCTTCTTCAAAAAGAAAAACAGAAGATTTGTCATTGTTGTTTAATATTTATTTGCATTTGAACTCTTCTTTGAAAAAATCTGTAGTTCTGAAAGAGAAATGAATATATAGTAATGTCTATTATTGCTATCAGTTTGATTTTAACTTATATGTTCTAAATAAATTATTTTTAAACTTGTATATATAATAGCTATTTAACTTAGCTACATGCTTGCTAAAAATATGTCTTTATGTGGTAATATTAAGTATTTGATTTTTTTCAGTGAGAACGCGCTAAAGTGCCCTTTTTAAAAACGTGCCCCTCTATTTTCAAATCCTAGCTGGAACACTGTATATATATATATACTGATAGTCACTACATGCATTTATTTTTTTACATTTTCAGATAAAAAAATCAGAAAATGGCTTGAGGAAGATAAACAGTTTGCATTGGCTTAAATTTTGTTTGTAACATCAAGATGAGGAGAACAGACGATGATGATTTTCAACAATATCTAAAACACAGATGACCGAGGACGAAGAAAAAGATTTCCCTATGAAATCTAGTTTAAAACAAAAACTTCAATCTTTTGGAAGAAATTGTAAAATACAAGATAAAATGAAGACAAAAAACTTCTATATTCTTGTCCTTTTTCTTGGAGCTTCAACATTGTCACTTTGGTTGCTTAGCAACCCATCACCACATCTTCACACTATTGTTACGCAAACACATATTCAAATCAATAACATCAAAAACATTCCAGAAAATATAAGGACCTCCCATAATGAAGAGTACAAAATTGATCCTAATGTGCTAGAAGAATTAGGTTTTCATGAAACTCATTCCATTTCGTATAATAATTTACACAAAGATATTGAAAATTTGCCAATCGGAACTGCAATCAAGCCTGGGCGTTATGATGAAAGCATGCGCTTAATTAAATCTTGCCATAAACATTTACCATCAAAGATGATCTTGATTTATGACCTTGGAATAAATTACCACCAACGTCTATTGGTAAGTCTGTTCTGCATAGGAGTTGTCTCCCTTTTCAATAAGCTTTTAAAATTGGACTATTAAAATCAGGATCATATTCTAAATTAGGACTGTTTTAGATATAAATGCATGGGTGGTGGAGAAATTATTTTAAGACCCTAAACTCCCATCAATAAAAATTTTTAATTTTCTTTTAATTCTTTATGCTAAATTCTTTAGAAACTACAATCTTCACAATCTATTCATATGAATGCATCCCCTTCCCCATGCATTTTAATCTAGAACAGCGGAACCAATGCACTACAGAAATGTTCTTTGTTTACTCTTTGTATTTTGTACTGAAATTAAGGACCATAACCATTGATTCCACATTATTTTCCGGTGAAAACTTACTGCAATAATTCAAGGGCCATAACCAATGATTCAACATTATATTTCAGGTGAAAACGTACTGCAATGAGACAATTAAGAAATGCATATTAAAGAAGTTTGAATATGAACAATATCCCTCACATGTAAAAGACTTAGAAATAAAGAGTTATAGACCAATAATTATACAGGTGAGACTTTTAAATATAGAAATGACATAAGAGAGGGGCCTGATTTGGGGGGGAGGGGGTCTCATCACGATTCACAAGGTTTTTTTTGTTGTCATTCACGATTCACAGAAAACAAATTTCCACAATCCCGGTTTTATGAAAATATATAAAAAAAAATCTAGAAAAACAGATCATGATAGCGAAAATGCCCCAATCATGAAGAACAAAAAATAACCCATCAGGCCCATAATAAGAAGATGTGGTATCAGTGTTGGCAAAAACCTGGGTTTTATGAGTATTGCCCAACCCGGTGGGAAATACTGGGAAAACCCGGGTTTTACTGGGTTTTACTGGGTAATACTGGGCAATACTGGGTAATATTAGATACTGGCCTGAATTTTAAAGAGGATTCAGTAATCAAACACAAATGCAATACATTTAAGATATATATAAACCTATTTTTATTTATAAATAATTAGTTTACTTGTTTGAGAGTCTTATGATACATACATGTACAAAAGTACAAGTGTATACATCTGAGAAAGAATTATTCTTACAACTCTGATAAAAAATATTTTTTCAACTATATATAACTAGTTTAAAGAATTTAAGGATTACATGTACATGTAAAAAAAATTACTTTGAAATTTATATATATGTACAAATGTACAAAACTAATTTATAGGTAATTATTCAGATGGTGTCTTCAACCTATGCCAACATTTAATAAAAATATATTCAACCTATGCCTACAAACAAAATACAATGGGTGTTGTTATAACAATTATTAATTAATAAAAGGTAAAATACAGTCAGTATATTTAAGCATTAATTTTACTCTTTAAAAATTCACAAACAAAAATAAAGTATTTGCAAAATTGTGTTGTAGTAAAAAATGAAATTATAAACAAATTCTAAAAAGACAAAAATTGTAAAATAGAACCCTTGATACTAGCAAAATTGAGTTGAAATAAATATTAAATTATTATAAAAATGAAATAAGACTAAATTTCGAAAATTAATCACATAACAATACTTGAGAAAAAAGTGACTATTGTACAATTTTTTTTTTTAATTTTTTTTCATTGTTTTGTTGTATTAAATATGAAACATACGTTAACAAGCAACATAATATACAAATATAAGATACTTCAACAGAAACTTTTTTTTAAATCAAATTAATTTTGCAATATAAAATTTAAAATAAATATTAAGAAAAATGATTTTTTGGTTCATTTATAGGCAGCAACTTTCCAGTTGGACATTGCACTATTTATTTACTTTGTTTTACGGATAGTTTAGAAAATTCAAGTACTCTGTGTTTGTTTTTATTCATTACATATTGAGTTGTGAGCTTCTGTCCAAGTTTGGTACAAATCCAGGATAGTGTAAGAAAGTTATTAAAATTTTAAAAACTTTGACAATAGTGTGAATGTATTGTATCCTGGCAGAAAAACTAAGTCCTTTTATAAGTAAAATACTGAAAAAAATGATTTTTTTCTTTTACAAAATTTACTTCTGGATACTATCTTATGCTGTCCAAGTTTGGTACAAATCCAGGATAGTTGAAGAAAGTTGTTCAATTTTTTGAAAACTTTAACCACAGAGCGAATGGCAGAAAAACTTAGTCCTTTTATAAGCAAAATACGGAAAAAATGGATTTTTTGTTTTACAAAATTTCCTTCTGGATACTATCTTATGATCATAAACAAGCTTCTATCCAAGTTTGGTAGAAATCCAGAATAGTTTAAGAAAGTTATTATTAAAATTTCAAAAACTTTAACCACAGAGTGAATATTTGTGGACGCCGCCACCGCCGACGCCGACGGAATGTAGGATCGCTATGTCTTGTTTTTTTTACTAAAGGATAACAACATGACACCAGTTGCTTGTGCAGATGCAGCATCAATTCATGACTTATAGTATGACTTTTGAGGCAATCATATTAGTGAAATTTGTCTTATTCTCTGAATGTGTTGGAATTAATAGTGAACATTTAAAATAGATATTTTACATGAGTCAGTATCTATGAAATTCATGAGTTTCAATAGTGGTGTAGGCCTATGCCATTGTATTTGAAGGAATCTATTTTACATAAAAATGAATATTTTTATCATATATTTCTATATTATTCATGAAAATGACACTCATAGATATTCAATAGCCTATGACTTGATGATTGTTCCTTAAATAAAAATTCATAAAATCCCTTTCCCCCCCATGATTTCATTTTACTGATTTTAAACTTATTCCTTTATGAAATAGAGACCCTCAACACACACAATTACCTACATTTTCACTTTCAATTTCTTGTAAAAGAAATTGTATATTGAGTAAAAAATCAACGCTAGGTTTAAACTGGTTGTAGATTGATTAGCCCCTAATTAATTTATGTTTTTATAACACTTAATCTGTAACAAATTATTCAACCTATGCCAACATTTTTTCACACAATTTTATACCTAAATTCAAAATGTTGGCATAGGTTGAATGAACCATTCAGATTAAAACACATGTAGATATGTTTATATAACAATAATCAGTCTTTTCATTTCTATAAGAGTTAATGACAAGACCCTGTAGGGTGTTTATTTAGCAATCATGATTGCATATATAGCAATTTAATTTACAATTCACATAAACACTGCAATAAGGTGTTAAGATTATTGAAACAATGCTTGGAAATTAACAAGAAATCCTAAAATGTGCAAATCTTGTATTTTGCCTACATAGAATTTATGTGGAGAAGAGAATGAAATTGTAATTCTTTAATATTGAATTTTTAATCTTTTAGAAATGACTCTCAATGGTTATCTGTATAAAATGTATATATTTAGCTATAATACTATGAAACTACAACAAGTCTTTACTATTTTGTGTTGAAATAAGCTTAAAAAATCATATTGCCCAATATTGCCCGTTTCAGGGAGTATTGCCCAGCCAGGGGAAACCTGGGCCCAGTAAAACCCGGGCGGGTAATACTTTGCCAACCCTGTGTGGTATAAGTGCAAATAAGACAACTATCCATCTAAGTCATGATTTCTAAAAGTAAACCATTTAGTCAAAGTACTTTCTTCAACACAGAGCCTTGGCTCACACAAAACAGCAAGCTATAAAGGGTCTAAAAATGACAAGTGTAAAACCATTGAAACAGGGAAAACCAACGATCTAATCTATATAAAAAAAGAACGAGAAACACTTATGAGCCACATCAACAAATGACAATAATTGAACATTAGATACCTGATTTAGGACAAGTACAAACAAATGCAGCAGGTTTTAATGTTTTAATAGGTAAAAGTTTATCTTCTTATAGAGAATTAATTTCTGAATAATGAACATAGTGTTAACTACCAGGTGTCTTTTGAACTTTAAATTTACATTTACTTTTTGTGTCATTATGTTGCCATCTTATTGATGTACATGTATTGATTAATTATCATTTGTGGAATAACTGTTTGGGATTTCGTTGATATACATTTGTAGGTGGACCGCACATTTAAATTTTCTATGGGCTTGTCTAGAGACATAAACAAAACCTTGAAATCAAATATCCATGAAACTTTTTATTCAGTTCATGAAAATTTGTACCCACATACAGTAGCTTTGTTTAAAATATGATTTAAAGAAATCCAATGTACTGTAGATTAATTCTAATTTGTTGGATACCAATTTTCATAGTTTTCGTGGTTAAAGGTGAACTAACAGTTTAAATGTTTTAGGAAGTACAAATTTTCTATTAAGATGTATGCAGACTTTGGCATAACCACGAAATCACATATGCATAAAACAGCTAAATTTCTGCAATCCACGAAAATAGGTACCCACGAAAATAAATTATGTTCTCAGTCTGAGAGATTTTGATTTTAAAGTGTGATCAGTGCACTGTGAATGGATGCTAATACATGTAATAATATAAGTATCTTACTTTGAAATGATAACATACTATTCTGTTTTATTTTAGGAAATTTTAAGAGATTATGGAATGGTTTTATGGGCAGAACCACCAGAAGTGTTACTGACCGGTCAAATCAATCATTTAATAAAAAAGGCACAGACGTTAGGACTTGTAGCCTGGACAATTAAGGATCCTGTCTCATCCCTCACATATACAAAAATGTTAAAACATTTCAAGGTTAAAATAGAGGATTATTATTTCAAGGAGTCAGCAAAGACTAGTCAATTAATTGTGTTCGATACAGAAAAAATTCACAAGGAATTAATGTTGCCATGGGTAAAATGCGCCCTTGTTGAAGAATGTATAAGCCCCACAGGAGCACAAAACACTGCATGCAATTATGAACGAAAGCCGTTATTTAAATATTCAGGGTGTCATAAATATGATATGTCAGCATTTGATGTGATTTTAGGTAAAATATTTAAGCATTCACAAGAGTATGCTGTAGAAGAAAGGGTATTTGGTGTACCGAAGATAGTTGTGCCACAAAATACAGAAAATTATCAAATGTATGTTTCACATAATGTCACAACAGATTATATAGAAAGAACTAGACTTGTTCAAATTCCATAAACATGTAAAAGTAGAAGTTTTCAATTATGATTCAAATAATCAAAAAATGTATATACTTTAATAAGTACTTTGATGTAATTACATTTCAGTAAAGAAGTATAAGTGCATTTTTGTATACAGAGATTTCAAAACAGTTTTTAGAAAGTTGTTGGTCTAGCTACTGTGGATTCATTATTATTTGTGCGAGTTTATTTTTTGTGGATTCTGTAGGTATAGGTGAAACACAAATGTAAATGTTTAAAAAGTACAAAAAGTTTCAATTGGTTTATGTGCTGCAGACTTCTGCAAATCATGAAATCAAATATCCATGAAAATACAAATTTCCATGATCCACAAAAACTGGTACCTGCAAAAATGTATTAAAAACACCTTGAAAAAACAAGCAATATTAATTGAATGTTCGATAATTTTGAATTCTGCAAAAATTGATAAATATGTACTATATGATGAAAACTAACCCAACTATACATTATTAGTTAATTTATAATGAAATACAAACCCTTTTATTGGAATATTGAAGGAACAAATTATTAAGATATGTCTGATAGCTATTTTAAACATTAACTGATTAATTTCTTTCGCATATTTGTATTTTATTTAAGATTGTTGCTCAATATGAAACGAACAATTTACATTGTTTAGAAATAAGAATAGATATTAAAACTCCTTAATACCAATCATGAACCCTTGCAGGTTTGAAATTTTATATAATAATTATGATGACATTAGAATGATAGATAAAATACAGCATTCATAGAATAATGACAGAAAATACTGAACTCCAAGGGAAACTCAAAACAGAAAGTCTTTTATAAAATAGCGAAATCAAAAGCTCAAACACATCTACTGAATGGAAAACTACTGTGAAATGCACATTTATACCCCTAGGGGTTAAAGGCATATAATGAATGATCAGTCCATGCACAAGAAAGAGCAATAAGGGAAGATAGGATTTTACAGAAGCTAATTACTTCCCTTAGTACAATATTGATATATGTCAAATCTTGTTCAATTCAAATTTAAAAGTTTTTTTGTTTTTTTTAAACAAAATTTATTCAGATAAATTAACATACAATGAAATAATATTAAGGATTCAGAAACAAGCAATTTGCTTTTACAAATCTGTCTCCTTTCAATTTTGTTTTATTGGATCATCAATCTGAATAGACCAATTTTAGTTAGTTACTTTAGAAAATAATATCTTAACTTATATGGCTACATCTGGAAAACAAAATACAGTCTTAAAATTTTATTTGTTTTGGATTCCACATTCAACAATAGACATATCAAGGGAGTCTCCTACGGCTACAGCAAGCTAATATCCAAGCTGATTAGTATAAAAACAATAAAATTGCATTATTCTTTAAATGGTAATTGGAATAAAAAATGTTTTCTTGAGGTAGAATATGAAATTACATGTTATTTTAAAGAAAACAAATTTTTACTTGTACAAAATAATGTAAAAGTTTTGTAGTTGTATGAATGGGGGTATATGCATTTCATTAGATTAATTAATGAAAGTTGACCACAGGGGTATCATTTCATATTGGAAGATAATCACAGACATGCCCTTGTAATGGGTCCCTTTTTATACGACCCCAAAAAAATTTTAGGATCGTATAATGGTATGATGTCGTCGTCTGCGTTGTCGTCGTCCGAAGACACATTGGTTTCCGGATAATAACTTTAGTTTAAGTGTATAGATCTTCATGAAATTTTTTCAGAAGGTTCAATATCACAAAAGGAAGGTTGGGATTGATTTTGGGGATGATGGTCCCAACTGATTAGGAATTAGGGGCCCAAAACAAGCATTTTTCTAGTTTCAGGATAATAACTTGTGTAGAAGTATTTCAATTGCTCTGAAAATCATACTGCAATGTTTAAAACCACAAGTAGAAGGTTTGGATTCATTTTTAGGGGTTATGAGGCCAAAGTTCACAAAATAATGTTTAGGAATTAAGGGTCAAAAATGGGTCAAAACTCACATTTTTCTAGTTTCAAGACAATAATTTATGTGTAATTGTATAGATCTCTCTGAAATTGTACCACAATGTACCATATAACAAAGGGGAGGCTGGGATTAAGTTTTGGATTAATTACCCAAATTATGTTGGAATTAGGGGCCAAAAAAGGGCCAAAAAGAAGCATGTTTCTAGTTCCCAAACAATCATGACAATAACTTGTGTTAAAGTGTATGGATCTCTCTGAAATTGTACTACAAGGTTCCAGCCTGCAATGGAAAGCATGGCATTGAGTTTAAGGGTTATTTCTCCAAGGGGGTTTCAAAAAGTTTTTTGTTTACCATTTTATGAAGGGCTTCCTTTTTTTTCAAAATTTTTCAAATTTCAAATTTTGAAATGTTTCAAGAAGAAATCTTCAATTACACAGTATTGTGCAATAGATTTGTTAGATCTTTGATTACATTAATTTTGTGACAAAAACCTATATTATGTCAAAAATTTGATCACAATCCAAATTCAGACAGAATCAAGCTTGAATATTGTGACCAAATTTGCCCCAACTGTTCAGGGTTCAACCGCTCGGGTCATAAAAAGCTGCGCCCTGCGGAGCACCTGGTTTGTACATAAAATATATAAATGTGTTGTAATTTCACCATGGTAAAATATAAATGGGTCTGACTGTCATCGTCATTAATTTTCATTTTTTTTATTAGATTTTTGTATTTATGTGCAGTCTGATCGATTTGAAACAAATAAAGAAGCTCAAATTTGTAAATGTGATGACCTGAGAAATATTTGAATGGGTTATGATTTTTGCGATGAAAGACCATAAGTATATGGGTATTAATAAACACAAGACTTTCATATAATAATTGGGGGTGTTTTTGAAATCCCAGCTGAACAACTACTGTATTTGACCGTGTATAGTACGCATTTATGTACAGTCCGCACCCCCTTTCCATCCCCTTAAAATGTATTTTTTTTTAAAAATGTTTTATTTATTTCATGAAAAATAATGAAATAGTAGAGCTTTTCATCAGGTAATTAATATTAAATAATTTTATAAAAGTAGTTATTAATAAAAAGATCCCTGTTAAAATCAACATTTGTCTAAGTATCTCCAAGCTAATATATTATATAACAAAAATAATTTGAATATTATGGAACAAAAGAAAAAAGAGATCAAACATTTCTCTAAATTAATAAGCTGTAATCAAAATGTTAAAACTATTTAATCTTATATAATCTTTTCATCGATCATGTTGTTTTTTTGCCTGGGATTATAAAATTTAACACCTGTCAAAACTTGACATCATTATTTAATTGCTACACACCCATACTTAATCCTTAATTACCCCTCTTGATTACCTTTGCAGGATGTCACACCTTTACTTTGAATAATATAATTTTGAAGAGAAAAGTTATGAAATAATTTATGTTTAACACTCTTACGCTACAATTCTTGCCAGAACTTTATAAAACTTATGCTACAGGTTAATATCAGCAATACATGTATCTTGTACATATTCTATAATGGTGGGCGATCAACTTTTTAAAAATAGTTATGCCCCTTGGAAATATTATATTTATGGAAAATTACCTCAATATCACTTTCGTTTGTCGAATTCTTGTTGGTTTTTATGCCCCACCTACGATAGTAGAGGGGTATATGTTTTCTGGTCTGTGGCTCCGTTCGTCTGTGCGTCCGTCCGTTCAGGTTAAAGTTTTTTGTCAAGGTAGTTTTTGATGAAGCCTAAAGTCTAATAAACTTGAAACTTAGTACACTTGTTGCTTATGATATGATCTTTCTAATTTTAAAGCCAAATTAGACTTTTGACCCAAATTTCACGGTCCACTGAACATAGGAAATGAAAGTGGGAGTTTCAGGTTAAAGTTTTTGGTCAAGGTAGTTTTTGATGAAGCTGAAGTCCAATCAACTTGAAACTTAGTACACTTGTTGCTTATGATATGATCTTTTTAATTTAAAAGCCAAATTAGTCTTTTGACCCCATTTTCACGGTTCACTGAATATAATAAATGAAAGTTGGAGTTTCAGGTTAAAGTTTTTGGTCACGGTAGTTTTTGATGAAGTTGAAGTCCAATCAACTTCAGAGATGGGTCCGATTACTTTCAATGTAATTGATTAAATTACAATTACTTTGTCATTTGTACGATTAAATTAAATTAATGATTACATCATTTCTGAAAGTATCTGATTAAATTAATGATTACATTGGCAAAGTAATCATGATTACATCTGATTACAATGAATTTAAAAACAAAACATTTTGAATAATGTGAATGAATAAACGTTCAATAACACTATAGCATTTTTGAGAAAGTATTTTAATTGGTTCAATTATAAAATGATAACTTTAAATTAAACTTCATTTATTTAAATAAACACCAAATTTCACTACATATATATACATTACATTTTATCACCAATGATCTCTGAATTATTTTGAATTAAATTTAATAAAGATAAATCATAATCAAGAGTTTTTTGTTTGTCTTTTGACCTCTTTCATAATTTATATGTATTCCAAGTTGCAGTTTATGGAAGTTTAAGTATGGATGAAATAAAGTTACCAGTTAAAACTATATTAAATTTTAATAGAAGTGTTTAATCAAATTGTAAACAATATGTAAGTACTAAAAATCATTGCATTTTACATGTCCAGTCCAAATACAAAAGAAATTTAAACAACATATTTGTCCATCTTTTAATTTAGTTTGTGCTAATTAGATAAATGTTCATGTCTGATTTATCTTTTATCATATATATTTCCCTACAGCTATACTCAATTTGTAATTGCAATAAAAACAAACCTTAATTAGTCTCCTACCTGTCAATTCAAAGTTGATAAAAATCACAAAATTTAACAAAAGATTATAATTCAGGGTTAAAGAAAAGTATTACTTGAATATATAACAGTTATTATCAAATATTAATATGAAGATCATTATAAAACGATGAATATACATGTATGTAAAATATCTTTTACCAAGATAAAAGATATATAATTGTATTATATGTCTCTGTTTAGGCTAATGATGACTTTTCAATACTGTCACAGTTTATTTTTTACTGAAGTAGACATGCTTAAAGTAACCAAATAATTTTAGTATGTTTAAAATTTATCAAATATGAATAACAAAAAGGTTCATTTAATGACCAAAACACAATTTTAGATTTTTTTTCATTGTAATCAGAATGTAATCAAAAAGTAATCATGCTTACAGGGTATTTTGAAAAGTAATTGATTAAATTAGATTACATGTAATCAGATTTTTGGCTGATTAATGATTACACTGATTACTTGAAAAATTGTAATCAATTACAGCTGATTAATGATTACAATTACATTTACCCCAAGTCTGATCAACTTGAAACTTAGTACACATGAGTTCTGAGGGCTATTTTAATGGATTGCTCTCTATGTTTTTATACAGTAAGTACTATATCATTATGAATGTAACTGTAATATGTATGTGGACTTGCTACTAAGCTATTTAGTTATCCTTTATAATTTGATTTGAATACATTTCATAATTGAATATATATTATGGATAAGCATTTCTTTTATATAGTAATTTGTTTAAGTTTTATTGTTAAGAAAATAAAGTTAATTATTATATGTGTTTTTAATGTTTTCATACAGAACATGTCCGTAGCATGGTCTACATATAATTATAGGTGTCAAACCTTCAATTCACTGCCTCCAATTAAGACTTATGTTAAAGTGTAAAAGTAGCCCTACTTAGACAAAAATAGTGCTTTTGATGTCATTATTTACTTAAACTAACCAACAAATTTGCAAAAATGAAACTTTTGGTGAAAGAGAAATATATTAAGACCTTTTTGAGCCAAATTTTATGAGTTTGCATTAAAAATTGAGGATTAATGCGCTCCATAGTATACTAATTTAAGATTTCCAGAAAACCAGTTTTTTTTTAGTAGTACTGTTGTTCTAAAGGTCAGTTTTATCTTAGAAGACTTTAAAGGTAGGTTGAAAATTGGCAAGGAGTGATACATGTAAGATTCTGTTTATACCAGGTTTCTATGAGGTTAAACTTGAGGTAAAATATTTAGAAGCATGTGAAAATTGAAAAATTTGGTTGAGCAGATAGAGATTTTTAATTGGAGGTCTGACACCTATAACACAAAAAAAAAACGGTTAATCATGTGATAACAAAAAACCAACAAATTGAATGTGGTTATGTGGTAAAAAATGCTTTCAATGTGATAACAAATAACCAACAAATTGAATGTGGAAAAAAACACTAACAATGTGGAAATGAACAGCCCACAATGTGGTAATAATCAGCAACCTATATGGTTACAAATGATCAGCAATGTGTAAACAAACAACAAACAACGTTGTAAAAAAACAACCATCTACCATATAGCGGGTTATTTTGGTGGGGTGTTAATTTTTCTTTTTTTCGTGGAATGAACAAAAATGAACATGTATAGGTATTGATAAAAGTTTAGAATCGGGGGAAAAAAATAACCGCCAAAATATTTTGTATACCTTATTCAATGAAAATTGTGAAATTTTACATCTGCGAAAATAACCTGCTGTATCATGTATATGGTATGTGGTAACGAACAACAAACAATGTAGTAACAAACAACCAACAATGTCGTAAAACAGTCAGCAATGTAGTAACAAACAGCCAACAATGGGGTAAAACAGTCAATATTGTGGTAACAAACAGTCAGCAATGTAGTAACAAACAGCCAACAATAGGGTAAAACAGTCAGCAATGTAGTAACAAACAGCCAACAATTGGGTAAAACAGTCAATATTGTGGTAACAAACAGTCAACAATGTAGTAACAAACAGCCAACAATGTGGTAACAAACAGTCAACACTGTAGTAACAAACTGTCAGCAATGTTGTAAAAAAACCGTCAAAATTGTGGTAACAAAAAGTTAACATTGTAGTAACAAACAGCCAACAATGTGGTAACAAAGAGACAATTATGTGGTTACAAACAGTCAGCAATGTGGTAACAAACAGCCAACAATGTAGTAACACACAACCAACAATGTGGTAACAAGCAGTCAACAATGTAGTAACAAAAGTCAACAATGAAGTAACAAACAGTCAACAATGTATTAACAAACAGTCAATAATGTGGTAACAAACAGTCAACAATGTAGTAACAACTAGCCAACAATGTGGTAACAAACAGTCAACAATGTAATAACACACAACCAACAATGTGGTCAGAAGCAGTCAACAATGTAGTAACAAAAGTCAACAATGAAGTAACAAACAGTCAACACTGTAGTAACAAACTGTCAGCAATGTTGTAAAAAACCGTCAAAATTGTGGTAACAAAAAGTTAACAATGTAGTAACAAACAGCCAACAATGTGGCAACAAAGAGACAACAATGTGGTTACAAACAGTCAGCAATGTGGTAACAAACGGCCAACAATGTAGTAACACACAACCAACAATGTAGTAACAAGCAGTCAACAATGTAGTAACAAAAGTCAACAATGTATTAACAAACAGTCAACAATGTGGTAACAAACAGTCAACAATGTAGTAACAACTAGCCAAACAATGTGGAAAAAAACAGTCAACAATGTGGTAACAAACAGTCAACAATGTAATAACAAACAGTCAACAATGTGGGAACAAACAGTCAACAATGTAGTAACAAACAGCCAGAAATGTGGTAACAAACAGTCAACAATGTGATAACAAACCGATAACAATATGGTAACAGTCAACAATTTGGTAACAAATAACAAACAATGTGAAAACAAAAAACAAACAATGTGAAAACAAACAACCAACAATGGGGTAACACACAACCAACAATAGGATAATAAAGGCATCAGTAGTAAACCACTGTTCGAAATTCATAAATCGATTGAGAAAAATACAATCCGGGTTACAAACTAAAACTGAAGGAAACACATCAAATATAAGAGGAAAACTACGACACAACAGAAACACAACATTACAATGTAATACACACAGAAACGAACTTTAATATAACAATGGCCATTTTCCTGACTGGTACAGGACATTTCAATAAAACAAAATGGTGGGTTGAACCTGGTTTTGTTGCATGCCAAACCTCCCACTTTTATGGCAATGTTAAATATAACTTTAAAATGACAACCTTACATGATAGGACTACAATACAAAAAAATGGGAGGAACAGTCAACAATGTAGTAACTGACCGCCAACATTGTGGTAACACACAACTAACAGTGGGGTAAAACAGTCGAACAATGTGTTAAAAAACCGTACACAATGTAGTAACATGCCTCCAACAATGTGATAACAAACAACCAACAATGTGGTAAAACACACAGCAAGGTGGTAACGTCAACAATGTAGTAACAGAAGCCAACAATGTGGTAACAAACAACCAACAATGTGGTAAAACACACAGCAAGGTGGTAACGTCAACAATGTAGTAACAGAAGCCAACAATGTAGTAACAAACAGCCGACAATGAAGTAACAAACAGCCAATAATGTGTTTACAAACGGCCAACAATGTGGTAATAATTCGAATGATCTAAAGAATGAACAATGAATTCTTAAACATACTTGTGTGTGCGTTCCACAGAGAGTCAACTATTATTACCCCATTCCAGCTTAAGGTTTCCACTACAGCTTTATATGTCGCTCCCATAGATTGGCTATCTAATCTTCTCAAAACAAATGTCGCTTCTTCTCAGCGTCTACTATGAACTAATCATAAGCATTAATACAGCATATCAAAATAATAAATAAATTACTTTTTGTTCTTTTGATCTTTTAGGTGAATTAAGCAAGCTCTTCCAGTGAACTTTCAATTCGGTTTGTAATTCCTTTCCTACTTACCAATAAACCAAACAGTAATTTCTGTCACCTTGATGATGATTTTTGCGTCAGATAATAACACAATCTCTCAATGTAAAATTTTGGCTGACTAACTGAATTCATCACACAAAAAAAAATGACGATGCATTGTGAAAATGAGGTGATGATATTAATGGTTATGGATGGATTGTTGTTTAACATCCATGTGCAGATTATTTTAATATTCTGGACGAAAACCTGTTTATGTGATAGATATGATCAATGCTTTTAACTGGACCATTACGATGATCGGAACATTTTATTTCGTCTAAACTGTACACATTATTTTGAATCCGAGCCACCCAGTCTGCTCTCAATATAATATGTGTGCATTGTGAAGTAGCCGCTGGTCGAATCGAGGAGTGAACCCACGACTTTCTTCACTCGAGTCGAGTCAAAATCCCGTTACTCGAACATATGTTCTTTGGCTATTTAGTGTCTATACGTCATTTTGTTTTTCTTTGTTGAAATAGTTATTTGTTTTTATAGTGATTATAATGTTGTAACACAGTGTTGACTACTGAACCTCAACTTTTTTATGCGCATTTTTACCTTTTATGTTTGTTTGTTTTGCTCACATATTCTTGTCAATACAAAAGAATTCTATGCCACTGTCATATAAGTGAAAGGTTAAGCTAGCTATAAATCCAGATTCAATTCAAGATTTTTCTGCATACGAAAATGTCTGTACCAAATCCGAAATATGACATTTTGTTTCCATTCGTTGATGTGTTTGAGCAAATCACTCATAAGTTGTCAGTGACTGTAATATAATTTTTGAGTAAAGTAGTCAGCTTTAATAAATCACATTCTAATAATGAGTTATGAAATGCACACGCCATTACATATCACAAGTGCACATTGCAATCTAAAAATAGGAGGTGCGTTTTTTCAGTAATGGTTTTGATATCTCACCCATAAAAATTATGTCCCAAAATTTACAAAAAGTAGAATCACAAAAATACCACACTCCGAGGAAACTTCTAAACGGAAAGTCCCTTACCAATGGCATATTCTAAAGCTCAAACACATCAAACGAATGGATAACAAGTGTCATATTCCTGACTTGAAACAGACATTTTCATTTGAAAAAAATGGTGGAACTCATCTGGTTTTAAAGCTAGCTAAACCTCTTACTTGTATGACAGTTACATAAAATTCCATTTTACTTACAACGATGTGTACACAAAACGAACATACAAAATAGGCCAAAATGTCAAAATTAGGGGTTCAACGGTCAAAAACCAAACAAATATGTATCAAGGATACACTATTGACTAAAATCATTGGTATAATGTAGCCTGAGCCCTTTAAGAATTAGTAAGAACTTTTCATTTTCCCCTGTAAAGTGATTTTTAACGAAAGATAAGCATATGCAGTTAAGAAAAAGGACAAAAATAAAAGCATAATCTCTCCTTTCTCATGGTGATTTCTTAATACGCTGACTTTGATCTATTTGAAAGGCACTATTTCTCTATTACTTTTACGGATTTAAGCTCTATTTGCCTATGTTCAGCAAGAGTGCGTTTTTGCATTGTTATCATGGTTATTGTCTAAAAGTTAATTCATAATTCCCTTTGTTCATTACTGTTCAATAAATTATAATCGCACGAAAACAATCCGTGTAGAGCATTTAAAGAAATTGAGATTTCGTAGTAAATAAACTCATCATAGATACCAGGACTAAATTGAGATTTCGTAGTAAAACATATACTAGTAGTTACTTCCATTTTCCTCTTTTATCAAGTTTAAAGAGACAAAAGAGAATAACTTATCCAAGAATTCAAATATCGAAAAATGTTCAACTCGTGCTTCAACAATACTGATAACAGTTGTTTGTTACTTATTGCATAGCTTTCAACGTTCCATTTCTGTGATATCTTATTCTTTAACTATCTAAGAAAGAAAAAGAAGAGATACACCATTAATTTTCTTCAATTATAAAAAATAAATTCGGATGTGAATAAAAAGATTTTGTCTAAATTGTATGAATCGTGTTTCAGAATTTATAATTTTGTTACTAAAAAACTATCTAGATAAAAAAAAAAAATATGTGTCCCAAGAACACGGATGCCCCATCCACACTATCATTTTCTATGTTCAGTGGAACGTGAAAATGGGATAAAATCTCTAATTTGGCATTAAAATTAGAAAGATCATATCATAAGGAACATGTTTACTAAGTTTCAAGTTGATTGCACTTTAACCTCATCAAAAACTACCTCGTCCAAAAACTTTAACCTGAAGCGGGACGGACGAACGGACACACAGACCAGAAAACATAATGCCCATAAATGGGGCATAAATATGTTCTTAGTTTCAATTGCACGTTCGATCAACCAACTTTAGAATTGTATATTGCATTAATAATAAAGTATCCTTACCTTTATGCTGCCGGTTATTCTGTCCAAGAAAATATCCGTTTCCGTTTTCAGGAATGATGAAGATAAGCCTTCGGGGAACTCTTATAAAACCTGGTATATTTTTATTTTTATTGATGACTTAAGTTATCTTTTTTGCAAGTATGAGTGAATACTATGTTATTTTATGTAGTAGATCGATATGTCATCGTGTATTTAAACATATAAAAATAAATCAAATATATCCTTCAGGCAAGTAAGAGAAAAACCATGTTATTTTTTAATAGTACTATCACCCTTCATTGTGAATGTCGACATGCAAGTAACTGTTAATCAAGTAATTTTTTTTTTCGAATACTTTGTATTGCTTTTAAACATTTTTTGATTCGAGCGTCACTGATGAGTCTTTAGAAGACGAAACGTGCGTCTGGCGTAAATGTCAAAATTAATCCTGGTATCTATGATGAGTTTATTTGTAATTATTTCTTTCAAACCGTCTTCCTGATTATTTATTCTTGCGCTTTTGTTTTTTATTTTTTTATATTGGGGGGATTTCCATTTTTGAATATTCGAGACCACTTGTATTTGCGTTTTTTTGTATTCGTAAAAATTGCGAATTAAAATATAATTTGAGTTATAGTAAAGCCCTTGCTTTGCGTCCGACAATAACAATAATCTCTTCGTGGTGCTTATGCTAGTTTTACTCTCAATCGATTTATGACTTTTGAATAGCGGTATACAACTGTTGCCTTTTTTGTCCAACTTCTTAGACAGTTTTACGGTAAAGAAAGTTACCTTGCTGATGAATCACCTCTCGAAAACATGTCATTTGATCTTTTTACAGAACTTAATTAACATGTGTTTCCATTGTCTGCCCCTTAACTGAGTCAATATCCCTAATGCTCATCCAACTGAAGTACTCAAAATGGTACGTAAACATAAAAATATCAGAGCATGATGATGGACTTGTTTCAATTTTCAACAAGTGACAGAGCATTACTATTTGTGCTAATTTGAAGACCAGATAACCATACTAAGAACTATGTAGTTTTTTAATGTATGCAAGATTTATTTTTACAAAAACTCTTAATGTGTAAAAAAAAGATTTATTTTACCTCGATAAACTCTACCACAAAACGCTTTTTTGAGTATGATTTTGAACTATATCAAAAAAATTTAGAAATTTATCTGTGACTTCACTTTTACCAGTAACGTCACTTTTGTAGAGTATCCAGTTGGTGACAATGCATGGTGTTTTTGTGCTGTTTTATGTGCTGTCCCATTTTGTTTTACGTGTTCGTTTATATTCTGTGGCATGAACATCAATTATGTAGTCATTTTTAGATTTACTGTTTTCAAAAATAAGAATTATTCTAAATACTAAGGATTTTCTTATTCCAGGCATAGATAACCTAAGCCGTATTTGGCACAACGTTTTAGAATTTGGGGTCATCAATGCTCCTCAACTTTGTAATTGTTTGGCCTTCTTTACTATTTTAAACTGAGCGTCACTAGTTGTTGCTATATGCTAACATTGCCTATGTGAAATTTGAAAATTGTTTATATATACATTGAACGACAAATATATGTGACGTATACAATTTTCTGACGTCAGACACGCGAATCAATGAATGTGTTTGTAGATAGATATTTATGTGTTCTGTTAAATTGTTACACGATGATGACTGCTGTACCTATATTTTGATTATTATGTCTGTTTAGTTCACGCATCATTGTAAATATAACGGAAATTTGATGAGACTGTCATCAAAGTGAGAGGGTTAGCGCTATAAAACCAGGTTTAATCCACCATTTTCTACATTTGAAAATGCCTGTACCAAGTCAGTAATATGACAGTTCTTTTCCATTCGTTTTTTATGTGTTTTGTTAATTGATTTTGCCAGGTGATAATGGAATTTCAGATTAGATTTTCCTCTATAAAGTTCAGTATTTTTGTGATTTACTTTTTGCATGTCGTTTGGTTCTTTGTGGCGCTTCAGTGGTTTTGTGGTTCCGTTGTTTTCCTCTTGTAGTTGAGTTGTTTACCTTAGTTTTAGTTTGTAGCCCGGATTTGTTTTTTTCTCTCAATCGATATATGACTTTCGAACAGCGGAATACTACTGTTGCCTTTATTTAATTAACAAAACATTAATATCACTTCGTACCCAAAAATTTAACCACCTAAGAGAAAATAGTCAAGCTTCGAGTTTTCATACATATCCAAGTTAACGATATGTGCAGAGAGATTAAGGAAAAGTCTACCATTGCATCTATTTGAAATGAATGACACATGTTCGCCCAACTAAGGAGCTGGATGTTGCCAACAAAAGATTTTGAGTTTTCTACTTTGTTGTGTTCGATACAACAAAGAAAGCAGGTTTCGAAACTGTTCAAATCTTATCCTTTTTCTAAACCTTTAGGTGTCATTAGGTTATTGTTCATTTTAACTAAATATATTCCACAAAGAACGTTGACAATTAGAAGATGTATAATAAAAGATATAGCTTCCTTAAATATCAAGATTCAGGTTCTAAAACTATGATTCCTGAAACAAAGATATATAATCTATATACAGCACTCGTGAAAAACATCAACAATTGAACTCTGTATTAACTTCGAATAAATATTTAAATTATCCGATGGATTTTGATATTAATTGTGTTCCTTTGGTAATCTTTGTGCTGAAAATCTTTGTAATGTTTTGTTTTCATTTGGAAAATTGTTCTCTCTTTGCATTTTCACGCACTACTTAGCCTAATTGAAAAAAATAGAAAACAAATTATGTTTATTTTCTTATAATAATGTTTTACCGCAATTTTTTGCCTTGTTTTGCCCTGATTAGATTATCATTTTTCTTTTTATGAGCTTTATTTAGTTTTCTTAAAGTTCCGTTTGCTTCATATGATCATTTTATGTCATATCAATGAGAGGTTTAGCTAGATATGAAACCAGGTGTAATCCACCATTTTCAACATAAAAAATAAGAAAATGCCTGTACAAACTCAGGAATATGACAGTTATTTTCTTTTCGTTTGATGTGTTTTAGCTTTTGATTTAACAAATTGATTAGAGACTTAATTTCCGTTTTGAATTTTGCCCGGGGTTTGGTATTTTTGTTATATTTCTTTTGTAATATTTATTTTTCTTAGAAAATTTGTTCTGTCTTTGAATATTCACACACTACTTAGCCTTATCAAAATTATCTTTATTTTCTAATCATAATGTTTTCCTAATATGAGATTTTTCCAGTTTTCTTAAAGTTGCTTTTTCTTCATATGATCATTTTGAAAGTCAAATATTTTTCAACCTGCTTCTTCCCTTTGTGATTCGGATATCCATATTTTTTTTAACTTGCTTTTCTTCTTTCGTCTTTATAAACTTAATATTTGGGGATGAATCTTTTAATCAAACAAGTCTTTTAACTATCATTTTTTTCCTCTGAATTATATATAATTCCAAAGTAGTATCTATCTTTCTTCAAAAACTGTAATAGACACAAAGTAATTCACATTTGAAAGTATATTATCATCTAGAAAAGTATCTGTTTACATTATATATGAAGGACTCCAAAGTGCGATGGTGTCAGACACTAAAATTCGATGGTCGTTAAGTGCAATCAGGTAACCTACTAAAGTGCGATGGTATTTTCACGCTAACGATTGAATTTTCCTCGGAGTTCAGTATTTTTTTTATTTTACTTTTACGCTGTTGTAACGGAAATGCGGTTCAGACAATGGTTTTCGTGAGTTGCTCAGTTCCTATTCCTTTTTACGTTTATCATAATGATTCTATTTATATATCAAGCCACAGTCTTTCTCATTTGTATTGTTTTTCAGTGGTCGATGTATAACCCTATATTACTTATAATTCGATGTGCCAAGGATTTACAATGAAAGCTGTATGTTTATTAGATGCATACATGAACGACATTTGGCATGTTTGGAGTATGGATAGTTCATACTTTATAATTTTATATTTTATTTAAAGTACGATAGTTATTCAAAAGGTATAATTGCAGCAGTTAGTATACTTAATATCTGGAATTTAGTGGAAGTCGTTTATTGGTATAAATCATATTTGCTGTTTGTTTATTGTTTTGTATTTCAATCATGTTGTTTTTTCTCGTTTGAGTTGTTTTACACTGGATGCTTGAAGCCTTTGGGTCTTAAGAGAATGATATGCGGTGTAAGCCAAATGCTCCGTGTTAAAGGTCATTCTATTATTTGTCTGTTTGACTTTTTATTTTTAGCCATGGCGTTGTCAGTTTATTTTCGATCTATGAGTTTGACTCTAACTTTGGTATCTTTCGTCCCTCTTTTAGCATAAAGTTGCACTCATTAATGACATTAGGTCTTGACGACAGAGTTGTCTGATTCTTATTGACAATCATATGATGATGCTTCTATACATTTAACCCATTTCTCTGACGCCAGTCTATTGTTCTAACAGCGGATTATTTTTCAAGAATCCACTGACCACCATGTTAACTTAAGATAACTTATATCATAATTTTAAACTTTTAACTTACGATATGTTATCCTCTCAAACACGAGTGATTAATGAACGATTCGAACTCGAGCGTATTTTCGTCAGTAGAGTCTGGAGTTTATGCATGATACCACTAGACTACGAGTGCTGATATAAATTATTATTTAAATATCACTCTTATAGCGTATATCTGTCATTGCATGTCAATAAACTGTATTTCTGTTAATTAATAAAATATACAAACACAGGTGATTGAGTGAATATAAAATCAAGCAATTGTAAATCTTACTTATTAGTACAATTCCTTGATAAAATAAACATCCATGTACACATTATACTTAACACGTTTACCGTACAAGGCCTTTCACTTTTCACCAAAGCTAATGCTTACTTTTAGTTTTAATATTAAAATGTCATCATACCATGATCACTTAGTTTGTCTTTGTTTGATTATAAATGGTCGAAATATACATTAACATTTAACCGACTCTAATGTGAATAAAGTGTGATAAGCTACTACTCAGTCTATGGGAGAAGCGTATCGATAAAAACTTTTCTTATATCACATAGCGATATTGTCTAATATCAATTGTAAATATGCAATGCGATACTTTTAAAATATCATAGCGGTGTTTTTGTTATATCAATATTAGTACTTATTAGTATTAATATTAGACTGCTGTGTCCATATTTTGACAATTTTACCTATTATGTCTGTTTTGTTCACGCATCTTTGTAAATATGACAGAATGTGATGAGACTGTCATACACGTGAGAGATTAAGCGCTATAAAACCAAGTTCTATCCACCATTTTCAAAATTGGAAAATGCCAGTACCGAGTCAGAAATATGACAGTTGTTATCCATTCATTTGGTTTTTCCATTTGATAAGGGACTTTCTGTGTTGAATTTTCATCGGAGTTCAGTATTTTTGTGATTTTACTTCTTAGTAGTATTGTATGTAAATAAGCAGTTTTAAGACCATTGCTTAAATTCAAATTGTTTTTGGTAACATTTTACAAATTTCTCAATTGGGTTTGGAAGCAAAACTAATCAAATAAGGGTTTTATGAACAATGTCGTAATCAAATAGCTAAGTATCAAAATGATTGTTCACATATATGACATTTAGCAAATTTTATAATGAACGCACCAAAATAATATATCCGATATGCTCGCAACGCACGCATGGAAGACTTTCTTTATTGATAACAATGAAGCTAACTTGTGACAAAGATGAATCATAATGTCCTCGTTCAGATTGATTTGACAAAATCTGACCTGTACTTTTGAATTTCCTTTTTCATACAAATGAGACCGTTGGTTTTCCTGTTTGAATGGTTTAACACTAGTAAGGTTTGTGTTCCTATATAGCGTGGTGTTCGCTGTGAGCCAAGGCTCCGTATTTAAGGTACTACTTTGATTTATAATGGTTTACTTTAAACAAATTATTACTTTGATGGAAAGTTGTCTCATTCGAACTCATGCACCATCTTATATCTATAAATCTTTAAAAATTTTCCCCTTATAAATAACTACTTTCCAGTCCTCCAACTAAACGATCTAAATTTATAAATATAGAAAAGATATATACACATTACTAACGTAAAAAGACATTTACACATGTACATCTTATTTCTTTGTGTTCTTAACATTTTTTTTAGTACTGATTGAAGAAATGAATTTATAACAAGCGATACGGATTGTTATTTTGCACTAAGAAATGATCGCGTATTTATACGATCGGTTACTAGTCAAAAACGAAAGTCAAATCTCTGTAGCAATAATACATCGGAATGCCCTCACGGTCATCACGATGTAAAAGAGCGTCCACGCGGTGAGCTGATTATGTTCATAGAGATATCGATTTACCAACGGGAAAAGTCTTTGATATAAAAAAAAAAAAAAGAACAGTTTTCATTCTCAATAATTTTTTTCTATGTTAATAATAAATACATTTTCTGTTTGACAAGATTTTTTATTTTCGTTGTACCTAAAGTCGTCCAATTTATAGTCTGAGGCTACTCAGTTTGTATCTTCAAAGTTCGGGACATCAGCATTTGTACATTTTAATTTGTTTGGATCATTTATTTTACCATTTGAATATTCATTGTAATTTGGAGCTGTATTGGATTGGATTGTTTGATTGAATATTTCTTTTAAATAATGATATTTTTTGTCTATTTCGATATTAACAAGGCGAATATGCTATAGCAGTGTGACCAGTATATTAGAATCTAATAGGTCGGTAGACTATTTGCAACCGCATTTAAATTATTCCGCCATTGCATCATCACTTCAAATAGAATTAGTCGGTTTAACCATGTGATTGAAAACAATAGACTGAACAGGTTGTTAACACTTTCAACTATCAATAGGGTCAAGCAACATTTTCGAAATTATAAGTTCATGTAAGCGTTAATTTTGTTACAGTTACGAAATTTTAGTGATATTGATACTAAAACATTAAACCGGTCATGATCTAAGTTTGTGAATTATTTTTGCAGTTTTCTTGACATGCATTGTGACGTGTCATCGTATTCATTTGATATTAGAAAACTATAGCAGTTATATTAGAAAAGTATCGCATTCATAAATTTTTGATATTAAAAAATCATCGCTATGATATAAGACAAATATAGCATTGATATAATAAAATATAGCAGTATCTTTGACTTATAGGTGATTTTGGCTTAGCAAACATTTGAATTCATCTCAATTGCATTCCACTGAAGTTGCTACATGATATTTATAGAATGTGTACATCTACAAATGATAAATCGTGCATTTATGTTTCATTTATTCAACAATTCAATTTTCTCGTTTAAATACACCTTGCTTGTTATTACATAAAATAATTCATGGAAATTATACACCAGACGTATGCCGTGTTAAATGGGTCATTTTCAAAAAATGTGGATATTTCAGTTGTGAAATAACAATACAAAAAAATATTCAATTTTCAACTTTAATATATGAAATTGAATAGTTTAACAACAATACAACCTGAAATAAAAATATGCAATCTTAAATGCAACTACAAAAATATTTTAAAAAATAACATAGAAACAAGTATGGGACATATGTCAACTACATAACGGATTTAGTTTCGGTCCCTAATTTTTTTTTAATAATATTTACATTTTGCTTGATATATATTTCCATAAAAATCATCACACTTTTTTCAAAACAGTTAACATGGTTAAAATAACACTTTTTAGAAACATATTTTAAAGTGAATTTAATTCAGCATTGTCAACTACATAACGTTTTTTGTCAACTACATAACGTTATGTAGTTGACCGTTATGCAGTTGACCTATTTGTGGTTTTTGAATGTTTTTCTTGACCCTAATACTACCAGATAAATGGTTTTTATTGAATTAGAGTCAGTATTATAGACTTTGAATGATTTATGTAAAAAAAAATATTTATGCCAAAATTTATCAATGTTTTTGCCGTTACAAAGTTGACATAGAATAAAATTACGGAGTAATTTGTACTCACCAAAACTAATCTATAATGAAATGAATCAATGATGTCATCCTGTAACTTTAAGCACGTCATCAGAGGTTGAAGAGTAAGTAGAGAACACTTCCTTAGTTACAAGGGATATAATCAGTTGTTTATTGGCAACATTATTTCATTTGTGTTATGTAGTTGACATTTTTTAAAGTACGAAATGAAAAGTAAAAAAAAATGCTAATAAAATCTAATAATTCCCTGTATTTGTGTATACATACCTTCAGTGATACCTATATATTTATAATAACAAAAGAAAAATAATAATTTCCGCTGGGTATTAAAACCAGCATTTAAAAAAGACTAGTTTTTCAATTTCGTACAAGCAATTTTGGGTTTTTTGGACCCTTTGAAACCCACTGGAAGCAATTTCTGTAGCTAAATTTCATATTGAATTTGCTGGAACTTGTTACACACACCAAAAACTAAATGGTGTATATAAAAATTGGATAAAAATATTTACACTTTTTTAGAAATATTGATTGTACAAGAAAAAGGCCCTAATATCACTCTGTTTTAAGAAAAGAGTCATTACTTTTTGCTGAGAAATCTGCCTTTCTTCGTACAAATGCTGACATTAGTCTGAAATTTCCAACAATGCAACTCGTTGATATAAGACAATATGGCTCGTTGATATCGAATCGCTTCTTCCATAGACTGCTACTGTAAAACTACTTCTTTGATGGTAAAACCAGAAACAAAAACCAGAAACAAAATCGTCAACTCTAAAGTAAAAATGAAATATAGATACCTCTTAGATTAAAAACAATATTTTGGTAGAGAAAAACATTACAAAAAATCATTGCGGATACTAGGTTTGAACTTTGCACTGTTAATATCACAATTATGTCTTACGGAGCCAACGACTAGACGATCACGGCTATGAACAACTTACATGAAACATTGCAAAATTGACATAAATATATATTGTACATTTGTAGCAAGAGTAATTCTGCTTGGGTTTCAGAATGAGTACCAAAAATATTACTAGTTTATTAACTGATTGTCGATGGATGCCAAATGTAATAACGTTGCAATAATCAAAACATAATGAAAGGGAACCAGTTTACACAAAATTTATATATGATTTTTCAATTAAGGTTCATCATAAGGAATTGAAAAATATGGCCGTGTTTACACCTCCAAAATTACTATGAGTACAGACAAACTGGTACATCAAGGAAAGTTTTAAGGCATGGCAGGAACTAGATATATAAAAGTTATATGAAGTCTACGTTTCAGAAAATTAAAAACTTACCTGGATTTTGATGTTCATTTTGTTCCAGTCTGCAGAAGATAGCAAAATAAACAAACACCCGAGTTTCATTTGATACGGTCCACTCAGTTACACAGTTTAAACCTGTTAAATCACCTATTGTTTACAGGTGTCTATTGTCTAGCTATTGTCCATTTAAATCAATACTACTCACAACATTGATTAGATGAGGGGAGCTTCTCATCGTTTTCACTACTTAGTTAATTTTTGCACCTTCTGCAGGAACGAAAAAAAATGAATAGCAAAATCTAGAAAAGTTTATAATTTTCTGAAACATAAAATGCATATAAAATTTATATATCTAGTTCCTGCCATCCCCTAAAACTGTTGCAGGTGTATAGGTTAGTCTGTACTCAGAGTAAAATTTGGGGTGTAAATACGGCCATTTTAGCCAAAAGGTTATGATGAACCTTAAGACTAATCATAGTATATATCTTATCATCAACTGGTGTCTTGTGTGTTACTATGACATTTACACTTCAATTAGATTTAAAATGTGTTTAGTCATTTTGAATGTGTGTTGTGAACTCAATCAAATGGAATATTTTGACGACATTGACTTGCTCATGAGGTTGCTAAATAATATATATGTAAGTATTAAAGGCTTCTAAATGTTGGTAATTTAAAAAAAAATAACTTTCAAAAAAAGATTAAAAAAATTCCGTATATTATATATTTGTTTAGGGGCCAGCTGAAGGACGCCTCCGGGTGCGGAAATTTCTCGCTACATTGAAGACCTGTTGGTGACCTTCTGCTGTTGTTTTTTTTTCTATGGTCGGGTTGTTGTCTCTTTGGCACATTCCCCATTTCCATTCTCAATTTTATTAATTATATGTCTTTTTGAATGAAGTATAAATACTAAAATCTAATCAATACAGATTATTTGGAATGATTAAATATAGAATGAAATAATTATTTAAAAATATAAAATCTGGTAATAAAAAGGGAAGATACGTTTAAGTTAAATTGAACTTATATTAAGTTAAATATAAATGTGAACCGTGTGGATGTAATCATTTCCAGCTATTAGAGAATAAAAAAGACAAAATACGAAATCATTTTCATGAGACTCCGTTGATTCATTGTCAGATCATGATTCAGACAGTCGTTTTACTAGAAATGGGTTAAGCTAGAGAATTGATAAGAAGTAGTGGATTCGAAAACGATAATCAACTCGCGACTAGAGTCGCTCGTTGATTATCGTTTACGAATCCACTACTTCTTATCAATTCTCTACTACATATTCATTAGGTTGCAGTCTAGTTGATGTATTAGTATATTCATTAGTTAACAGAAATAACAAACCTTATTGTATTTATATAAAATTTTCGATCAGAAAGTAAGAAAGAAAACGTTTTGGCACCACAGCTATTTTGATTAAATTTCTTTTTTGACGATTTTACCAATTAAATTAACCTCCTCCAGGAACGACCAAAAATATATCAGATTGTGATCATTTTTATCCCTTTTCCGTCTTTTCTTGTGTAATAAAAAGCCTGTATCTGGACAAACATTCTCGTCATAATGCTGTTTAACGTGCCTATGTCGATACTTTTTTTCGGAAAAACGCACTTTCGCGTGTTCAAATGGATGAAACAGACCATCGCACTTTAGCTTGATCGTAGAGTTTTAGCGTCCCCATCGCACTTTAGAGTCCTACATATATACAACAGTTCAATGAGTACTTACTTCCCATATGTACTAGTGAACGAAACATTAAGGATACTGCCGATAATAAAAGATCTGCTTTAGATGATGAACCTTCCCTTATCTTTGATACGGATTGAGTAGTTCAAACAAGAATTTATAACAAAGGTGAAGATTTCATCTCTATTGTCAACCGTCCTTTTCTCAGAAATAACATATCTTTTGATCCATTGTATATACCTTTCACTCGTGCATGGTCACACTACTCACATTTCATTAACAAGGATGTACATGTGTTTCTACAAAAAAAAAAACCAGAACAATTCCCTATTTAAAATGATATCCGTGCAAATTACCAGGAATACTGGCTAATGGCCTGATGGTCCGAGTCTAGATGTGTCGATTTAGTTGTGGTAATAACCTTACCGGAACCATTTTTTTGCACTTAATCCACATGTCGACAGTTAATGTCTCTTCATACTAAGATTTTGAAAGACAAAAAACGTACAGGTTTTAAAAAAAATTGTGAATATAATAAAATCACAGGAGCTGTAAATAAAATACTGAACAGTTAAACAGACCGCACAATTCATAAATACCCGACTCCTCCGGGAAATTAATGCGGACATACGGCACTGAACAGCAGTTAATAAACAAGTCCGACTAGGAACAGGTATATATTTATATGCTTGGTTAAAACCAGTTTTATGTAGGTGCATTCTATTGTTGTCTCTCTAGCCAATTCGTCGTGAAAATGAAGCACTCAATAAGACATATGCATAAGTTTGAAGGCCGAGTCCAAAGGTGTCACATTAGAAAAACACAACTTAGAAATGATAAGACTGGGCAATAAGAACCAAACCAAAATTGGGGATGATCTCAGGTGCTTCGGAACGCTAAAAAATATACCTAGATGGCAACTATTTGTTGTATGAATTTTACTGCCCTCGAAAAAAATTTGAAACAACACTCCTAACAAATTTCATCATGACTATGATTGAATTTGCGTTGTCAATATGAGTATGATTCAGAATCGTCATTCTATCGGAACGAATGCTTTGAAGACTAAATTTGTCAATGTCATGTTTCGTGTATTTTCCTCTTGGCTGTTTATGGCACATAAACTTTTCAATATCCATTACAGAGGGTCTGAATGGTTAGTATATATCAGAGATTAATTGATTAATGATAAAGAGAACAAAGAAAATGAAAAAGACACCCCTCTCCCCCCAAAAAAGAAAAAAAGAATAGAGAATAGTTTGGTGTTAAATACAAAAAAAACAGGATTCGACAATGAACAAAAATGAACAAAAATAACAATATCAAGTCATTGATATAATAGATTAATACATCATAAACTGATTAACAATTTTGACAAATTTTCGTGAACGTTTTGTAATTATCAGTAACGGTATACGAATGATATTTCCAAGTCTTTCTTTATAATGTATTTTAGAGGGTTCTTTGTGTATCTATAATTAATAAGATATTTGAAAATGCACTAACCAGTAATTTACAACAAAAATTTGCATCATACGCACATATATATAGATTCAAAATAAAATTTTAAAATATAGGCTCCTCAGGAAAAGTAAACAATTTATAAAGAATAAGAAAAAAGGGAAAACAAATAGCCCGAAATAGCAATGAAAACAACAATATGTTATAAATCACTGACTTCTGATGTAATCCTGCTGGACTTAATGTGCACAAGCAGTTATATATACCAAGTTGTTTAAAAAAGAACACTTTAAAAATTCCGTTTGTCATTTTGTAGACTAACTTTGTATACTATGAAGCGGAAAGCAGAATGTTGTAAAATCGTCTATTTCGGAGCGTAAATATATCTTAAATAAAGACATCTCATAGGTGCATGTGTATTGCTGTAAGTTGAGGAAGAGTAAATCACCTCTATGTTTTCAGGCACTATTTGTACCATTTGGAAGTTGTCATTGGTTTGTCAAACATATTCACTAGCTAAATGTCTGGTGCACATGTTTATAACATATCTTGTCTGCATGATTCACGTTAAAATTGAGAACGGAACTTTTGAATGTATCACAGAGAAAGCAACTCGACCAAAGATTAGAGACAGCCAAATGCCACCAATGAACCTTCGACACATCGAGAAAATCACCCATCTGAAAGCGGGATTTAGCTGGCCCCTTAACAATAATGTGTACTAATTCAGCAAAAAAAAAATCTGAAATATATAAATGAGCTAAAATAAAAAAAAATAAAAAAAATATAGAAGACTAACAAAGGTACAGGCTCCTGACTTGGGATAGGCGTAAAAAAGAAGCGGCAGGGGTTAACACGTTCCGTCGGATATGAACCCTTACCTTACCTTTACCTTTAGCCAATTACAAAAACCCAAACACACAGCAATGTCCACAGTAAAACTCAGTTTAAAAGAAGTCCGAGTCAAATTTCCAATAAGGTAACAGAAGAAACTAAGCAAAAATACAATGATATATAAATTAATTAAGGACTAGTAACAGTTGCCATCACACGATCTCGATTATTCTGATCAAAGATAATGTTTTAATCATATTAATATCAAGCGCATGCATTCATTTAGGGTTACATGTCATACCATCATAAAATATATGAGAAGAAAATAACTTATTACATGCCAATAACTGGTTTTTAGATTAAATGTGTTTTTTGCCAATGCAAAGACCCTATGTGTGAATCTATTTTAATTCCAAAATATGTCATCTTGTATCACAACAGTATCGTAACTATATGAATAAGTCTGTTAAAAGGTTAGTCTAGGTGTTGAAGTGAATGACGAAAATGTTTTGCTTTATTTTGAATAATATCATAAAAGATTGGATGTGAAATACCTGAAAGTATAACATATTAGCATGTAAATTTAATATTAACGAATGATGTCCCTGAACCGATTATATAATTCTGTAAATGTTTTGACTAGTTTGGGATATCGCAAACCCTTGTGTAGTAATTTGTTTGTCATACAGATATATCTTTCGTTAAATTCAAATCGTTGCTTCATACAAGGGTGAATGAGTTTTTAAAGGATTTTTAGGACGATTGAAAACATCTTGATAAAACTGTCTTCACGACTCATAATTTAAATTCATGACGAATCTTTATCGTCTAACTCTCTTTCATCTTGTAACAGTATTAAAACATTTGACTTCTCTACTCTTTACACAAGTATTCCACATTCCAAACTTAAAGACAAATTAAAAGAGTTGGTATTACTTTGCTTCATAAAAAAGAATGGCCAACGTAGATACAAGTATCTTGTCTTAGGGAGGGATAAATCCTACTTTGTAAAGAATCACTCTGATTCAAACAAAAAATTCTCTGAAACCGATATTATCAAGATGCTTGATTTCTTGATTGACAACATATTTGTTACGTTCGGAGGACGTGTTTTTCAACAGACTGTCGGCATACCAATGGGAACAAACTGTGCCCCTCTACTTGCTGACTTGTTTCTTTATTATTATGAGGCTGACTTCATGCAGGAACTTCTTAGGAAGAAAGATAAGAAGTTAGCAATATCCTTTAACTCTACTTTCCGCTATATAGATGACGTTCTTTCACTAAACAATTCAAAATTTGGTGACTATGTGGAACGCATCTATCCCATCGAATTGGAGATAAAGGATACTACAGATACAGTTAAGTCAGCTTCATATCTTGACTTACATCTAGAAATTGACAATGAGGGTCGGTTGAAGACAAAACTTTACGACAAAAGAGATGATTTCAGCTTTCCAATTGTGAACTTTCCATTTCTAAGTAGCAACATTCCAGCAGCACCTGCATACGGGGTATATATCTCTCAATTGATACGATATTCCCGTGCTTGCATTTCCTATCATGATTTTCTTGATAGAGGGTTACTGCTCACAAGGAAGCTATTAAATCAAGAGTTCCAAATGGTGAAGTTGAAATCATCCCTTCGTAAATTTTACGGACGCCATCACGAGTTGGTTGACCGTTATGGAATAACCATTTCACAGATGATATCGGATATGTTCCTCACGTCGTAACTACAATCCCCTTCCCTTTCATGAATTTGACCTACCGAATTAGACTATTTACCGGATTTGTAATCACATAAGCAACACGACGGGTGCCGCATGTGGAGCAGGATCTGCTTACCCTTCCGGAGCACCTGAGATCACCCCTAGTTTTTGGTGGGGTTCGTGTTGTTTATTCTTTAGTTTTCTATGTTGTGTCATGTACTATTGTTTTTCTGTTTGTCTTTTTCATTTTTAGCCATGGCGTTGTCAGTTTGTTTTAGATTTATGAGTTTGACTGTCCCTTTGGTATCTTTCGTCCCTCTTTTATCATATTTAGATTCTCTTTGCAATTTATTGATTTCATTACTAAATACGTTATTGGAAGAGATATATTACGTGTTGACCACATCATTGACCATTTTTTACTTTTGTTTTTTTATTATTTTTTTTATGTAAGTATGATGTTTTGTTACGTTTTCCGGTGTATAACGGTATAAGGTAGATTTAAAAGATTACATCTCTTTTCCCGTCATTCTGTTATTGTGCTATGGGGAATTTTTGTATTCTTATCTTTCATTTTTGCTAAAGTGCTTTGTCTATATGTTTTTTGTGCTTCTTAGCTACATATTTGTTTGATTTTATTAGTGATTGAGATTATAACACAATTTAGACTGCTGAACTATTTTTGACATTTTTACCTATTAAGTCTCTTTGTTTTGTTCACACGAAGTTGTCAATATAATGGAACTTGATACGACCGTCATGCAAGTTAGGTGTTGATCGAGCTTAAAAACAAGGTTTAATCCACCATTTCCTACATAAGTAAATGCCTTTATCAAGTCAGTTTTATGATTTTGCCATTTGATTAGGGACTTTTCCTGTCTTTGTTTTCCTCGGAAATCAGTATTTTTGTGATTTAACTTTTTTTGGTAATGCCATCAAAGGGGAAGGTAGGGGTTGACCTGTTGTGTGAATTCTACCATAATTAACCGCTTAAGTATAACGAGTTTGGTAGCATAGAATATGCAGGTTGAATTCAAACATATAAGATTTGGTTATATAATACAATAAAAAAGTTACAAGTTGAGCAGACTTATGAAGTCTTCTCTATTCAACATATCTAACAATACAGTATATATATCAGAACATGCATACATTCAATATTATTTTATCATTTGAATGAACTGGACAGAAAATTCCAAAAGCAAAAACGAAGAAGTAAAACGACAATAACTTTAATGACGATGTGCATGCTGTCATATTTTTTTTTATCATTAGAATCTGTTTAACCCTTTAATTAACTAAGAAATCCTGTTAAGGTAGTAACATTTTGCTTAACTACGTATACACGAGATAAACTATGAGCTTATATCACCTCGGAAGATAACTATTATATTATAATTGAATGTACTGATTCTTCATATAAATCAATATGATCTGTTTGTATATAGGCTGACATTTCCAGAGGCAATCAAATTGCATCATTTGCCGGGATCTTTCAATTAAATTTAATATACAAGTATTCTATGGAATACAAGGCCATTCAGTTACAGTACATTTGAGGATACAAGTCTTTAAACTGGTAAGCAAAGCTGAAAAAATAACAGAAATACTGAACTCCGAGGAACAATCATAACAGGAAGTCCCTGATCAAATGGCAAAATCAAAAGCTCAAACATCTTAAACAACTGTTATATTCCTGACCTAGTACAGGCATTTTCTTATGTAGAAAATGGTGAATTAAACCTGGTTTTATAGCTAGCTTAACCTTTCACTTGCATGACAGTTGCATAAAATTCCATTATATTGACAACGATGTGTGAAAAACAAACAGACATAAAATAATTTTACCTTTTGTATATAGAACTTTTCACGGAGTTCAGTATTTTTTTATTTTACTTATTATATACCCATAGGTCAACTCAAACGCAATTGTCAATTCATCCTTATAGTCGGAGTTGTTACCTTTGAAAAAAACATTTGGGGTGTTTGTTTCCTACGTCAATAATTCATTTTCGTGTGTGTTCATGTTTCTTGATTAACCTTCATTAGGTATCGAAAAATCCCTGTCATGTGATGTTGTCATTATAGTGTTATATTTAATATTGCCATAAAAGCGCAAGGTTTTGCTAGCCACAAAACAAGGGTCAATCCACCATTTTTTTCTTAAAATGTCCTGCACTAAGCCATGAAAACAGCAGTTGTTTTGATAGTTAGTTTTTATGTGTGTTGCATTGTTGTTTTGTTTTTTGTTGCACTTCAGTGTTTCGTTGTTTCATAGTTGATATGTTCACTCAGTTTTAGTTTGTAACGCGGATTTGTTTGCTTTCAATCAATTAATGACCTTTTTTAACAGCGGTATCCTACTGTTGCCTTTATTTAGTCGATGTTGGTACGCAAACACGGATAATAACTTCTATGTCTACAAACACGGTTCTGAATAAATGAACATGTAAACAAAATATTACATGGTTTTCCCTTATACATGGACTTTCTAAAACGTAAATTATATAATCATTTAGAGTTGTATTCATCGTGTTTTCCTCTAAAATTTACAAGGTTAAATTACCTTCTATAGTATCTTGTAGGCTTTACTTCCTTATCACAGCATATATAAATACCGGGAAAGCATGTCATACTCGACAGGACTTCCGGAGACAATCAAGGTAAATCAAATGTATTTCTGCATTTTGCAATTTTGAATTTGGTGGATGGAACATGAAATTAGAACTAAGAACAGATCTCATTTAGATAACACTATCAATTTTGTGACTTAATAATAAAATACTAAACCGATAAACAAAACAAAATAATAAGATAACATTCAGTTATTATTTCCAAATTATCTTTATGATTGAGGTTGTGAGACGAAATTTAAGAACACATGATCTATTTCTTATTTCTGGTTTTGAATGCATTGAGAAGAGCTAAATCTTTAATAGATTGTTGAAAAATATTCAATAAGGGACCAACAAAAGACAGTTATTGTTTTATTCCATATTCCGAGAGAAGCAAATGTATTTAATGACAAACATATATCGAAACAAATTTTACATTAAACATTTTACCATAACGTTACATGTAAAAGCGCGTGACGTTTAGCGCGCTGAATAACACTTTATCAGGTGAATATGCGTTTTTATTCAAAATCCAATTGATGTAGAGAAACCTACTAAAATAAAACCAATCTTGTATTTTCTTCTTTAAAAAAAAATCAAATGAAGAAGCAAAAAATAACTTTTCCAAGAAATCAAAGACAGAAAAATATTCAACTAAAAACAAATGAATGAAAAATAAAGAATAACTCTTCCGAGAAATCAAATATCGAATAGTATTCCATATTGGTATTATAATTTGTCAAAAGTCAAAAAAAACGCATATTAATCTCATCAAAAGACAGTAATTGTATAACATTTGATTTTTCGGAAGAGTTATTTTTTATTTCTTCATTTTATTTTTGATCAGAAGATTTTTGATCAGAAGAAACAACCACAAAGCTAGATAATACAATTAACTATCTAATTACTACTTCAATTAAATATTAATTAGTATTATAATGTTCACTGTTATTAATATAAGTTAAATGAGTCATACAAATCTAATCTTTAATTTCATCCTAATTCTCTTAATTTTCGGAACACGTTTTAGAAATTTATATGTGACGTCACTTTGGGCGTTGCATTGACTATGGCTTAGAGGGCTGTGATTTTGTAATGTATTCGTTTTTTATCCTATAGCTAGTCACCACTAAAGTTTAATCATGAATATCTATGATATAGTCATTTTATAAAATTTACTGTTTGCAAAACTATGTTTTATTCTTGATAATAATGATATTTTTGTCCCAGGCGGATAACCCTGCATGGCCTCCCAACTTTTTTGGAACTTTTGGTCCTCGGCGATCTTCAACTTGGTAGTTGTTATGGTTTGCAAACTTTTTACATCTGAGCATAGTTTTGTGTGGACGTAGCGCACGTCTGGTGTATAAACATATTTTTAACCTGTTACCTTTGGATGGCTATTATTCGTTTGTTCTCCTCGTCCTATATTTTCTCCTATTAATCTGTTTATTTATTGTAACCCTGTCGTGTAATGTTGTCATTGTAATGTTATAATTAACACTGTCATTAAAGCAGGAGGTTTGGCATGCCAAAAAAAACAGGTTCAACCCACCATTTTTTCATAAAATGCCCTATACCAAGTCAGTAAAATGGCCATTGTTACATTATAGTTCGTTTCTGTGTGTGTTACGTTTCGGTGTTGTGTCGTAGTTCTCTTATATTTGATACGTTTCCCTCGGTTTTAGTTTGTAACCCGGATTTATTTTTTGTCTATCGATTTATGAATTTTGAACAGCGGTATACTACTGTTGCCTTTTTTTTATTCATTTGATTTTTTTAAAGAAGAAAATACAAGATAAATTTATCTTCATTCTCAAGACTAATGGGTTTTTTTGGTGATAGAAAATTTTAAATTGTGTCCAAAAAGTTACACAAATTTATTTGTACCGACAATCACAGAATTGCTTTGCAAAGAACATAATATCTATTTTTTTAATAGTTTAATTTTTAGATTTATGTTAATGCAATGTCACAAAAACGACAAATAAATGCAAAGTTACGACTTTACGTGTGTATTTTTAGTGAAGTAACCATTTATCTATTTTGAATGGTCTTATCTTGCATTGTATTGTATAAGTACTTTTTTTTGTAAATAGATGGAGCATTTCAAACTAGCCATCCTTGTCATTACCGTTTTCATTGGATTAACACATGGTCCTGTTAATGTAAGTTGTCAATTTCCGCCACCGGGATTTCCGGGATTTCCACCACCAGGATTTCCACCTCCAGGTCCAATTGATGATGATGATGATGATGATGATGATGATGGTGGTGAAATTTTTGTTGTCCAAAATGGTGGTGGATCAGGCGGTGGTGGTGGATTTGGCGGTGGCGGTGGCATGATGGGTGGTCTTGGTGGTGCGCTAGGTGCCCTGTTAGCATTACCACTCATTTGTAAGTACTAGTAAACAAAAAAGTAAAATCACAAAAATACTGAACTCCTAGAAAAATTCAAAATATAAAGTCCCTAATCAAATGGTAAAATCAAAAGCTCAAACACATCAAACAAATGGATAACAACTGCCATATTCCTGAATTGGTACAGGAAACATTTACTACTTCTTGTTTTACGTTCGTTGATACTTTTAAATAAATTATGTTATAGCTAAACTCTGCAATGAAAGTTTTATCATGAAGACATGTTCTGTTTAACTATTGGTAGAATTGTATGCTGAAAAACATTTATACGGATTGATATTTTATTATTTTTGTTTGAAAAGTACATGATGAATAAAATCGAGAATTGAAATTGGGAATGTGTCAAAGAAAAAACAACCAAAAAAACCAGGAAACAGCCGAAGACCTCAAATGGGTCTTCAACACAGCGAGAAAATCCCCCACCCGGAAGCGTGATTCAGCTGGATATAACATTGTCCACTAATTTCTGTTATTGTTTTACAATCACAATAATATTAATTCGCCTTTTCAGAATCTAATGCATTCTGGGTAATATTTTCAAAAACGTACACCAAATATTGTGATTGGTTTAAAACGTTCCAAACAATGGAAATTAAACCAATGCATTAACGTTATTTACATTTTGGGGTACGAACAATGAGTTTACCCATAGTCCTTTAGATTCTGAAAAGGCGAATTGACTTTCTAATTTATGGTTTCAACAGTACTTGATAATGATTTTATCATCTATGTTCTAAACTTTTAATGGATAATAAAACCATGTATAAAATGTGTAATATTCTGGTTGATGAAAACTGATCTTTGTTATGTTGTTCATACGAAAAAAATACTTTTATTTTTTATTACTTAAAAACAATTAGATAAAAGCATAAAATAATAATAATAATAATGATTATAATATAAACAAAAATATTTATACAGTTTGTAGTCACTCAAAAGTTTTTAAACGTCTTTATTTTTGGTTAGTGTTAATGTTTCTAATTATTTAAACATATCTTCTCCCAAATATTCAAAAGGTAAGATATCATTTTCTACTATTTATTACTATGTTATTGAAGGAAACTTGCGAATATTGACACAGGTTTGCAACAAGAACGGGAATGTAAACAATGCACTAGAAATTAAGAAAACCATCAGGTTTAAAAAATTTCGATATTTTTTATATTCTTTGATACCTAAAAATGCTTTTCTCTGGAGTAGCAAGAACAGAAAGAAAATTACCAAAATTGGCTTAGTTCAGCTTCTGATTTAAAAAAAAAAACAAATTACTGAATTAAAAAGTTTACGTCTGTTTCAAAAGGATATATAACTAGCTATACTTTAATCATATTATACGCTAAAAACTTTCCCCAAAGTAATAGATTTTGACTGCCTCTATCAAGGCTAATAGTAAAACAATACTTGAGATACAAAAAAGCATATTTTTAGTAACCTTAGGATTGTTAAGAACATATCAATTATAGTTTCAACTTACTTTTAACTATTTACAGTTAAACATTAAATGAAAATATCACCGTTTTTAAAAACAATTTACAATCATCGTCGGACATTTTCACCTCTATGCTATTGTAAACTATGGTCAATCGGTTCAATTAATTTTACTGTTGAATGGTTTTATGTGATATTCGTTTGACGTGGCTCGGTACTTATACATCTCGTCAATGTGTTTGTATGGTCTTTCATTTTTTGGTGGTATGTTTTGTATATGCATCTTTTTGTATTTCTTTGGTTCTTATAACGTGACTCTGTACTTTAAAAGATCCCGTCAGTATGATATTGTTTTATTTTATGTCATTATGATATATTTCTATTATGAATTACAATATACGTTGAACCACAAACGTCTAAATCATTCAATCGCGTAGTGAAATTAACTATTTGTGGATTCTTATAAATTCTATATATAACTTTTGGACTATTTTAAATCTCGGTCTATTTCTGAAATTTATTCTTACATACTTTTGATTTTTTAACCCTGTATGCTAACATTGCCTAGGTAAATTTTAAAATTTTTTGTATGCACATTGAACGACAAATCTATGTGACGTATAAAATTTTCTGATGTCAGACACACAAATCAATGAATGTGTTTGTAGATAGATGTTTTTGTGTTCTGTTATTAAAATTGTTCCTTTTAAAATTGTTATACGATGATGACTGATGTACCCATATTCTGACTATTCTATTTATTGTGTCTGTTTAGTTAACGCATCAATGTAAATATTGATGAGACTGTCATCAAAGTGAGAGGGTTAGCGCTATAAAACCAGGTTTAATCCACCATTTTCTACATTTGAAAATGCCTGTACCAAGTCAGGAATATGACAGTTTGATGCCTTTTGTTATTTGATTTTGCCATGTGATTATGGAATTTCCGAATTGATTTTCCTCTAAGTTCAGTATTTTTTGTGATTTACTTTTTTCAATACTTACCTAACCTTGTCCTACGAGAGCTTTATTCCAGCCCTTGATTGGAATCTTATTTAACACACATTAATATAACGAAACTATAAACATATGTTAAACAACTGGGAGGTTTGGATAGGTATAAAACCAGACTTAACATATCATTAAAATAAAATACCTGTACTAAGACAAGATAAGGCAGTTGTTTTACACTTGTTCCGTTGATTTTTAGCGTTGTATTTTGTTATTCCTCTTTTTCTAATTTGCTTTATATTGCATTATTTTGCCATAGTAGTATATCAAACATATTTATTATTTTATTGCAGTAGCGGCTTTGAGCGCAGCACAAGCACCACCAGCACCAGCACCAGCACCAGCACCTGCACCAGCACCAGCACCAGGTACATATTATACTTATTTGATCCACGTGCCTCTTGCTAGAATTTGTGATCACATCGGGGAAGGGCATATTAAACTTATTTGGCCAACGTGCCTCTGACTAGCAATTTTGATCACGTCGGGGAAAGTCATATTAAACTTATTTGGTCCACGTGCATCTAGCTAGCATTTAAAAGAAGTATTTGAAACAAGTCAATACGTGAAATACATTTGGGAAAATAAGGCCAATGTTTCTTTCTGAAATCTACTAAAACTTATACCTAAGGATGACGGCTACACACATTTTCATAACTGTTATCACACTTGAATGCATATTAGTATACAGCCGTTTATAAGGAAGGTGGCAACTCTATTAAAATAGTTCATAACTCAATCTTATTCTATAATAATGTAGGTAACGATGAATTGAAAACATAATTCAAATGTTAATTCATTTATTGAAATTAACCAGTTGAAAACATTTGAATTTTGATCATTTCATCATACTGGGTTTTTTTCATTTCATTTTATCCATTGTTTTTGAAAAAATATCAATATACTTGACATTCATACTAATGCATGCCATGCTATAAATCAATAAATTATTGTTATTAAATTTGCATTTAAATTGGTTAATTATTTTGCAAAATATGAAATGATTGAGAAACCTCTTAATGAAGCCATTTCATACATTTGCAGACCTATGGTTTTTTTTTATATACCTAATTTTGATCGTCACCTAGAAAAAATATATACACGTGGTCTTTCTCATACACGTGGTCTTCCTTATACACGTGGTCTTTCTCATACACGTGGTCTTCCTTATACACGAAGTCTTTCTCATACACGTACGATCTAATGTACGCCCCTAAACTTCTTCTAAGTCAATAATATAATTTTATTTAGGAAAATGAAATCCTTTATTTTTTGTTAAATCACATCGGATTTATTTTGTTTCAGAAGACGACATATTCCCAGTAGAATTTATGACATGAACACTTTAGACATTAGAAATACTATTTTTAATTTCAAAACTGACATAAAACCAGTATTACTAGTAAATTATGATACCAACAGCACTTTGATTCTGCCAAGACATATTTTACCAAGTCTAATGTTTCGCTTACAAAAACATTCCATTCACGTATTTCAAAGATTTTGTCTTTATTGTTGTTTCCTTAGATTGAAACCCCAGTTAAAAAATTGTAAAAAATTGCGATGTTTAGCTGATATACGTCAATATTCAGTTTACTTTCAATGTCATTTTGATATTTGTTTTCTTACCTTTTTCTAAAGTCACTTGTAGTTTCACCTTTTTCTAAAATCACTTGTATATTTCCCTCATAAATTATTCAAAACACAAAATATCCTTCAGTTTATAGGGGATATAATTTTTATTACGCTTCGATAAAATTAAGCAAAACGGCATTACATTAGTTTTAGTTTTAGTTTTTTTGTTAGAATTGTTTTACATTATCATATCGGGGCCTTTCATAGCTGACTATGCGGTATGGGCTTTGCTCATTGTTAAAGGCCGAACGGTGACCTATAGTTGTTAATGTATGTGTCATGTTGGTCTCTTGTGGATAGTTGTCTCATTGGCTATCATACCACATCTTCTTTTTTATATTACTGATGTTTCGCAATTTATGAATTGGTTTTCTATTTCAGCTCCTGCTCAGGTTGTTGTTGTTCAGGTTCCTGTCACTGTGCCTGGCTAATCTTAGATGTGTATATGCAAAAAGACATGTTGTGTGGACCAATCATGTGCTTTTCTATGTTAATATAAATCAATAAAGATGTGTTTATTATTGCCTTGTTTTTCTGCCAAAATAAAATGACATAGTGTAAAATTCTAAAAGAGTAGTTACCACTACTACTGGAGTTACCACTACTGCTGCAGTAACCACTTCTCCTGCAGTTGTTACACTTCTGCTGCAGTTACCATTGCTCCTATTGTTATTTAACTACTGCTCCAAGTACCACTACTGATGCAGTTACCAAGTCTGTTGCAGTTACCATTACTGCTGCAGTTTCTACTACTTCTGAAGTTGTAAAAACATCTGCTCCAGTTACCATTACTGATGCAGTAACCAGTACTGCTGAGTTACCAATACTACTGCAGTAAACATTTCTGCTGCAGTTACCATTACTGCTGCACTTACCACCACTGCTGCAATAACCATTACTGCTGCAGTTACCATTGTCGATGCAGGTACCACTACTCTTGCAAATACCATCACTGATGCAGTTTCCGTTACTGCTGCAGTAACCACTATTGCTGGAGGTACCACTATTCTTGCAGTTTTCACCACTGATGCAGTTACCACTACTGTTCGAGTTACCACTACTGCTACAGGTACAACTACTGATGCAGTTATCACTACTGATTCAATTATCACTAGTAATGATCAACAAAATTCGCAGTCAAGGTTTTCGAGATATTTGAAATGGTTATGATTTAATATTTGAATTTTGTTTTTAAATAGATATCAATAATGATAAAAAAAAATGTCAGTTTACTGGACCAGCTCTGCACTGCCAGTAAAAATGCATTTGTGACCGTGTTTTTTTTTTTAATGAACATATTTGATTTACGCATTAAGTGGCAATGAAACAGGATGGTTGTTGTGTCTAATATAAAGGTATTTTTATCTGGCCAACAATTAGATTTTAGAAATTCTACATATCCTGGTTTCGAGTTACACACTAAGTAATATATATAGGAATAGTAGTTTTGCTTAATGGTAAAAAAATGGAATTGTGCATGCAAATTAGCAAAGACATGGGTTTTAATCTGTTGCTGAATAACTTAATTAGAACATTAGCTAGGAATAGCAAGATTGGTTTCATCTCTTAAATTCATTTTACCCGAACCATAATATATAATACAATGTTTCTACAACCTAACACAAACACAACAATAGCACTTTTGACATAACATAACCATAATATATACTACATTGTAAGTACAACCTCACACAAACACCACAATAACACATATGACATAAAATACAGAGTCTATATTTTTGCTGCGTCAGTTGTTTATGAATATTGAAGTAGTAACATTTCTTGATTAATTACGGGTTTTATCCATTTTGTAAACGGCGATGCATACACAGTCACGTACACTATTTATTTCAAGGGTAGCATTGGTCGGGAGAAAAAAACTACGACAAAAGAGATAATTTCAGCTTCCAATTTCTGTGAAGCAGCATCACAGTTCAATTGCTGTAGCTGCAGTCTCGTCCCCTGTCTTACCGATTTTTGACCGACCGAATTAGACTTATCACTGGGTTTGTTAAAAATTGGTACCACGACAGGTGTCACATGTGGAGGTTTATCTGCTTGTCCTTCCGTGGCACCTCAGACTATTCCTAGCTTTTGGTGGGGGTTCGTCTTGCTCATTCTTTGGTTTTATATGTTTTGTTTTGTTTTGTAAGGTTTGTCTGTTTCTTTTTTTTTTAGTCATGGCGTTGTGAGCTTATTTTCGAATAGATATAGGAAGATGTAAAGAGTTTGAATGTTTCTTTTGTATTTGACGCCTCTCATTTTGATCGACTATTTTGTGTAGGTTTACACATCAGAACGCCCTTGTCACAAGCCGAAGTCTTTTTGAAAATTGTGATGCAATAGAACTTACTTATCCTACTGGTAGAAAACAATTTGTTGACTTATGGTGAATGTGGTTCAATTATGGGATGTTCATTGTATGCGATTTCAGGGTATTAGGCCACTGACTTTAACTGTTAACAAAACTTTAAACTTTTAAAATACTAAGGCTTTTCTACCTCAGTAATAGATAACCTCAGCTGTATTTGGCAATTTTTTTTTTTTTTAGAAATATGTGGTCCACAATACTCTCCAACTTCGTACTATATTTGGTATTTTAACATTTTTTTATTCGAACGTTACTGGTGAGACTTTTATAGACGAAACGCGCGTACGGCGTTAATAAAGCAATCCTTGTATCTATGATGAGTTTATTAAGTCTTTCCACTTTTCTGTGGAAAGACTTATTGTTTTTCTTCTGATTATTATTTTTTTTTTCCGCCAAATTTTGTTCTTGCGATAAATGTTTGTTTCGCAATATGTCGCTTAGATATTTTTCATATTGTATTGTATAGTTTATGCGCTTTTAAATTTCACCCTGCTAAGCCGAACCATTTTCTTTGTGAGAGTTATCTCCCTATTCACTGTTTATCATCTGTGTGCATCTCCTTCGTAACAAAAAAAGATATCGACAAAATTCTTTTTACACATTGTTCGTCAAATCCTCAGGAATTTTTGGCTAATTTGGATCGAAGCGATTCGATGAAATTTTATAGGAGTTATCTACCTTTACAGAATAAATTTGTCGGTATGTTTTTTTAACTCATAAACCGTTAACCGTATAACCCTGGAATGTTTTTATTTGAGTCCCTTAGGTCTTAACTTAGAAAATGAGGTCAAGGTCAAAGGTCAAGGTCAAATTCTTAATTGTGACTTTTGCTTGTTTTTGCATTTTCTCCCTCACTTTGAGAGATACATAAAAAAGAACAAGTGCAAAATGTCTGCTTAATTGTAATGAAGATATGCTACATTTAGTCTTATACAAATAAATGGCATCTTATAGGAGTTGTTGCCCCTGAAATGTCTTGATATGAGGTTATTTGATTATATCTTCAAGTAAGTTCATTACAAAGACATTTGACCATATACAAAAGGTTAAGTGACAAATGACCTTGAAAAATGGCTACCGGAAGTGACCTTGAGAAAACCGGAAGTAGCTTTTTTTGCAGTTTTTTCACATACAAGTACTCAGAATCCATATATTTTGTCATATAGATACATAAACTGATTACTGAAGAATAAAAATGACTTCCAACAAACCGGAAGTAACGAATTATTTCCCATTCTACATGCAAAAGTATATAGAAACTATATATTTTTGGAATCAGTGTGAAAGAAGCTATCATATGAGACCGGAAGTAGCATATTATCTCCCTTACATCACTCAAAAAGATAATTAAACCATTATTTATATCATCAGTATGAAGAAACTACCTTCTGATCCAAATTTCTTTGTTGTGGAAAGACTTTCAATTGTTCTCTGCACAATTGGTTTTTAATTTAGTTTACTTTTGTGAAGCAATTTTCTATGCATATAAATGTTGACTTTCTTTCAAATCCGGTAACAAACAACTGAACTTTTGTAAATTCATAAATTATTGCGTGCATTTACTATTGCGATTTTGACATTGTGTACTAAAATGCGATTTATTTTTTTTGCGATATTGTTAAAAATCCTGTTTAATTCGTATAATGTTTTTTAAAATGCCAGTTTAAATTATTGCGATTATAGCCCTATCGCATTTTTTTGCAATAATTAAGACATCGCATTATTTTTTTTAAATTACAGTAAGTTAACCCTGTGTTACACTTGCTACATGTCCCTTCCTAATTATGTTTTTCTTTTTTTTTTCAATTTTACCCCTTTGATGATTTTACTGCTATAACTAGGAGATTACAATTATACTGACATCTGCAGGAGGAAGGCTTTCTCCAAGGGCAATCAGTAGGCTGGCACTTACCAGTAAACATATAAATTAGTAAGAGAGAAATAATAGAAAGGGAATTGTAGCAACTCTAACCCTGTGTATGAATGGGATTCAATTATATTATGCAAGCCATACGCTAATGAGATAGAAGGGTGATAAAGCGTAAGCTTTGAGAATAAGGGTCAGAATAAAGGAAGATTGGAATTGTCACTCGGTAAGTATTTCTGTCTTTTATTCTCATTTCTGTCTAATCATTCTCATTTCTGTCCAATCATTCTCATTTCTGTCTAATCATTCTCATTTCTGTCTAATCATTCTCATTTCTGTCTAATCATTCTCATTTCTGTCTAATCATTCTCATTTCTGTCTAATCATTCTCATTAATCATTCTCATTTCTGTCTAATCATTCTCATTAATCATTCTTATTTCTGTCTAATCATTCTCATTTATCATTCTCATTTCTGTCTAATCATTCTCATTTCTGTCTAATCATTCTCATATCTGTCTAATCATTCCATATGTGCTTAGCAATACTTCACTTTATATGACATATTGAGTGTAGTGTTACATTGTATAGAACAACGGATCGAATGTTTATTGACAGCCAAAGACCGTAGTGAATGAAGCGATTTCTTAATGAGATGCCAGAAGAAACTGAATGACTCCTGTAACCCAACTTATTTTTGCAAGTGATTTATTTCCCTAACTTACGAGAGGAGAAAAATACCGCGAATATAAATCATCTCGAATTGGTAAAACTTTTGATTTTTCTCTATCTTACGGCATCAGGTAAATTTTAAAATCAGGAAATCAAATCGCAGTGAAGTGTACTTAAAGGGTTAAGGCAAAATAAGCTATTGACGAAATAAGTTGGTTTACAGTTGATGTTACTTTGTATGACTATGTATGTCCATGAACAAACTAGTAGCTTGTTTCCTAAACGTTCCTTTATGAAGATTTGGAAACAGGCAATGCAAAGCTTTTTTCGAAATATATATAAACTAAGGGAATTAAATGACAAATACGCCTTTTTAACAGTTGATACCAACGAGAACAACTGAACTAAATGCTACGACGTTTGACAGCAACTGATAAAATAATACGTTACTTGAACGCCCGATAAATGCACATGTACGCTTCTCATACGCTCGTTGTGAACACGATACATATATGATTAACGATTTGAATGCGTCCAAAATTATTAATGCATTGGCAGCGTACATGGATTTTGACCACGCTTGGCGTACGTCGCTGCTATACGCTGATGTGTGACGCAGGTATAAATCGAGAATCGTATCTTTTTAAAAAGACCAAATAAAGTAAAACGTTTTATAGCATTGAGTACAAAAAATTCCGAAGGGTTTTGCCTTGTATAGCTATAAAAATATATCAGTGAATCGAGAATATTTCTGTTTGAAAAAAAACACCAAAATAAAGTAAAAAGTTTAACAGTATTGAGAACAAAAAAATCCGGAGGTGTTTGTCATGTATAGCTTAGGAAAATCTATTCTTGTTGCACCAATCCCTAGTTTTTTTTCTAAAATTAAAGTTTTGCAATCCATTTTAACTATATTGGTACGAATGCATGTTAAAATAGAATTACTGCCTACTTGTACAGGTGAAATTACTGCAATAGATACAATATAAGTCTGAAAATTGACTTAAGCCTTTACATGGCTTAACAGATATTTTTTCCCGACTTTTCAGATGATGTTAATATCAAAATGATCACTCATGACTAAAATACATTTACTAGTGACAAAAACATGAATGTTAGTACTGATAAAACTATACAAATTAACTTAATTTACGTTTTTTGATTGAGTTAAACCTTCCAAATGATATTCTATCGTGTGTTTTTCTATGTAGTGATGTTATACTATTGTTTCGGAAAAATGGAGAATGTTTGGTACCATTTGAACGTTTAATCCCGCTGCAAATGTTTGCACCTGTCCTAATTCAGGAATCTGATGTACAGTAGTTGTCGTTTGTTTATGTAATTTATACGTGTTTCTCATTTTTCGTTTTTTATATAGATTAGACCGTTGGTTTTCCGTTTGAATGGTTTTACACTAGTAATTTTAGGGCCCTTTAGAGCTTGTTGTTCGGTGTGAGCCAAGGCTCCGTGTTGAAGGCCGTACATTGACCTATAATGGTTTACTTTTATAAATTGTTATTTGGATGGAGAGTTGTCTCATTGGCACTCAAACCACATCTTCCTATATATATTTAGGGATGTACTTAGGTGAGATTACTAAATCAAGAATATAATAGTGATACAATAAACTGGAAGAGCATTAGACTCACTCAGAAATTCACCTCATATTTACATTGGTATTGTCAACGTCTTCAACCAAAAGAAAGCGAATCAAGATTCTGCTCAAATTTTGTGTCATTTGGCTTAATATTTTACCTTGTATCGTAGGGAAAGACAACAAGAAGTTCGAACAGCGGACAAACATTCCATAACCTCACTTAAGTACATCATTAAAAATAAGTTGGATTGACAGGTTTAACAGAGGGACGAAGGGTAACAGAGGGAGAGTAAAACTCATAGATAGAAAAGAAACTGACAAAGTCATAGCTAAAAATAGAAAGACAAACAGACAAATAATAGTACAGATCGAAGACACAACATAAAAAACTAAAGACTAGGCAAACAAACCCCACCAAAACCTGGGTGTGATTTTGGTGTTTTTTTTATAAAACGTCAATCTTTTCTTATGTAGACGAAACGCGCGTCTAGAATATTAAATTATAATCCTGGTTCCTTTGATTTACACCACTGGGTCGTGCTACTGCTGGTTGACGTGACGTTCCCGAGTGTATCACCAGCCCAGTAGTCACCACTTCGGTGTTGACATGAATATCTATTATATGGTCTTTTTTTAAATTTCCTGTTACAAAACTTTGAATTGGTTCGAAAAACTAAGGATTTTCTTTTACCAGGAATAGATTCCCTTTGCCGTATTTGGAATTTTGGGTCCTCAATGCTCTTCAACTTTGTACTTGTTCAGCTTTACAACTATTTTGATCTGATGATGAGTCTTATGTAGACGAAACGCGCGTCTGGCGTATTAAATTATAATCCTCGTACCTTTGATAACTATTTTCATGAGATTTTTGTAAAATTACAAATAACCTTTACATTTTATATAGAAACCTTGTCTGTATATCATCTTATTATCAACCAACTTTCAAACCTTGCATATCATATAATATTTGTTATATTTTTACAAACACATATAAACTTATAAATAAATGATACGTGGTTTTTTTTCAACCATTCACTCTTTTGAAAGTTATTTCGGACAGAAAACGGACTAGGTTTGTTTTCTAATACAGTACCGCATTGGTGACTGCTTGAAACCACATGTCTCACTGTTTAGTTGTGTTTTAAAAAGAAGAAGATATGGTATGGTTGTCAATAATACAAATCTTCTAAAAATACGCAGAATATATCGGTCACTGCGCGGCGTTCATCAATGAGAAAATCTCGTAACATATAACAAGCTATCAAAAGCCGATAAATGACAGATGTAAAATAAAATCAAATGATAAAACTAACGTCCTGATTTAAAGAAATATTATATACAGAAACAAATGACAACCACTGAATTTCACGAGTTCTGATTTGGGACAGGCAAACATAATCTGGAGGGGTTGAACATGTTTGCTGACTCCAAACCATCATCCTAACATGATACAGTGGTATAAAAGCACAACATCAAAGCCAGTTTATAAATTGATCAACTCATCAGATTAATAGAAATAAAAATCCATCCAACTAGAGAATTCACCGTTTCAGAATTAATGAATTCTGGGTAATATTTTCAAAAGTGTACACCAAAACGTCTTGATTGGTTGAAAACGTCCAAAAACAATGAAAATTCAACCAATGCTGTGACGTTATTTTCATTTTGGGGTACGAACAATTAATTTCCCATAGTCCTTTAGATTCTGAAACGGCCAATTAAAACAACAGACATAAAGAACAGAACTTAGAGTACCTTCAATTACTGAAAGCTTGTTAATCATAGATCTCAGACAAACATATCAATCAGGGCACATCTAATATCCAATGATTGTTTTTCATAGATACGTCACTTAAAAGTATAAAAAATCATATGATATATGTGTAGTTATGTAAATGTAGGACCGTGAATATTCGAAGGAAAATAGCAAAATTTCAATACCTATGAAAAAATATTCAAACATCTAATTGCAGTATTTGATTGGTAACGTTTAAAAAAGACAACTATTTGAAGGATTAATTTGTTTACCTGGACCGTATTTACATAAACAGCATCATAAAAAATCATTTTATGCTATCCGTTTGTTATAAGTTTTCTTCAAATACTGCAAACTTTTTTGTATCTACGAAATCTTTTTGTAAAGGTTTGATATTATTTGTAGTAACGAAATCCTTGATTAATTTCATCGAATCCCAAAGACTTTACTACAGATACTTGGAACACAAACGAGTTAAAAATATACACTGTAAGGAGGATAAGAGAACATTTTAGTACAACAATGAAAATTAACAATAGAAAAAGAGGTATTGTCCTTTAACTAATTTTTTTTTCACATTTTTTATAGTAAAAGAACCGAATGACTTTTTAAGAAATTCTTAATGTTGTGTTTTGTGTACCATTGCTTGTCACTTTTTATTTAGTCGTTTTTAGCAATGGCGTCGTTAGTTCATTTTGGATTGGTTTTCTTATTCTTTGGTATCTTTTGCCTCTCGCTATTATGTTTGACAATAATTAATCTCTCTAATTGGCCGTTTCAGAATTTAAAGGACTATGGGTAATTTCATTGTTCGTACCCCAAAATGAAAATAACGTCACGTCATTAGTTAAATTTTCATTGTTTATGACATTTTTAACCAATCAAGACGTTTTGGGGTACACTTTTGAAAATATTACCCATGATGCATTAGATTCTGAAACGGCGAATTACCATTTACTACTGTTAACTAAAAACAACAGGTTATGATTAAAAGCAAACTGTTTATGCTAAGGCATCTGGAACCAAAAAAAAACAACATAAAAAGCAAGCATTTTTCAATAATATAATTTATGTTAGGTGTAAAGACTATATGAAATGTAAAACCCAGAGATCTTTTTGTGTAAAATAGGTATTTTCTGCATAAAGAAACTACAACATAAAAGACTTTAAATGGTGTGACAAGTTACAGAAAAATTAATCTCATTTCTTTTCTCGAATGTTTACCCAGATTTTAAAAATATCATAGCTTGAAAACGGGCCGTCATACATATCCATGATTATGATATTGACATGGGAATTGAGAAAATGGCTACTATAACCGCTTCCTTTATGAATTACGGATATTGAGCCAAATGAATCAATATCTTATGCGAACAATTATATCTTTTTTTATGATGTCAAAAACAGCACAGATAATCGAAATACAATGACAATTCGTAGCAACAACATAAACAACACTGTATGTGTAATCGTTACCATTCTTTGAAATACAAGAATAAAAATGAATTTGAAATAAGAAAACCAGTGAATTATGAAACATTTTGCTGCAGGGTTTTTAAATAAATCATCATGCCAACTTCCAATGTGTCACTTTCAGATAAGAAATACACATAGTGCATAAAACCTACAGGTGAATGACTTCACCTTTATTTACAGCAATACGCATGCATAAACTTCTGTGGTTCTTCGTTTGTTCATCATTGAGAAATTCACGATTTTATAACATTCTGGGAGTTTCACTTATAGCAACATAATATACGAGTTCGTCTGCAAAACGACAAACGAAATTTTTGAAGAGTAATTTTTAACAACTTGGTCAATTTCTGCAAGGGAAATTTTAGTTCTGGACTAATTTCACACACAGATCATCAAACCATCTCATTGAAATAAGACTTAAAGCTGAAAATAAAAGCGAATGTTTCTTTTAGATATGTAATATTATGATAAATGATGCAAAATACTAACACATAATAATAAATCTAGATGACACTCATAAAGAAAAAAGACTGACAACAATATGGATATAGAGTTGTCTCATGTAAACTTATATCTATTGACGTAAAGTACAAATCTACGAGAACTGATAGTCATTGAAATTCGATTCAAAGATTATTACAACTATTGAATACAAGCCAATTACAACTATTGAATAAATAAAGGCAACAGTAGTATGCCGCTGTTCAAAACTCGTAAATCTATGGACAAAAAACAAACATGGGCTAATAAACTAAAACTGAGGGAAAAGCATTAAATATAAGAGGAGAACAACGACACAACATTAAAATGTAACATACACAGAAACGGACTAAGCATTATACAAAATCCGATGAGAATAACAAATATAACATCAAAACCAAATACATGAATATGGGATAGAAAAGTACCGTGACACGTCTTATAGTAATGTGAATTCACACTCAAATATAAGAGAAAACAAACGACACAACGGAATTACAACGTTAAAATGTTACACACACAGAAACGAACTATAATATAACAATGGCCTCTGAATAAACTATTCATTTTTTTACGAATGATTATGAATTTTGTGAGAATTTTCTGAATTCACTTCTGATTGTTTTACAGATGAAATTTTACTAAGGGGAGCTTTAATGAAATATGTAGGACACTAAATCAAATCCTTATAAATATACTTTTATAAAAAAAAACTGGTTTGTGAGAATTTTCTAAATTCACTTCTGATTTTTTACAGATGAAATTTGACTTAGAAGAGCTTTAATTGAAATATGAAGGACACTAAATCAAGTCCTTATAAATATACTTTTATAAAAAAAAAAATGGGTTTCATATTTTTCATGAATTTTGGAAAATGTGTATTTATAGATTAGACCAATTCATATATTAACTTCTTTTCTTACAATGTCTACATAAAAAGAGGTGGTTACTGATAAATATCATAGATTTCCTATACCGCTATTTTCTGTGTCATGTGCAAATATGTAACTGTCAAAATTTAAAAATTGTTTTTGTTTCATCATGAATTCCTTTTCATTAAATATCCTTCCGTGCACTTAATCTCCCTTATTGACTCTCTAAGGCTGTTTGATGTGATCAAGTAAACCTATAGGTTATTTAAAAGTGAAAGCCAAATTTAGATTGATAATAGAAACTTTTAACCATTATATAATAGCCAAATAAGAGTTGATCTGATCTGAAAGTCCCAATTGTTATTATTGAATAAGAGCTGAGATGACCTGAAAGTAAACTTAGTTGCCATGAGTATTTATGATTGTTGTTTCTTACTGTATTTTTCTATAGCTTACATAATAGCTCAATTTAGCTTTATTTTGTCTCTTCTTGATGTAAATAATTATCTCCCTTTGTCCTTAAGAAAAAGATCAGTATCAAGAATGTACTTAGGGGAGGTTTAGGAATATTTGTCAAATGTTTGGACTCCTTGGCTTTTTTTCCTACAATACAGAGTAAAATATTTTGCCCAATAACACCATTTTTTCTTTTCATATAAGACTTCAATAGCTGATAAAAGGTCATTTTCCAAAATTTATGTAGATTCTTGATTTCTTTTCTTTTTAGATCTTTTTATTTGAGACTGAAATAATACCAATGCAAATATAAGGTAAAAGTCTAGGTCCGTTTTTTCCCAGACATTTTTTAACCCTTTCAACGCTATACACGGCATATGCCGCGATGACGTACGCCATTCTCCACTGCTATTCATGCCGCGATGAAAAAGGATTTTTCATCAGGACTCTTAAAAAAGGGACGAAAGATACCAAAGGGGCAGTCAAACTCATATATCTAAAACAAACTGACAACGCCATGGCTAAAAATGAAAAAGACAAACAAACAACAGCACACACGACACAACATAGAAAACTAAAGAATAAACAACACGAACCCCACCAAAAAACTAGGGGTGATCTCAGGTGCTCCGGAAGGGTAAGCAGATCCTGCTCCACATGTGGCACCCGTTGTGTTGCTTATGTGATAACAAATCCGGTAAATAGTCTAATTCGGTAGGTCACATTCATGAAAGGGAAGGGGGTCGTAGTTACGACGTAAGGAACATATCCGATTTCATTTGTGAAACGGTTTTTCCATAACGGTCAACCAACTCGTGGTGGCGTCCGTAAAATTTAAGAAGGAATGATTTCAACTTCACCATTTGGAACTCTTGGTTTAATAGCTTCCTTGTGAGCAGCAACCCTCTATCAGGAAAATCATGATAGGAAATGCAAGCACGGGAATATATTATGTAATCGTGGCACAAATAAATCTCAATCAAATAAATCATTCGGTTTTCATTCGGGTTCTCTCTAATTTTTCCTCGTCTAGCATATACAAGGTCTCATTTGCGCTTGAAATCCCGGCAATTTTTAAAGTAAAATCATGCAGTAGAAGGAAAATAAAAACAAATATTTTGACAAATGCAAATGGCGGAAATCGGAAACGAAGCTGTAAATATGGAAAAATTTCAGCATTTCTATGGCAAAATTAACAACGAGGATTAGTTAAAAGGTTTCTTGTTATCTCAATGTGTTTATTACATTTAATTCTTGTGGGAAATATGATTTGATCGATCATTACGAGACGTAGAAAAGGGGGGGAACGGAGATTGACTGAAATTTTTTAGGACGGAGCTGTTTATTTGTGCCACGATTACATAATACATTGTGTATGGTGCAATACGCTACGGTCTACGGAATCGGACAACTGGTGTCTTCTTTAATATGAGGCAGGCATTACCTGTGAATGGGGAAGAAGTCTGTATTGATTTTTGTTCTATTCAAACATGTTGATAAAAGAATCAGAAAATATCGTAACGTTTCCGATATTGGTTCTGTTGTTAAGGATTTAGGTAGCAATACACAGTTAGGAAAAAAAACTTAAAATTGACACTAATAATTTTTAAACACCCTCTTTCCCTTCCTGTCTAACAAAGAAGGCTTTATATGTGTGTTATGCATGTATATACTTATAGAAAGAGAATCTTCCAAAGATTTCATTTCTAATGGTCATAAGGGTGAAATATAATCCCTCTTGGGGGTAACCATGGCAACAATCTGCATTTCTTAGATACAAAATATAGCAAAAGTCTCCAAAATTTGGTCTAAAGGAAAATTTCAATCAATTACAGTGATACCTTTCCTGAATCCATAGGTTTATATCTATCAAGTGGTCCAAAAAAAAACATATGCTTTTCTGCTCGTTTTTCCATAAAATTGAATTGAAAAGATCGAGCGCAAAATCTTTGTTGATAAACACTACAATAATTTATGGACCTATGAACGGTACGGATAGGAAAATACGGACTGTCAATCATATAAATGGCCTATAAAACATTCAAAATGTTCATATAAACCCACTAAGAAGGCTATATTATTCTTCAATTATCTAAAAATCAATTTTATTGTACAAAAACTTTCATATTTAAAAAATTCACAGGGGCCATAATGCGAAACTAAACTTCTAACCGTGTATTGCTACCTTAGTTGTGACGTTATTTAAGTTATGACGTCATATTCAATGTAAACAAAGAAACGCTGTTATCAGGTAAAGTTTTTTTCATATCAAACAATTATTAAAAATGATTGGGTGTTGAATTCCTTCCTCTATTTGTTGATATGTTGAAATATACATTTTATTCAAAGTCTCATGCAAACAAGACCGGAACAGGAAGTAGATCTGAAAAAAAAAGTAAACGATTTTGAGTTCATTAGTAGAATGAAAAATTCGGGAAAATTTTCCCGATTTTAAAAAAAAAATTTTTTATTGATTTTTCTACCGTAATTGGGGACGAAATTTTTTTATATGGCAGATAAAACAACAAAATAAATGAGGACTAAAAGTAGTTTTTATTCAAAATTCAACACAAATGTAATAAATTACACCTTTTACCTGTTAATTACCTGAAAATGCAGGTAACCTGATAAAAATTTCACTAAAATAATTGCCTAACATTACAGTTCATGCTCTCCTGAGCATTTTTCATGCAATAACTTTCTCTGTATCTCATATAATAAAAAAGATACAGCAGTCTGAAAAGGAAAATACTGTTTTAATGAATGAACACCAAAAAAAATGCAGCAGCAGCCATTTTTCTATTTGTTTGTGTAGCGTTGAAAGGGTTAAATGAAATGTCTCATAAAGGAGCTCCAGAACCTATTAATATTTGTAACTTATTTTGTTCCTTAACCATGTTAACTTATGCTGAAAATTCTGATTATTAAACAGGGGTATCATATATTTTTAATTTGCAGTGAATTAAAAGTTCTGTTTAAAGTACATGTATCATAGGGTTTTGCTGTGAATTAAATGTAAAATTATCTTAAATGTCCTTTAATACATTATCCTTAGATCTCAGTAAAAGTGTTATGAGCAGACTAGGAGGAGTAAATATAGTTTTATCAATATGATATTGTAGCATACCTGCCAACTGTCACTATTTGCGGAAGATTTCCCCATAGAGTCTCCCAAATTGAAATTTTAAAAAGCAATTTTGTCCACAATTTTCACATAACAATTAATTTTACAATGAATTGAGGCTTATAAAAGTATGAAGAAGCCAAAAAAACAACATTACACTGTAATTTTAGTGCCTCCTATCCCCCACCCAATAAGTTTTTGAACAGCCCAAATTTAGATGTAAGCTTATATATTAAAGTTTAGATTGCTGTGCATTTAAGAACTGTCATTATTGAAATAATTTTGATTTAAATATGATAATTTGTAGATATTATTGAATGAACTATTGCTTTTTTTACTAAATTTTTTACTTTGCATTAGAATTGTAAAAAAATGGATTGTAAAATGTTTATATATTCATATTACAGAAACAATAATATTGGAAAGACTGAAGTTAAGAGGTGATTCTTATACATGATTGATTGTATCAATTATTGCAAAAGAAATTAAAGTATTTCCCCAGAATTAGTACCTTTTTAAATGTTTTCAAATTAACCTGACCCTTTGTATAAATACAATACCAATTGTTCTCTGTGGTTTTTTTTAATTTCTCCTTGAAGAGTCAATCAATCATTGATTAGTTTACCGTATTTGGTCGTGTATAGTCTGCACTGTTCACCCAAAATATGTAGTTGGTACAAGGGGATGAAAAGGGGAGCATACTATACATAAATATGGGATATACACGGCCAACTATGGTAGCTTGACAAAATATTTTACCCTTAAAGAAAATATTACAATGTCAGAGACAAATGAACTTGCAATAATTTAAATAGCCTGACAATTAGATACTCATTCTTTGTAAAGGTTTCATTTCTTTGCAATGATTTTAACTTTAAGAATCTTATGTTTGGTTATTATATTTAATCAAATATATTAAGATATAAATCTCATCTTGCTGTCGGTAAAAAAAATTAACAGAAAAACTCCATTTAATGATTTATTTTTCTTTGAAGGATTTGGAGGTTTAAATGTTGATATCTAGATTAATTGACATATCGTATGCAAATATTGAAATACAAGCCTTCTAACAAAGATATGAATAATGAATCAAAAATTTAAACGGAAAAACATTGCGATACTTTCTGAATTTACAGTAGTTATTTCAAGATAACCCTATAGTTAGTAATTTTTTCCCTATAATTTTTGGGGAGGGAGTTTTTCAATGTTTCATGACATATGCACTACTTTAACTATTTCCGGACATATGCAATAAATTAACCATGTCATGACATATGAACTAATTTAACCATTTATTGACATATGCACTAATTTAACCATTTCATGACATATTCAATGATTTAACCACATATGCACTAATTTAATCATTTCTTGACATATGTACTAGTTTAACCATTTCATCACAAATGCAATAATTTAACCATTCCTTTGTGCATGGTTTGTTATGCTAAAATCTTATGTTGTTATTGTAAATCATTCTATTCTGACTGCTGTGATACAGTTTATATATTAGTTTTTGGATATTACAGTGGAGGGAACTTATATCCTTTTACTGTGTCAATCTGTGATTAAAACAATGTGACATTTTAATTATTTGTTATGTTAAAGAATACATTTTTGAAAAAGGTAGAACATTTTCATCAATAGGCATCATAATTAAATTACTATATATAAAAACTAGATGTGTCAAAGCAACACCAATGGCCCCGTCTCAAAAAGATGAAAAATCTGCAATATCAATAACACATGTGGACACATGATGGTAGTTTCACATATCAAAAATCAGCTCAAAATGTGGAGGCTTTGTATAACTATGATTTTTAACAATTTTCAAAGTTTACAAGTTTAAAAAGTGGCAAAATTTAACTGAGGGGAACAAAACTTAAACTTGATCTGTAACTCATCATGAGTAACTCACATACCAGAAAAAAAATTAGTATAACTGTGATTTTCAACAATTTATCAAAGTCCATAGCCTGTAATTAAGCAAAAAATTACCTGAGCAGAACAAAACTTAAACTTGATCTGTAACTAATCTTTGTTATCTCACATGCCAAAAATCATTCCAATATCTGAAAGAGTTTTGAAAAAAAAGTTCGTATGACTGTTATTTTCAACAATTTATCAAAGTCCATCATAGCCGGTGATTTCGGCAAAAATTAGAGGAACCGAACAAACCTTAAACTTGATCTGTAACGCATTTTTGTTAACTCACATGCCAAAAATCATTCCAATATCTGAAAGAGTTAAGAAAAAAAGTCCGTATTACTGTGATTTTCAACAATTTATCAAAGTCCAAAGCCCGTAATTTCAGCAAAAATTCGCCAAACAAAACAAAACTTAAACTTGATCTATAACTTATCATGGTTAACTCACATAGCAAAAATGACGGAATTACGGACAGGGGTAAAACTGTATGGCACTGACAACTTCGTTGCGGGGGCCATAAAAAGAAGATGTGTTATGATTGCCAATGAGATAACTCTCCACAAGAGACCAAATGACCAAGTGGGATCTCAACCCTCCTCTAACTTGGGACAGTAGTGTAACAGTACATGTATAAGAACGAATAAATAAGGATTGTGTCCATTGGACACAGATGATGCCCCTGCTTGCATATCAAATAAACTTATAAAGGACATAACTGAAGAACGGTAAAAGTAAAACAAAAGTACATGACCTGAGTTTTGTTGTAATAAGTATTGTGTATAAGTCGCATAACATTTGGTTGAGGATAACTTCAGTTGGAGAACAGAAACAAATTATTCAGCAATTTTTCCTTTGTAAACAGCCATAACTCTAGAACAGTAAAAGTGACAATACCGCGGGGCATTACTATAAAAATTCGAAAAAAGGCTTAACTTATCAGATAGATACAAATAGAAAAACATATAACAAAATCATAGAGTGGACCTGACCAGGTACTTGTACATTCCAACAACAAGAAGACACTCAGTACAGATCTCAGTATACTTGCAATTACTGATAGCTAGTTTAAAGCCAATAATAACAATATAAAAAAGAAGATGTGGTATGATTGCCAATGAGTCAACTATCCACAAAAGACCAAAATGACACAGACATTAACAACTACAGGTCACCGTACGGCCTTCAACAATGAGCAAAGCCCATACCGCATAGTCAGCTATAAAAGGCCAAAACTGTTTCATCTTTTTGTAATATTGACAGTAGAATGTATATTTTAAAATTAAAATGGCAAAACTCTGACATGTAAAATCAAAATGGCAAAACTCTGACATGTAAAATTAAAATGGCAAAACTCTGACATGTAAAATCAAAATGGCAAAACTCTGACATGTAAAATTAAAATGGCAAAACTCTGACATGTAAAATTAAAATGGCAAAACTATGACACGTAAAATTAAAATGGCAAAACTATGACATGTAAACTATGCAACTATGCAAGACAGAGCCAAGTTATCTCCATGGAAAAGAGATGCAGTGGCGGATCCAGAGGAGGGGGGGTTCCGGGGTTGGAACCCCCCTTTTTTTTGGCCGATCAATGCATTTGAATGGGAGCATATAGTTGGAACCCCCCCTTTACTCAGGGTTGGGAACCCCCCTTTTTAAAGTGGCTGGATCCGCCACTGAGATGTGCCAATGCTAACACATCTGCATACCAAATACAATTGACACATCACTAGTTGTTTCAATTAAATTGACCTGATCACAAACTATAAGTGTAACTGCAAAAGTTTCAGTCATTAGACCATGACTAAAGTGGTGAGTTCAAATAATCTCTATGCAAATGAGATGTGCCAATACTAATGCAATTACAAACCAAATACATTGAACTGCCAGAAGTAACTGACCGAAACACAAATTAAAACATTGTGGGTGCCTTCGCCAGAAACAGCACTTCTAGTCTTGCTTTTTCGACTTTAAGGGCAGGCAAAAATATTTCTTCATCGTTTCAGATTTAACACTTTGCATGACCTCCATTCTATATCAATGTTTTGCACTATTTTTGCTGAATTAACAGGACCAAAAAAAATGCCTCAAAAATAAACCTTGTCCTTTAGGCTTTGAAGTAATATGTAACTCAAGAACAATTTGTCCATCTTTAAATGTCAGTTTATCATTGAAATACTTGATGAAAATGGGACATAGGTACTTTTTACAAAAAATATGTTGGATCAAAGGCAAGATGGACAAAGGGATTGCAACATAGCCCTTTCCTAAGAGTTGGTATTAAAATAAGCAGACATACTGTAATTATAACATTTATTTCATCAACAAATAATACACTTAAAATAAAAAGTGGTAAAAGAAATCTTCTATATAAATATATCATTAACATTTTTAAAGCCATTTTTAACAAACATTGTAAGCCCTAAAATCTTGTATCTATCCTTATATCTGCTAATCATTTTAGAAAGCATAATCACCTACTGTGGATTCATTTATTTAAGGTGGTACCTAACATTACAGGGAGATAACTCTGTAATATCAGCTAAACGTTTTAATTACATTGTGTTGTGAAGGCAAGATTAAGCTTCTCAATGATCAATATTAGTGTTTTTCAATCTGCTATATAACCAGTGTAATTTTTCTGATAAAACGCTTGGTTCAAATTATTTTAATTTTTTAAATTTTTGTAAAAGGGTCAAAGTAAATACTTTGTCAAAATTTTATGAAAATTAAACGAGCCAAATTAATTTTACTGAAAGTGTTGGGTACCACCTTAAGTGTTTTCCAATTTTCGTGGATTGAGGAAAATTTGCATATTTATGGATATTTTATTTCGTGGTTTTCTAAAAATCTGCAAATTTCCTCAGATGGATAAAAAAAAATTGTGGCTTTTTAATTGTTAATTTTTAATACTATTATTTTGAAAATACACATGGAATTTTTCAGATTTAAAACTATATTTTCAAATTATTTTCCATCTCAATAATATCTTTATCAAGTTACTGGGCTGACGCCAGCAAGTATGAACAATATTTTTATCTATTGTCTATAAACTCATAGGAATGTCACCAAATTTTAAGCAGCATGTAAAGGTATTCCATAAAAACAAATATACTGCAAACTTATAAATACAAGGCATAAACAAAGTGTTTGCTTTATAATAAAATCCCCTTATTTACAACTTATTATTTTTCATTCTGAAAGTACAATATCAAATTAACCTAGAGAGTATACAGGTTTCATAATTTACTATTAATATCACTTTTGTCAAAATACTGATTAATTTTATATTTTGATCTATTTTTTACAAATTTCACAATGTTATTTCCATCAAATCTTTTCAACTTTAAGTCTGGCAATTTGTTCATTTTATAAGTCTGTTCAGTTTGTTTATATAACATTTTATGAACCACAACAATGAATTACAATTTCGCATTGTAACCATATGAAAATAAGACTCAAACAAACCATGCAATTTGTATTCTTGCCCTAAAATAAATTTTGATTTAAGTGAGTATGTATTTATTAATCTTTACCCAATACAGGTAAAATCTCGAATGTGCATTTTTAAATATTCATAAGTTACAAACACCCATAAAAAAACATACACAAAAACACAATACAATAATAAACATGTGTAACCACACTATAGTCTAGAGATCTTTTAATGAAATGTAAAACATTTATTATGTAAAACTTAATAGATCTTATAATACAAACAATGTAATTAAAATAAAACCTAGGCACTTGCTCATTTTTTTATGCTTGGAAGCTGTGTGGGCGACCAAGCAAAAAAAAATTGAAGAGAGCAGAGATTTAAATTTAATTAGATTGAAATACAAAGTACTGCACAAATAATCATTACTGCATCTATTTCAGCTAGTAAGTCATTGTTTAACAACATTGAATCTATTTAATCGTTACACAATCAAGTTATACCAAATTCTAATCATTTAATTATTATCATCATGCAACATTTTACCAACCTAACAACTACTTCCGAGTTGCTTAGTGACAGATAGACGGTGTGGAGGTTGAAGGCCAAACACCCCTTTTTAATAAACAAAATTGAGACATTCTTTAAAAGAGCAATGAACAAATATAACTTCCAATTTCATGTTGATCAAAATACATGTTGAATACTCAAGATGTTGAAAACTTGTGACATATTTTTCTTTGTCATAGCTCTAAATATGATAGTTACAAATGTAATTCACTGGTATCATTTGGTTGATAAAATTTTTATTAAAAGTCGTCTCTTGGAACCTATGGCACTAGAAGAAAACCCAATGCATTGTATGATTAATATGAAAGCACCCAACAAAACATGAATTTAACAACATCTGTGATTTATTTTTCATCATGAAAAAATAAAAACACTACAATAATTATAACATTCTTAGAATGAACCCCACAGCATGAAAACACTGAAAAAATTTGAACCCCACATGTACATTGAATTTTTTTTTTTTCACAAAAGATTTGCTACAAATGTCATTGTATGATTAATATGAAAGCACCCAACAAAACATGAATTTAACAACATCTGTGATTTATCTTTCATCATGAAAAAATAAAAACACTACAATAATTATAACATTCTGAGAATGAACCCCACAGCATGAAAACACTGAAAAAATTTGAACCCCACATGTACATTGATTTTTTTTTTTTTTTTTCACAAAAGATTTGCTACAAATGTCAAAACAAGTCTTCCAAGACCACTAATACTGAACAAGTTTTCTGTATATCACTTATATCTTGTCATATTTAAATAATTTTGAAGTCTAAACACAATTTTTTAAACAAATTCTGACAAATAAGGCCTTGTAAAAAAGTTCTTTGTAACCTCGAAATATAGATACAAATCCTACTGAAAGTTTGATATTCTGATCATTAAAAACACTAAATTTTATTATCAATGACCCCAAATTGTAAAATTTTGTTCCAGATTCATTTTTAATTTAAGATGAATACATAGGTTATCCTAAAAACTTCTGTAGGGATCTGGAGAAAGCAAAACCATAATTATTCTTTTAAACATTATGTCTCTTTCTGATATAAATTTTAAAATATATTTGAATGCTGATGTTTATATTCACCTGTTTAAGTAAATATATAATATATAACTGATGTTTACATGAATATTCAGATGTTTTAGTAAATATATACAATACAACTATCAAGTATCTGTATACAAGTCAATAAAAACTTTACAGAAAGGTATAAAAAGTTTATCACTATCACAATCACTTGTAAATTAAAAACCCACAATATTAGAAAATGTCTGGTCTCTCTCATTTTTTTCTCAAATTCCTCCATCAATCATCAACATCTACAATGGACAAAATATAAATTAAATATAGATTGTATACGATTGAAAAAATAAGCTTAATTATCAAATTGGTTAGATAAACCTACTAAAATATCATTTATGATACACAACATTTTAGGAGACATCTATATCCCCTTCCAATGCATTATTGCACCTTGTTGAATAACTGTTAGTCACTTAGTATCTGAACTGAAACAGACTTAAAACTGAGTTTTACTGCACTTTTTGCTGCGTTTGTTTTTATACATTGGCTAGATGTATAGGGGGAGGGTTGAAATCTCACTAAATATGTTTTAACCCCGAAACTTTTTTGCGCCTGTCCCAAGTCATGAGCCTTTGTCATTTTTAAACATAGAAAAAGTAAAAAACAAGAGTGCACACGCTGAAATGTATCGCCTTCTTTACTAATCATTGATATCATATTGATAGTCCTAAATATATGCTTTATTGCAACTGTTACAAAAACTAATCATTTACCAAGAAATCTAAACATTGTCCAATGAACTAGGAAAATGAGGTAAAGGTCAGATGAACCATGCCAGACAGGCATGTACAGTCAATAATTCTTCCATACAACAAATAAAGTTGACCTATTGCTTATAGTTTAAGAAAAACAGACTAAAAACAAAAAAATAACACTGAGCAATGAACCGTGAAAATGAGGTCAAGGTCAAATAAAATCTATGTGACTGACAGATTGATCATAAAATATATCCATACACCAAATATAGTTAACCTATCCCATATAGTATTAGAAAAAAGACCCAAACTCAAAAAATCAGGTCAAGGTCAGATGACATCTGTCAGTTAGACATGTACACCTTACAATCATTCAATACAACAAATATAGTAGACCTATTGCAAACAGTATAAGAAAAACTGACCAAAACACAAAAACTTAACTATAACCACTGAACCATGAAAATGAGGTCAAGGTCAGATGACACCTGCCAGTTGGACATATACACCTTACAGTCCTTCCATACACCGAATATACTAGACTTATTGCTTATAGTATCTGAGATATGGACTTGACCACCAAAACTTATCCTTGTTCACTGATCCATGAAATGAGGTGGAGGTCAAATGAAAACTGTCTGACAGGCATAAGGACCTTGCAAGGTACGCACATACCAAATCTATATTGATACAAACCTTTAGTTAATTGCTATTTCTGTCGTGTCCATTTTACTTCCTGCTTGTTCTAACATTCTCTCCACAATCTCCCAAAGACATGATTCCTTGGGGAAGTCATTATCGACTAGATTTACAAGGTAGTGGCTATCATGTATGTGATTGATTATCTTCCGGGAGTCAGAATCCTCTGGGTATAACCGACCCCATGTTTCTTTCCAAAGTCCAAATGCTTCATCCTGCAAAAAATGTGAAAATTGAACAGAGTGTTCAAACATTGATTGCATGGCATAGAAGGTGTCCAACATAATTGTCGTGTCAAATCATAGTTTCTATATGAAATAAAGGATTTTTTCTTTAAAGATTTCATTTTATTTCTTCAAATTCATATTCAAAACTCAATGATATTGGGTTTTTTTCTACTTCCATAATAAAGATAAAACTGCTACACTGCAGCAACAAGAATGCGTCCATAGTAAATGGATGCCCTACACAAACTATCATTTTCTATGTTCAGAATACTGTGAAATTAAGAGTAAAAAAAAAAATTGGACAAATGAACTAATGAATGGACATTTTTTAATTGCAAGTCAAGGACCACCAATTCTTTACCATGAGGTTTTGTCTTCCTTCGCTTCAAATTACATATGTTCCTCGACTTTCCATCATTTAAAGCAAAATTTTATTCCAATAATACTTAATGATTACAAAAACATAACATGCAATGCATATTATGAACTTTATATAGATCAGACCATTGTTTTTCCTGTTTAATTGTTTTACACTAGTGATTTTTAGGCCCCTTTATAGCTTGCTGTTCTGTGAGAGCCAAGTCTCTGTGTTAAAGTTACGCTGACCTACAATTGTTATTCTTTTATACATTGTGACTTGGTTGGAGAGTTGTCTCATTGGCACTCATACCATAGCTTCTTATTTAATTCCATATTCTTACCTTCCACGTCTGAAATGCAATTGGATCAACCACTGTTGGTTGAACAATCTCCTTTCCAGGGAACACACCCCAAGTAACAGCTATTGGACAAGATCTGTCACAATTAGTGTCAACATCCTGGCCCTAAAACAGAACATTTTGTATTATTAATACAAGAGTGCACACGCTGAAATGTCTTGCCTTCTATACTAATCATTGATATTATGTTGATAGTCCTAAGTATAAAGCTAAGCTTTAATACAACTGTCACATAAACTTAACATTAACAAAGATAACTAAACAAACACCAATGAACCTTGAAAATGAGGTCAAGGTCAGATGAACCATGCCAGGCAGACATGTACAGCTAACAATGCTTCTATACAACATATATAGTTGACACGTATTACTTATAGTTTAAGAAAAATAGACCAAAACACAAAAACTTAACACTGTGCAATGAACCGTGAAAATGAGGTCACGGTCAAATAAAACCTGCGCGACTGACATAAAGATCATAAAATATTTCCATACACCAAATATAGATGACCTATGGCATATAGTATTAGATAAAAAGACCAAAACTCAAAAACTTAACTTTGACCACTGAACCATGAAAATGAGGTCAAGGTCACATGACATCTGCCCGTTAGATAGGTACACCTGACAATCATTCCATACAACAAATATAGTAGACCTATTGCATATAGTATGAGAAAAACAGACCAAAACACAAAAATTTAACTATAACCACTGAACCATGAAAATGAGGTCAAGGTCAGATGACACCTGCCAGTTGGACATGTACACCTTACAGTCCTTCCATACACCAAATATACTAGCCCTATTGCTTGTAGTATCTCAGATATGGACTTGACCACCAAAACTTAACCTTGTTCACTGATCCATGAAATGAGGTCGAGGTCAAGTGAAAACTGTCTGACAGACATGAGGACTTTTCAAGGTATGCACATATCAAATATAGTTATCCTATTACTTATAATAAGAGAGAATTCAACATTACAAAAAATCTGAACTTTTTTTTCAAGTGGTCACTGAACCATGAAAATGAGGTCAAGGACATTGGACATGTGACTGACGGAAACTTCATAACATGAGGCATCTATATACAAAGTATGAAGCATCCAGGTCTTCCACCTTCTAAAATATAAAGCTTTTAAGAAGTTAGCTAACACCGCCGCCGCCGCCGCCGGATCACTATCCCTATGTCGAGCTTTCTGCAACAAAAGTTGCAGGCTCCACAAAAATTACTTGTTGCATTATAAAACGCTTTTTCTATTGGCTAAAAGCAATTTCAAGTCGGTCTGAAATTAACAATCATTTCAAAATGAAATGTAACATTCATGATGACACAAGGTTCTTAATAAAGTACACAGATAAATAATAGAAATTGAATGATTCCTTTTGTATACAATTCTATTATTTAAATTTATAGGATTGTAAAAGCGTTGACGATGAGCACATTTTTAGAATGAAGAGCAATCGCGCTTCATACAAAATGTACTCAGTCAATGCTTTTACACCCAAATAAATTTACAAAAAGAATCATTCAATTCTTAAATAATAGAATATTCAACTAATACAAAGTGACAGAACAATTTGACATATTGACAAACTATTGAAATTGGTATTGTAATAATCGAGTTGCAAGTGTAAATTGACATTCTTATATGAAGGTTTTTATAAGTGTATTCCACCATCTTGGACGACACATGACTGCAAATAATTGGTACAAATTTTTTATTGAATTTTAAAATTGTAAAGTCAAAAGATGTTTAATAAAGCAAAAACATGTGAAAGAGACCCAATTATTTTTTATGAATGGTAAGGAATGCTGTGAAAGGCCCAAAATCAACAGCCATTTTTTTCCCTGATCTCGACAAAAAGAAAACTTACGTTGTGGTTTATAATGTGATAGTTGACATATGGATAGTCTTCCAGGATCTTCTTTAGCTCTGCTACATTCTCAGCTGATGTGAAGAATTCTAAATATGCCTGCAATGAAAAAGGGTGTGTATAGAACATACCATGATACTTAAAATACAGTAAACTCTTATAAATATTAGCATTAGGAAGATATGTATTATAAAATAACTAGAAAACTTTTCCAGTAATATAATGAAGAAATTTTTCTTTCTCTTAGTATAGGTATATAATACTTTCAAGTGAAATGAGTTTAAATACAGTACTAATCATTACATAGGCTACTAAATTAAAGTTGGTTTCAGAGCTCAGACATAAACAAGTCGATTTTTGTTTTTGACTTAAAGAAGTCAAAACATGTATTTATCATAAAAATGTGTTTTCAATTTTAGACTTATCTAAGTCAGAAAATGAAAGACTTGTTTAGGTCTATTTATGTTGATGAAAAACGTTAATTTCACTTGGTGGCCAAACTACACCACCTATGAGAGCAAAAACCTGTCTGAGAGTTCACAAGGACTTGAGCTATCTTTATTTAATTGTCTAATTGAACATCCTAACTAAACACAGATGTTTTACCTCATTAAGTGTGGTTCCAGGTGGTTGCATTGTAAGGTTAATTATCATTATCTCCGATTTTTTAGACTCTCATTCATATTTTTCTTTAGAAGACAAAGCATTGTCCTTCAATGTTGTCATTATTTGATTTAGATGCATGACCTCCTTATAAATATGCGTGGGTCTTGAAGTTAACCAATTTTGATCACTTATCGACTTGTAAGAGTCGATATTTGCAACTTTTTGATTCTGATCAATTATTTCTTGCTTAACAATATTTGACTTATAAAAGTCGTATTTTGTCTTGCATTAAAGGGAGACAAATCCTAAAACTTACAAATTTAGACCTCAATGAGTCAAATGCAGATTCAGACTTATTTATGTCTGAGCTCTGACTGCTGATTAAGGGACGACATCAAAAGTTCAATGAAGGATAAAAAAACTTAATTCAAATAGTTTTTTCACTGACCCCCCTACTCCTCTATTAACTTAATTTGGGAAAAATTGATTGACCCATATGGATATATGTAAAAATCAATGTCGGATAACCAAATCTTGCAGCAGTTCAACCCCCCACCCCAAAACTATTTGAATTAAGTTTTTTATCTTACATTGATCTTTTGATGTCGTCCCTAAATGATAATTCTGTCAACTTTTCTAAATTCTCAACCTTATGCTCCTTTAATATTGTCATAAGTGTTCCTAATCTACTACTATCTGTTTGAATAAGTGTGTATGTGCTTAAATACCGAAAATTCATTGAAAGCTTGTTTGAATTGAGATGTTCAATTACATGATAAGAATTCAAAATTCTAGTCAACAACTTTCATGGGGGAAATCCCTAATAATCGTGATGGTTGGCATGTCTGCTATTACAGGGTAAAACAGATCATTACTTCATGCATACCTTCTGGAAAATATATCCTCCTGGACTACCCCATCCAACATTAGGGTCTGTGGAGGGTGCTGCATTGATATTAGGCTGAGAATTTATAGTCATCACACCCCGTTTATTTACCGCTGCTAGCTTTTCTTGAATTAAAGATGTTTCTGGATTAAGCTCTTCATCTACCCATGGAATATTTTTCACCTGTTCAAAAGGAAATGTACATTATTATATAAAACAGAAGCACTATAAATTATCAAATAATAATATTCTACAATGTTAATTGTCATAGATGAAACAAATATACTAATGTATGAATATGAAAGTTCCTGTGGTGGTTTGAAAAATAATTACAGAAAAAAGAATGGTTTTATCTGTCATTTTTATAGCATCAAAGCCAGATAAAACATAATGTAAGCAATATTTTTTTGGTGCATTTTAATTCAATATAATTTAATTTCAGTGATCTGTAGCTTAATTTCAACATGGCACAAAAATATCCTAAAGCATTCAATGACTAAAATTATGATTACTGTTTTTATAAGTTTGAATAATGTTGTAGGATGAATGTTGGAGCTTTACATTAATTATGTACCCTCTATGTGTTTTGAACGGACAGACATGGTTGAGTGGTTACTAGACCAGGCCTCACCTCTGGTATTGCAGGTAAATATGCCAAACTTAGTCACACAACTGCTCATGAAAATTAAAGTAAATAAACCATTAAATAAGCATGATAAAGGCTTATGTATGTGCAATCATATATTGACCCATTCATATCCAAATTTGTTTGCACTGTGCAAGGAATATTAGTCAACTGAATAATAAAATTTAGACTGTTTGATGTTTTTTTTATACCCAACTCTAAAATAGTCTACCCAAAACAATTCCTGACACAAATCATTTCAATTTTTTTCCCTAATCACTTTTTTGTCAAAAACATTTAACATGTAAAAAAATCCCTCCCTACCTACCAAAAACTAACAAGGCATGAATAGGCAACAAAGAATTTGTCAAGGGTGGAATAAAGGCTTACATATGTGCATTCATATATTGACCCATTTATATCAATTTTTGATTGCACCCTGCAAGGGATATATATAATTCTCTTATAAATTTAAATCCTTTAATTCTTTTCAAAGATTTGCAGAAAGTTGTGTTCTGAATATGTGACGTCATCAGAAAAGGTCACCTTTTTCATGATGTCACAATAGGAAATTCAAAAGAAACCAACAAAATTTGACTTTTTACTTTCTCAATGTATATATATTCCAAAATTCGGACCCTCATTATTTCCCTTTTAAATGGAAACATCTTTTTTTGCTTACTAAAATAAATTAAGGTTTTAAAATTTAAAAAGAGTGGGAATCAGATATCTTTTGATAGCAACTGAATTTATCCAATTTCAATATACACTTGTTGTATATTCAAAGAACCTATTTCTAAATATCTGTTACAGGGAAAAAGAGATAACTGTCTATTAACCCCAAAAGAATCTTCATTGCTCTACCACTGTGTATTCAAAGACTCCATTTACCTTTACTCCTTCTGAGTTGGGCTCTCCTGTAATATACGAGTAAAATACTCTCCAAACGTCTTCTTCACTTTTAAGCTCTGACCCCCACATTTTTAGCATGTCCTCTTTTGGTGATTTATGTTTCAAGTAAAACAAATAATAGTCTGATATATCACCAAATGATGCAGCCGAGGAATTACCCCATCGTCCGTTTGGAAATTCATCCCAGTTAGATGTCCGATGAACATAACTATTGGGTCTCATTCGCCAAAATATTGGTCGCACATCTTCCTTGGTCCTGTTATAATGGGCCGAGAGTTTAAATGGTAAAGGTTTTGCAGGTTCTTCAAGCCACATACCAAGTCTTTTGAGAATATCTATTGTAGCAACTTCTCGATTTAGTGTGTAGAAATGTAAGCCATGAATTTTATCACTGTTCAATAATTCTTTACAAATTGTTGTGGCCTGATCTATTCCATAATTTCTTATGGCTTCGTCATTGTCTTTGATTGGATTGATAGCATCTATTATCTCTTGCGGTACCTCTAAACGAGACAGTTTCACAATGTGTCGTAATGACTGGTATGCCTAGAAATGAAATCATATCAAATCTTTTATAAAATATTTATTAAAATTATTTCTTGAACTCGAAATATAAATGACTACTGTAGATAGCCATTAGATGTATGAAAGGTGTAGGGGCAATAAGGCCCTTATTTGGCCCAAAAATTACTGCAAATTTAAAAGTTATCATACATATTTTTAAATTACTGAAAAGTATCTCAGGTAGAAGGTATTCAGAAAAACTAAATAATTTTGGACATTGAACAAGTTACCATGGCAACAAATCATGCCTTAATTTGCATATTTTGTAAAATTTTGTGTTTTTCCTTGTTTTTCATCAAATTTTTAAGTATATTTTCGATTGGAAAAGTATGTGCGCACCCAAGAAACAACTTTATATTTCGTAATTCGTATTTGACATAAAATCTAAGACCTGTTAGTTAGTTTTTAAATATGTTACTTCATTAAGAAACAGACAACAAGAAACATTCACCACTACTGGAGACATGTTTTCAACTCGAAGGTGATCAGAGTTTAATCTTACTAAATTATTCTGCATGTTAAGTAGCCCAAAATTAAGAACTAAAAGTCTAATATAAAATATGTAAGGGTTCCGCGGAACCCAGTGTCTCGCCTACTCTTTCTGTTTATCGCAAGCTCAACAAAAATGAGGAAACAAATCAATGAAATATTCCTGTTGATACTATCTTTTGATTGTAAGAAGATTCTGTCCAAGTTTGGTAAAAATCCAGGATAGTTTATATTATGTAATAAATGTTTAAAAAATTTAACTGCACACTGAATGTAATGTTAACTAGAAGAAAACAAAATTTCCTTCTAGATACTAGCTTTTGATCATAAACAAGCTTCTTTCCAAGTTTGGTACAAATCCAAAATAGTATAAGAAAGATATTAAAATTTTAAAAAGTTAAACCACAGAGTGAATGTGTTCATGTTTCGCAGCAAATCTAAGTCACTTTAAAAGTAAAATACAAAAAAATAGATTTATTTTTTTACAAAATTTCCTTCTAGATACTAGCTTTTGGTCATAAACAAGCTTCTGTCCAAGTTTGGTACAAATCCAAAATAGTATAAGAAAGTTATTAAAATTTAAAAAGTTTAACCACAGAGTGAATGTATTGTTTCCTGGCAGAAAATCTAAGTCCATTTAAAAGTAAAATACAGAAAAATTGATTTTTTTTTTACAAAATTTACTTCTGGATACTATCTTATGATCATAAACAATCTTCTGTCCAAGTTTGGTACCAACCCAGGATAGTTTAAGAAAGTTATTAAAATTTTAAAAACTTCATCCACAGAGTGAATGTAATATTTCCCGGCAGAAAAACTAAGTCCATTTATAAGTAAAATACGGAAAAAATGGAATTTTATTTTTTTTTAAATTTACTTTTGTATACTATCTTTTGATCATAAACAAGCTTCTGTCCAAGTTTGGTAGAAATCCAGGATTGTTTGAGAAAGTTATTCAAATTTCAAAAACTTTAACCACAGAGTGAATATTTGTGGACGCCGCCGCCGCCGCCGCCGACGGAATGTAGGATCGCTTAGTCTCGCTTTTTCGACTCAAGTCGAAGGCTCAACAATAAACAAACCATGGACTAAACTTAAGACGACCTACACTTGAGAAAAAACTTCGTACTGCAAAACCATGAAGGTAGTTGACAACAGAGAACTGTGGACCATTTCAATATATCAGTAGTTATGAAGAGCATTTAGTAAGGAGGCAATCTTGTTTACTGCAGATTCTTTAAATTCAGTCAGTTTCAATTTTCAAAGATTAAAGAAAAATTGTATTTTCTTGGATATTTGATTTTTTACTTTAAACAAATTCTGCATAAAAGCTGGCCTTTTAGAAAATTGTTTGTCGAGGCCTAAAATAAAATATTGTTTGTTTCCCCAATCCCAACCGACCCTGCAAAAACAGTGCTACTCATAAAATTTTATTGTCAAATTTAAGTCAAATATTATTTTATTCATTTCCGATTTTCAGGCTTACAGGATCGTCCAATGTTGTTCAAGCTTTTTGGAAAAAATAAAATTATTTCCCTACCTTCCGACCCACACCTGGCTTGGCAGGGTTGGGATTGGGGAAACAAACAATATATTAATTTAGGCCCGAACACTAATTTGTCAACCTATACCCTCAAAATACATTTAAAAAATAAAAAACCAGCATACATGAATAAGAATGAATCCATAGTACTTTAATAGACACAGGCTTCTGATTAAGTAAACAACAAAATAAAATTATACTTGAATACATGGCAGGATATAATTGATTTCTAAGCCCATCAACCATTGAGATGCAGTTCCTTTTTTAGCCAATCTATTTATTTACCTGATTTTCATATTATTTTCTTGATACCAAACTGATCTATTTATAAAATCACATTTACATGTAAGTTTTAGTTGTTGTCAGTGGAGGCTAAGATCATTCTTATGTGAATTATAAACAAGAATGTGTCCCAAGCACATGGATGCCCCTGCATTATCATTTTCTATGTTCAGTGGACTGTGAAAAGGGGGTAAAAACTCTAATTTGGCATATCATATCATAAGGAACATGTATACTAAGTTTCAAGTTGACTGGACTCTTTAACTTCATCAAAAACTACCTCTATCAAAAACTTTAACCTGAAGCGGGACGAATGGACAAACAGACAAACTGACGCACAGATCAGAAAACATAATGCCCATAAATGGGACATAAAAATTTGTAAAGGTTATAGGGAACTTGTGTCTCCCCTACTTTTGATGTAAGTCGCAGGCCCAACAAAAAAGGGTATAATTTAAGAAAGTAATCAAAATTTTAAAAACTTCAACCACAGGGTAAGTTTAATGTTAACTGGCATTACAGCTGATCCAATTTGATTTATTGATGTTGCTTAAAGTCCAGTGGCAAATATTTCATGCTTGTTCAGCTTGTTCTTTCAATCAGCTATGACTAAATTATTATGTTATACCCAATAAAGCCAAAAAAAAATAATTTCAAACTGTCAAAATATTGTGACTCAAAACAATTTTAAATAATTGATAATAGACGCATACTGAAAAAAAAGACACATGACCCACATCCAATAACCACCCTTTCTACCCTCCCACATACATTTTAATGGAATAGCCCTTCTGAATTCAACCTACCTGTATTGGCAAAATCCCTGGAATGATAGGACAATTTATGCCAATTTTTCGACAATCGTCAACATATTTCAGAAAAGTTTCAGATTTGAAAAACAACTGAGTAATAATGAAATCAGCACCAGCATCAACTTTTTCCTTTAAATATTTCAAGTCCACCTCATAGCTGGAACATTCAGGGTGCCCTGTGGGATATCCTGAAATCAACAAAAAACAAATCTTTTTATTATCTTCTTCTTCATAGAAAACTCTTCATAGGCATTTGGCCTGTAATTCAGCGGTTGTCGTTAGTTGCTGTATATTACACTTATTTTTGTCATCTGGTATGGGTTTTGCTCATTGTTGAAGGCCATACCATGACCTAGAGTTTCTAACATCCACATCATTTGCTCTCTCATGGATGGTTGTCTCATTGGCAATCATACCACATCTTCATAGTTTTGTATTGCATGGTCCGAACCCAGTCATTAATCTTCAAAACATAGTGGTAAAATCAATCTTATGTTATAAATCTTGACCAAACAAAGTTAGAAAGTATAAAATACATGTCTGCTTTTTTCTACCAATGTTAACTTTTTTATGACTATCCTGATGAAATACTACTGTAAATTCAATAATTATTCCCTGCATTTTTTATTGCGATTTTTCAAGAAGGGACAAAAATGCATGTTTAATTATCACAATTTTGAAGAAAAAAAAAATGCATACAGATCTATGTTTTAGTCATCAGAATGTGGGTTCTTCCTACTGTGATGCCCAACCAGTCGCATATTGTGCAATAATCAAAACCTAGCAATTATTTCTGAATTTACAGAATGTAATTGTATCAATTCAATTTAGGGGAAGTAACTGTTTCAATTTTTCTCATTATGACAATGAGTTACACAAATTTAAGAATGAGGTGGCAGGTACCAGTTTTGGTGTACCAGAACATGTGTCCCACGCAGAAATTTTGTTATAGTTAAGTATTGAGGTATATAATTGCATCATGTGGACTGAAAAAATAAATGAATGTAAATTCTAGGCTATTGTACTACACAAGTAAGTAGTTGCATACACAGGTTGGGGATTTCCTTCACATATAGGTCCAATCAGATGTCAAAATTGTGGTCTCCTCACTTGACGGCATCCAATCAAAGTGGGGAAAAAATTCAGTTTTATGTAAACAAAAATATCTTGAGATTTTGATGGTAAGGATAGGTTCGGACAAGGCTCTATCTCACTGAATATCCTTTCTCTCTTGAATTTTGGCTAAAATTCTTGTTGGCTTTTAGCAGGATTTTGCAGGTGAGGATTAGATTGGTATCATAGCATCACATTTTTTGCCTTATTTGCAATGCATTTATAAATTTTAAAATCTCCATGCTGGACAGACACCCAAATTTAAAGGTATTCTATATATTTACATAAGCACGCACACATCTTAGTTCCTTGAAACCATACATTTTATTTGTATATAAGCTTGAATGAATTTTCAAGAAAATAAAATCATAAATCCATGAAATTCTAAAGATTTATTGTAAAATAACTGGTTTCTGCCACCTGAGAAAAACTCTAAAACTGAATGAATTATCTCCCCTTTAATGGATGTATTATTTTTTTTTAAACTACTAATTTTTCTACATTACCTGCTATACAAATCACAAAGTAATCTCCATGCTCTTGTCTTACAAGTTTCACCAAGTCAGTGGCATAGTTCAATCGTCCTTTTTGGAATGTCCATGATTCACCACCATCTGGGGGATCTAAGAAAAATAAGAGTTATTTCCCTTTAACAAATTTCAATAATCTTGGAAAAAGTCACTCTTTATCCAAATAGGTTACGTATAACCTTAATATTTCTCTTAGTGAATATCAAATTATTGTAATGATTGTTCAATGCTAAGGTTTATCATTTGTATTGTATTATTTTTAAATGTATGAACTAAAGATGGATGATCTGATATGACTTAACTTTTGAAGGTTTTTTTTATTCTTCAACTTTTTCAATATTAGTGCTATCAAATATCTTAAATATTTTTTCCTTGGGAATTGTTTATAAATCACCTTCTTAAAGAAAGTGTGCAATATATACATGTATATACATCACAAAATGTAATGTGCAAAGATAATAGGAGTTATTGAAAACTTTATCCCAAGAAATAATTACTTCTTTTAGGGACAAGTTGAGACGATATTTCCAGAGAAACTCTCCACTAAACTGACGTGGTGTTTTTTTTGTGTAATCTATACAATAACAAAAATCTTTCCGGATCAGCAATCAAACTTATTATCTTTTGAGATGCAATAAAAAAAATGAACAGTACCTCCTCTAAGAACGAGTAAATTTCTGATTCCTAGATCCTTGGCTTTGTTCAGGTTCTCTTTAATATCTTCAATGTCTTGATTCCCACACGTAATATGAAGCATGGTATCTACACCACAGTAATTTAACATTGTACCAGCCATACATGTTGAACTTGTTGGCTTTTCTGTGTTTCCTGGGTCACCTGCTGGATGCCAAGTAATGTCACAAAAAAGTGGTCCTCCACGATTCATCCTTTCAATCCTGTATCAACAAATTTCATGATAAGCGTACATGTATAAAATGTTATTAGCAGCAGTGATAATTACAACTTGTGAAAATGATTATAAAATTGTGATTTTTTGTTTTTGAATAAGAAATCTTTTGTGGCATTTAATCACTTTTACAAGGTATACTTCTCTTCAGTAGTTGCAAAGCTATTTCTGTGGAGGGTTAAGAGACAAAAGAATGATGTGATTATAGATTATGTAAGGTGCACATAATCGCTTCTTATTGCTATAGTGTATTTATACTTTTGTACGTGTCTGTGTGCAAATTTAGTTTATTTCTGATTGATTATAGCACAAGTTGAAATATGTTTAATAATGAAAACTTATCCAGCTGCTGTAAACCTTGAGATCTGTTCTTATGCAATCGAAATATAAAGTAAGAGATGAAATTATTCTAAAAGACTTGATCCTGTGATGCGATCAAACTTAACTAAAAATGCATATGTATGTCCTGTTTCTGCAATGGAAACCTTAGACCGGAAACCTGATAAATTTATTTCTTACCTTCCAATCAAATTAATAGCCCCATTTTCTGTTCTTGGTGGGAAAAATTCCAGGGAGTACCATGGATCCTTAGACTCAATGCGTTTGAGCACCCTTTCATTCAAAGGTACATAGTCTGTCAGAGTAGGTGAATGTGCTCGACAAATTTGCTGCTGCTTAGAACAGGAGCCATTTTCATGATTCCCGTTCTGAAGAAGTTCTGGCATGTTTTAATCCTTTTTTTCCTAAAAAAAAATAAATTAAATGAATTACAAAAAATGTAGTACTTTCAAATCAAATGAAGCATTCTACACAACCATGTGCAAATCTACCAAGATCAGCTGACCTATTTATATTTATGTTGGGTATACATCAATAAGACAACAATGCAACTACAACTACACTCATAGCGGGACTAATACCCCCTTACCAGCATTTTAATGGCTGCTATGAAATTCAGTATTAACCATTCCTTTTATTTATTATATTTATTATAAATAATAATATTTTGAGCCTTTTGAGCTTTGAGCAAGCCACTATGCTGTTGTGAATTTGCAACCATAATTACCCATTTAAATACATCATGAAAAACTTAAAATAGAAAATGGTTGAGCCATAACCACCAAAAGCTCATCCTAACCATCCATATGTGGTTATGGAAACTTGAGGTATAATTTCAGAGAGATCCATACAATGTTCAACAAGTCTGGAAACTAGAAAAATGTTTATTAGGGCCCCTTTTTGGTCTTTAATTCTTAAACTGATGGGACGATATTGCCCCTAACCCAAAATGTGGTTATCAACCTTGTGTTAAAATTTCATAGAGTTCCATCAACTTAGGGATGACATAAAAAGATCAATGTAGGATAAAAAACTTAAATCAAATAGTTTGGGGGTGGGGGGGGGGTTAAAATTCTGCAAGTTTTGTATATCTAAAATCGATTTTTACATATATCCCTATTGGTAAAATCAATTTTTCCCAAATTAAGTTAAGAGGCGGGGGTGGGGGGGTCAGAGAAAAAACTATGTGAATTAAGTTTTTTATCCTACATTGAACTTTTGATGTCGTCCCTTAAGGACATACAATAGTTTTTATCTCGTATTTACACTTTGAAAATTTTTTCCATATAGACTATTTTTTACCTGATTAAATCAAAAATTTAACAAACAAGAATGTGTCCCAAGTACACGAATGTCCCACTTGCACTATCATTTTCTATGTTCAGCAGACCGTGAAATTGGGGTAATAATTCTAATTTGGCATTAAAATTAGAAAGATCATATCATAGGGAATATGTGTACTAAGCATCAATTGGATTGGACTTCAACTTCATTAAAAACTACCTTGACCAAAACTTCAACCTGAAACGGACTAACCCACAGACCAGAAAAAATAATGCCCCTCTACTATTGTAGGTGGGGCATAAAAATATAACTTCATGTGCTACTTTTTGAGTAAAATGAGGTCGAAATTTTGTATATTTGCTCAAAATTCGGATCTGTGGCCGTATTTTCCTTTTTAAAAGAAAGACAACTTTTTTTGTTTTAAAAGATAAACACAATTGTTTTTTGTTAAATAATTTGTAATTTCTGTATTTTATAAGTATCCTAAATATAATTTTTTTTATTCAGTAATAACTCATATTTATCAAATGTTCATGAATGTAGAAAAAAACATAATTTTTTGCTGTATATTTATCAAATTTAAAACCAGGTGCTCCGCAGGGCGCAGCTTTATACGACCGCAGAGGTCGAACCCTGAACAGTTGGGGCAAGTATGGACAAAACATTCAAGCGTGATACAGCTCTGAATTTGGATTGTGATCAAATTTTTGACATTACATGGGTTTTTTTACACAAAACAAATGTCAAGATTTTACAAATCAATTAAAGATTTCTTCTTATTTAAATCTAAAATTAAATAGTTGACACAGCATAGGTTTCTGACACAGAATGAATGTGGTCTAATGAACTTAAAAGTTTTTTTTTGCCTTTGAGCAATTCACTATGCTGTTGAATATTAATCCTCTCAAAAAAATGTTTGAAGAAATTTTCTTTTTATTTATGAAATCTGAAATGAGAAAAATTTAACCCCCCCCCCCTTTTTTCACATCCCCGTTTCCCTTTTTCCAAAACTGATATCAATTCAAATTTCTAATGGAGTTTGCAACAATAACTACTCTTTTAAATACATCATAAAATATTAAAATGTAAAATAAAGTGCTTGTTATCACTGAATGGTAAAGATTGGTTGGTAGTAAAAGTGAATATACATTGTTTATTGTATAAAACAATAAAAAAAACTTCATCAGCAACATTTTATATTGGCAAATTTCCAATGAAGTTATTTACATAAAGTTATTGGCAAATAAAAATAGAAAATGACATCATAGTCATGTCTGGCAAATTTCCAACATACATTATCTAAAACATTTTAGATAAGATAAGGAAAAAAAGCTTCATCAGCAACATTTTATATTGGCAAATTTCCAATGAAGTTATTTACATAAAGTTATTGGCAAATAAAAATAGAAAATGACATCATAGTCATGTCTGGCAAATTTCCAACATATATTATCAACTACTATTCTATACAAAGAAAGATAACTCCAATTGAAAATTAATTGCTATTGCACAATATTGTGCAATTAGATATTTCTTGCTATTGTGCAATACTGTGCAATTGAAAATTTCTTGCTATTGCACAATACTTGATATGGAATCCTGATTTGGACCAACTTGAAAACTGGGCCCATAATCAAAAATCAAAGTACATATTTAGATAAAGCATATCAAATAAGCCCAAGAATTTAATTTTTGTTAAAATCAAACTTAGTTTAATTTGGACCCTTTGGACCTTAATGTAGACCAATTTGAAAACTGGACCAAAAATTAAGAATCTACATACACAGTTAGATTTGGCATATCAAAGAACCCATTTATTCAATTTTTGAAGAAATCAAACAAAGTTTAATTTTGGACCCCCATTTGGACCAACTTGAAAACTAGGCCAATAATTAAAAATCTAAGTACATTTTTAAATTCAGCATATCAAAGAACCCCAAGGATTCAATTTTTGTTAAAATCAAACTAAGTTTAATTTTGGACCCTTTGGACCTTAATGTAGACCAATTTGAAAACGGGACCAAAAATTAAGAATCTACATACATAGTTAGATTCGGCATATCAAAGAACCCCAATTATTCAATTTTTGATGAAATCACACAAATTTCAATTTTGGACCCTTTGGGCCCCTTATTCCTAAACTGTTAGGACCAAAACTCCCAAAATCAAACCCAACCTTCCTTTTATGGTCATAAACCTCGTGTTTAAATTTCATAGATTTCTATTTACTTATACTAACGTTATGGTGCGAAAACCAAGAAAAATGCTTATTTGGGTCCCTTTTTGGCCCCCAATTCCTAAACTGTTGGGACCTCATCTCCCAAAATCAATACCAACCTTCCTTTTGTGGTCATAAACCTTGTGCTAAAATTTCATTGATTTCTATTTACTTATACTAAAGTTATTGTGCGAAAACCAAGAAAATGCTTATTTGGGCCCTTTTTGGCCCCTAATTCCTAAAATGTTGGGACCAAAACTCCCAAAATCAATACCAACCTTCCTTTTGTGGTCATAAACCTTGTGTTAAAATTTCATAGATTTCCATTCACTTTTACTAAAGTTAGAGTGCGAAAACTAAAAGTATTCGGACGCCAGACGACGACGACGACGACGACGCCGACGCCGACGCCAACGTGATAGCAATATACGACGAAAAATTTTTCAAATTTTGCGGTCGTATAAAAATTGCACTATTTACGTTTTCATGAAAATTGGCACACATAATCTTCTCGCGTAATCAAATCAAATGGCATTTTAAACTAGAGGCTCTAAAGAGCCTGTGTCGCTCACCTTGGTCTATGTGCATATTAAACAAAGGACACAAATGGATTCATGACAAAATTGTATTTTGGTGATGGTGATGTGTTTGAAGTTCTTACTTTACTGAATGATTTTGCTTCTTACAACTATATCTATAATGAACTTTGCCCATTAGTAACAGAGAACTATATTTGGTAAAAATTTACATAAATTTACCAAATTAATGAAAATTGTTAAAAATTGACTATAAAGGGCAATAACTCCTTAAGGGGTCAATTGACCATTTAGGTCATGTTGACTTATTTGTAGATCTTACTTTGCTGAACATTATTGCTGTTTACAGTTTATCGCTATCTATAATAGTATTCAAGATAACCAAAAACGGCAAAATTTCTTTAAAAATTACCAATTGGAGGGCAGCAACCCAACAACCAGTTGTCCAATTCATCTGAAAAATTCAGGGCAGATAGATATTGACTTGATTAACAATTTAACTTCTTGTCAGATTTGCTCTAGATGCTTTGGTTTCATAGTTATAAGCCAGAAACTGCATTTTACCCCCTATGTTCTATTTTTAGCCGTGGCGGCCATCTTGGTTGAATGGCCAGGTCATCGGACACATTTTTCAAACTAGATACCCCAAAGATGATTGTGGCCTAGTAGTTTCAGTGGAGATTTTGTAAAAGATTACTTAGATTTATGAAAAATGGTTAAAAATTGACTATAAAGGGCAATAACTCCTAAAGGGGTCAACTGACCATTTTGGTCATGTTGACTTATTTGTAGATCTTACTTTGCTGAACATTATAGCTGTTTACAATTTATCTCTATCTATAATAATATTCAAGATAATAACAAAAAACAGCAAAATTTCCTCAAAATTACCAATTCAGGGGCAGCAACCCAACAACCGATTGACCGATTCATCTGAAAATTTCAGGGCAGATAGATCTTGACCTGATAAACATTTATATCCCCATGTCAGATTTCCTCAAAATGCTTTGGTTTTTGAGTTATAAGCCAAAAACTGCATTTTACCCCTATGTTCTATTTTTAGCGGTGGCGGCCATCTTGGTTGGTTGACCAGGTCACGCCACACATTTTTTAAACTAGATACCCCAAAGATGATTGTGGCCAAGTTTGAATTAATTTGGCCCAGTGGTTTCAGAGGAGAAGATTTTTGTAAAAGATTACTTTAATTTACGAAAAATGGTTAAAAATTGACTATAAAGGGCAATAACTCCTAAACGGGTCAACTGACCATTTTGGTCATGTTGACTTATTTGTAGATCTTACTTTGCTGAACATTATTGCTGTTTACAGTTTATCTCTATCTATAATAATATTCAAGATAATAACCAAAAACAGCAAAATTTCCTCAAAATTACCAATTCAGGGGCAGCAACCCAACAACCGATTGACCGATTCATCTGAAAATTTCAGGGCAGATAGATCTTGACCTGATAAACATTTTTACTCCATGTCAGATTTGCTCTAAATGCTTTGGTTTTTGAGTTATAAGCCAAAAACTGCATTTTACCCCTATGTTCTATTTTTAGCCGTGGCGGCCATCTTGGTTGGTTGACCGGGTCACGCCACACATTTTTTAAACTAGATACCCCAATGATGATTGTGGCCAAGTTTGGTTTGATTTGGCCCAGTAGTTTCAGAGGAGAAGATTTTTGTAAAAGTTAACGACGACGACGACGACGGACGACGGACGACGGACGACGGACGACGGACGACGGACGCCAAGTGATGAGAAAAGCTCACTTGGCCCTTCGGGCCAGGTGAGCTAAAAAGAGGGGTCCATGAACTCGTTTTCAAGTGTAATAAGTTTGAATGATAAAAATCAGTTGAAAACTGAATCTTTTCCCGATAAGTCATAGTTTGACGTCGCGAAAATAACAATTTACGTTAGCAATGTCATTACCTCTCCTGTAACTGTATCATTTGCCCTTAAACTAAGGTTATTGTCCAGAAACCAAATGTGTCATCGGGCTACGATGCAGACCGAGAACGAAATCATAGCATTATACGAACCCCAAAATATTTGTGCTGTCCGATAAGAACAATTGACCAAAGTTTCTTGCAAATTAAAAAACACTTTTGAGTTATGGTCGGAAAACTGGAAAAAAAACATTTCTCTGAAACGGAAAATCTAAAATTTAGGAAAAACGAAAGTGTGCTCATGTCAATTGATCAATAGATATATACAATTCACCAAAGTTTTATGCAAAATGGGTAATTGTTTTAGAGTTAAATATGCATAGGCGGATCCAGGGGGGGGGGGGGGGGGTATGGCCCCCCCTTTTGTGGGAAAAATTTGGTTGATTATATAGGGAATCATTGAAGCATGACTGGAGTGGCCCCCCCCCCCTTAGGTCCGTCAGTGGGCCCCCCCTTAGGAAATGTTCTGGATCCGCCACTGATATTTCCAATATATTGATGGCAGACAAATGGTATAACATAATATGTTCTGTAGATGGACGTTTAAAAATCTAAATTCATGTTAAAATTCAACATATTGAAGAATTACAAGAATTCATTTTTTATCAAAATCAAAATTATGTTAAGTTACTATTGGACACTTTGGACCTTAATAGTGGGTTTCATTGGGGTCTAAGCGTGACGCGGGATTGCCAATTTTTTGTAAGCGTGACACGTGAAAGTCAAATTATTGTGTCGGGAAAACAGGAAATGAGGTCTAGCGGGACCCAGGAAATGACAAAAAAATGTGAATTGCTTACGTACATAGTGTAAGCGGGATACGGGAATCTGACAAAACAGTAAGCGGGATCCGGGATCTGAACCCCCCAATGAGACCCCCTTAATATGGACCAAAATGACAACTCTGCCTAAAATCAGAAATCTAAATACCACTAGATTCAACATAACAAATTACATTTTAATAAAAAAAAAAAGTCATTTTTGTTGAAATTAAAAAAAACAAAAACAAGATTGAACTAACAGGGAATCAATTTTGAATGGAATTTAAACATGTGTGTATATATATATTGATTAAGATTTTAATTGAAATCTAATAAATCAATCCTTTCTCAATTTCAGCTATAACTAAAATACCTTTTTGACAAAAAATAGTGATTAACACAATTTTAACACACACAATCAATGGATCTAATTATAAATCATCTTTTTTTTGGGGGGGGGGGGGGGGGGGGCAAACTGACAACTGTTGCTAAAAGGCTACAAAGGTTGAAAACTGACAAGTTTGAACGTCCGATTTCCTGCACTGGTCAGATTAAATAATATAACAAGGTATAAAAAAACTCCTTAATTAAATTGTATTGTGCTAAACATGTTTAATTAATTTTGACAAACAATTTCCTTACCTTGGAAATTTATAAAAATACCCATTACAAAATATTTTCTTCAAAAAAAGCATAAAAATGACATTTGTTTTCTATTACATAATCTATTTTAATAACATCCTGATTCTCTCGAGTTCCGCTTGTATTGATTTGATACCGGCGACTTGAATCCAACAAAGGCAACATAAATTTCTTTTTAACATTAATTTTTTATAGTTTAGAAAATATATAGCATGCATTTTACTGCTGATCCGTTACCGTTATTAGTTACAAGGTGACTAATTATATACATCGAATCTTATTGCATAATTGCAATTTTCCGTTTGTAAACAAACCAAAACGGATGCTGTGGCTGAAGGAAAAAACAATAATAAAATAATATTATACTGATGCTATTGTTTAATTAAAGCTGAAGTTAATTTAGGATACTGTTACAAGTGTTTCTTTTATTCAATTCATAAAATTACCTCAACAATAAACCTTTCTGTCATCAAATTTCCCGATTTATTCCTTCATGCAAACACCACGAACGTTTAGACTAGAAGAGAATGCAAATTTGTTGAATTAGGTATTTATACAAATTGTCAACCAATCAGAATTAATGTGCGATCATGCATGACAATGTTATGTTTTACAATCGTCTCCATTTTTAAATGGCTTCGGACTTTTCGGATTTTATCGGCTTGGATTTTAACAGTGTTTATTGACATTTAAATCTGATTTCAATTTCGAAAATGCTTTAACTTTGAAAACTTTTCTTATAAATGCATAATTTATTTAAATAAACATGAAACTAATGCGCAAACACGCTTCTTTGCAAGTAGATTTTACATCATCTAGAGAACACCCGAACATACAAACTTTTAAGCGGGAAATTTTCAAAATAGATGTCCAAACATTTCATAAATGGGGTTATAAAATTTGCAAGAGAAATAGAAATAGGGGTCGATAGTTCTTTTAAATGTTAAAACTTATTTTTCCTAATTTAATTTGGTTTTACCATAGATGTAGACATCTATGGTTTTACTCATGCGATTTTTTTCAATAGCAGCATATTTAATACAGTAACATATATATAATACATCATGATTATCCTTTTTTTTCAATATATATAAGTATTTTTCTTTGTGTCATATTTATTCTTGTAAATCTTTCTCAACATTTCAACTAATTGTATGCGTTCATAAATGCTCTTAACAGAATTGCATGGGTATTATGAGTCTATCATTAAGATCATATAAATCAAACATGATAATAATCATTCCGGCTGAGACAACGTGATTATGTGTAGAATATCATATAGGTTCTATACAGGCACTCGTCTCAGAAAAATAATAAATCTGTATATACCTTTACATAAAGGTATATAGGGGGGGGGGGGATCTGAGACGAGTGCCTATGGAAGTATATGTCTCATGGGTCCATTTCCCCAAGGACGTATAACTAACATACGTCCTTGATTTCCCCAAGGAGTGTGTGCTGTACCACTGTTCTCATTCACGTCAAACCCTTTTAATTTACAAAGCTGTCTCATATCAGAGATAGATATGTATATGTCGTGTACAAGTTGCAATTTTGTACAGGTTATAACATATCCAAAAAATTGTACATGCTATAATTTGTACAATGCCAAAATACAAGTTATAACATGTACAAAAGTACCTCCGGCTCGTACATGTTATAACATGTACAAAATATTGCTTAAAAACGGTTTCAACCTGTACAAAATTTAAAAATGATAAAACAGAATATATTTACACGATTGAATTTTTTTCAAATAATAAAGAACAATAATCAAATGCAAAATAAGGTTCATTATTTACAGCATGCATAAAATACTTCATTTTCATACATTTTAGAAACAAGTTTCTTATTACTTTTTGCTACAAGACAGAGATATGTGACACGTTTGAGTTGCATAAAACTTTCACTCTTATACATTTACACCTGCCAGACCTACAACTGTTTTTTTACACTAACAATGCACAAATCTTTGCCCCCACACACTTAATTAGGATATCTTACGGACCATCTCTCTAACACTCATATCACTTATTGGGACTTCAGACACATTTGAAGTTGCATTTGCAAGAAATTGAACCGGGTCTATACTCAAGTATCCCTTTATTTGTCCAACTAAGTCTTCAGTTCCAATTTTGTAGCCGCCACTATGATATGTCCATTCACATTCATCACCAAGCCTGTTATGTTTTCGCATATATGCAGGGCCCATATCAATGGACTGAATGTGAATGATAACATTATCGCCTAAGGAGAGAACAGTTTATCTAGTTTTTGAGTTTTTTGTCAAGGCTTGGGCTTGTACCTGCTGGCCAGTGAGGGTCACCTTTCGTGCACGCTTGATGTCAGTATTTGAAATTTCAGATAAACCCTCACTGGTATTGACAGCAGGAATATCACCACTAGAAAGCACCCTCTTTCGAGGAAGTATACCAGTAGATGGCATGCTGATACTTCCTCAATAACCATGTTCGCATCACTTCATTACCATTGTTTCTGTTTCTAACTCATTTGTTCGTTCATTGGTGTCTGCTGAATCATGACCATTCAATTAATCATCAGTTTCAATGTTTGTGTCAGTAATAATATCCGTCTCTGAAATTGTTTTCAGTTTCTATTTAAGTGTCTGTATTATGTTCTGTCTCGGTAAAAAGGGTCAATGTCAGTGTTATTAGATACAGAACTTGCTTCAAATATTGCTTCTAAGTCTTCTTCTGTTTTATACCAGGTAACAATACCGAATAATCTTAATTATTTACATCATGTGAATTTAAAAAGTCTTTAAGGTATTATGTCATCATAAAAACTATTTATCTGGTCAATAACTATCTGTATCAAAAAGGTATCATACTAACATGAATGAACAATAACAAAAAATAATTAAAATATCATTGAGGTTAGTGGCATGTGTTGTTATAATAGAAACATATCTTTATTTTCAAATTTTGTACAAGTTAAAACCATTTTAAAGCAATATTTTGTACATGTATAACATGTATGAGGTACTTTTGTACATGTTATAACTTGTATTTTTGCATTGTACAAATTATAACATGTACAACATTTTTGTACATTTCATAACCTGTACAAAATCACAAATTGTACACGACATATGTACATGTCTCTGCTCATGTGTTAATCTTCGTGAACCCTCTAGCCTGAGCCTCTAGTTGTCATTGGAACTTTGGCATTAACATTAGAAAGATCATATCATAGGTAACATGTGCACTAAGTTTCAAGTTCAACTTCATCAAAAACTACCTCGACCAAAAACTTTAACCTGAAGCGGGACAGACAGACAGACGGACGAACGAATGCACAGACCAGAAAACATAATGCCCATAAATGGGGCATAAAAAAGTTATAAACAGTAACACAAACGCGTGCAGTGCCACTTTTATGTGTCATTTTTTGTCATACATATTACTGTGTTGTGTTCTCTTGGTTCGGCAGTGCACTTTACCACGGGATGGGGGTCCGCTCAAACGTAGTGATTGTTCAATAAAATTTAAATTCGTATCATTACATTTGAAACAATTATATCAGTAGTTTTACCATTTGCCTATAAGTTGAATTTTACTTTTAGTTTCCAAGTGGAACTGACAAACATCACCTTAACCATGTTTTACCTTCTGTAGAGTGAGTTTGTTAAAAGAAGAACAGAGGTATAGGAGCTCAGCATAGAAGTCAGTGAACCGAAAAAGGGGGGGGGGGGGGTTACCGTCCGAATCTGATAAGCAACAAACACATCTACTTTAGTCCAATACTATTGTAGTTTTTGAGTTTAACTAAACCATTTTACATTTTTTTATATAATATAATAAAAATAAAATACGAAAAAAGCGGGGAAAGGGGGTGGGGGTGGGGGGAGCGGACCAAAAGAAGTTTCGCTCCTGTTCCCTTTCTATATAGTAAACAGAATCATGTGCAAATAAAAGGGAATTTATAATGAGAAGCATCCTGGTGTCTCATAACTAGGCCATTAATGTATATACATGTATAGATTAAATTATATCGGATAAAAGTGATTTGCTTTACGCCGCGTGATGGGAATTTTATTTTATGACTGAATTATTTGGAAAATTTTAAAATATCATACACCAAAAGATTAAACAATGAATTATATTTCTACGAACCGTGTCAAATGGTTGTGGAATGCTATGAGGAATATAAATTTCTTCAAAAGAAGGATCCTCTTGGACAATGGAATTAAGACTATTAATTGAAAGCAGGGGTGATAGATGAGTACAATAGTTGCTGACGTCTTGGCTAATTTGTGAAACTTGTGTATGAATAAAGGCAACAGTAGTATACCGCTGTTCAAAACTCATAAATCCATGGACAAAAAACAAAATCGGGATAACAAACTAAAACCGAGGGAAACGCATTAAATATAAGAGGAGAACAACGACATAACACTAAAATGTAACACATATAGACAAAATCCCACGAGAAAAACAAATATAACATATATATATAACATCAAAACCAAATACATGAATTTGGGATAGACAAGTACCGTGACACGTCTTATCGCAATGTGAATTTACACTCAAAAATAAGAGAAAACAAACGACACAACGTTATAATGTAATACACACAGAAACGAACTATAATATAACAATGACCATATTCCTGACTTGGTACAGGGCATTTTTAAAGGAAAAAATGGTGGGTTGAACCTGGTTTTGTGGCATGCCAAACCTCGCACTTTTATGGCCATGTGAAATATAACATCAAAATGACAACACAGGACTACAATATAAATAAATTGGAGAACACAATAGACAAAGAACCACACGAACAACAGCCAACAAAAGGCAACAAGTTCAAAATTTTAATACGCCAGAAGTGTATTTTGTCCACACAAGACCTATGTGTGACGCACAGATACAAAAGTTTGAAAGCCGAAACGAGTACAAAGTTGAACAGCATCGAGGACCAAAAGATCAAAAAGGTTGTGCCAAAAACGGCAAGGGTTTTCCGTTAAGTTACCAGAAAATCCCTATAATTTAGAGTAATTTATACTTTTGCAAACAGTAAATTTAATAAAATGAATATTCAAAAGATGTACATGATAAAGCTGAAGTATTAACTAATTACAGGAAACAACTGAAATACATTTACATAACCAGACATTTGAAACACAAAAGTAGACACATCCGAATACGTATAAACCTCTACGCCAAGTGACGTCCTATTTGAAACTGAAAAATGACGAAAAAATGACGAAAAAATGACGTCATTAGAATTAGTAAAACAGAGCATCAAAAAATGAAAAAATGACGAAAAAATGACGTCATTAGAATTAGGATTAATTTAAGATTATATATTTGAACTAAATACTGATATTGCATTTAATAACAAAGCACATTTTAATTCTTATTAATATAAAACTGAGGTAGCAATTAACTATATTATAAAACTATGTCAGGTTTGTTATGAATCTAACTTCATGAACCGCGGAAGTTTAATATGCGCTCAAATCATTTCCATTTTTTCAGTGCTATTTAAGTGGATCTTCTTGTACACTCTATTTTCATTGTTGTCTTTGTTTTGTGTATTATATGTCGACCATACTATCCTAAACTTTGCTGAAAGGTAGGAATCTAGGGAGCAAATAATGTTTATGAAATTGAAATGTGATCGAGAGATATTGTCCTGTTTTGTATTTAAAGTGCAAACGTATAAAGATCTGTAAAGATCCGTAATCTTATCACTGTTTGCTATAGTATCAAAAAAGTTAATATGCTTAGTATAGATATCATATATATTGTCACTGGCTCAGACGTACTTATATATTTATAGCATTTTGTTACATCACGTGATCAATTTTAATGGCAGTCAGCAGGGTTTAAGAGCATCAGTTGTTCGACCTGTTAGTCAAATGCGTTTTGTTTAAATATACTTTTTCACTTTTTTGGTCTTTTGGAACATGTTGTTTGTGCTGTATTTTAGAGGTTCTTTTAGACCCTTCTACAACGAAATTTGTTTTTACATGCACACGTATAATAATTGCGGTTTTTATTCAACGCAATCATAGGTTTGGACGTAGTTTTCAATTTAGACTCGTATATTTATATATGTATATAGACCTATCATATATAAATACGAAATGCGTAAGTTGATTTTAATGATGGAGAAAATACAGCTTTTAAGACATTCGTTAAGTTGTATTTGTTTTTTGGTTTTGTTTTTTGGTTTTGTTTTTGTTCTTTGATCTTGATCTTGTTCTTTTGATTTTGGTTTTGTTCTTGTTCTTTGGGTTTTGTTTTTGTCAGTTTGTTTTTGTTATGGGGTTTATTGGTCAGTCAGGGACCAAATATGGCTGAAGAGTCAACATATGCCTTCGTCAGTAGCTAGGGAGTTAGATTATATAATGTAGACACGGTGGTTGTCTTTTATTTGCACTTGCTGTATATCTGTTTTGTTTCTAGTGCATGTTTTGTTTTGAACATAAATCACTTTTATCAGATTTATCAGTATAGTTTTCTGGATTGAAAAAATTAAAATTTGTCACATTCGAGACTATTTATAAACTTGAGTTTATCTGTTGATGTGTATTTAGTATTTTGGTTCAAAGATGAAAATGTAAATGTCGCTCATCATAATATTGTTGTAAATACAAGTAATTGTTGTGCCATTGACCCTCTCATTGGTGTAATTTGTACTTAATAAAGTTATTATAAGTTACCATATGGCTTGCTATGCGGTATTGGTTTTGTTCATTGTTGCCGGAAGGCCTGGCTGCTAACTTTTGAGTTGCTAACTTGTACATCATTTCGTTTCTGGTGTAGAGTTGTCTTATTGGCATTCATACTACTTCTTCTTGCTTTCTTACACGGTCGAAAAATGCCACTGAAGAAAAGGTAAAATCAGAAAACAACACTCCTAACATGTTTCAATCATTTAATTGAAAGTGGCAGCAATGCTGTGTGCCGGCATGGCATGTTATTATTAAAATCGTTAGACTGTCGGAAGAAAGAATCATCGCATAACGCGGCATGTTGGCTTGCTGCACAAATTCAAATTCAAATATATTTTATTGCTAATCAAAGCGCCCACAAGGAGCAGAACAATCAACATTAATTACATACAAATGATTACAAGTGATTCAATATGATTAAGACACAATGCACATGTCGTGTTGAAAGATACATAATAACGGAACTTTCCAGAGTTTAGATATATATTTTAAACTGCCTTAGACTTGTATTTAAAAAAAATATTATAGATTCTTTGTCTACATATTCTTTAAGAGCTTAAATAGTTTTTATTAATCTTTTTTTATCGCATTGTTTGTATTGTAATGAAAATGATTGTATTGTAATGAAAATGATTGTATTGTAATGTTTATGCCCTTTGGGTCCATAATTGGAAAATAAAATATCTTCTTCTATCTTCTATTATCAGTCATGCATGATTTTTTTTTATTAATTGTTAGTGTCTTTGAACTAGCTGTCAATAACTGCGAGTACTCTTAGATCTGTACTTGGTGTCTTTTTGTTGTTAGAGATATATACAAGGCCACGTCCATGCACTCTGTTTTTGTTAGATGTATTTCTAAGTGCATCCATCTGACGAGTTAAGCCTTTTCAACTGATTTGTATATTTCGTTCTTATGTTGTACTGTTACACCACTGTTCAAGGTTAGGGGTTGGGATCCCACTAACATGTTTAACCCCGCCTGTTTCTGTATGTATATGTACCTGTCCCAAGTCAGGAGCCTGTAATTCTGAATCAGTGGTTGTCGTTTGTTGATGTGTTACATATTTGTGTTTCGTTCATCTTTTCTGTACATAAATTAGGCCATTATTGTTTTCTCGTTTGAATTGTTTCAAATTTGACATTTAAACTGTGCTGAATATGCGGTATGGACTTTGCCTATTGTTGAAGGCTGTACGGTGTCCTATAGTTGTTAATTTCTGTGTCATTTGGTCTCTTGTGTAGAGTTGTCTCATTGGCAATCATACGGCACATCTTTTTTTTATATAATAATTGAAATACACTCAAGAGTGATCGAATGGTCAGGCTTAATTGTCTCCGCAATATAAGGTCGAAACCATAAGAGATTGTACCGATTATCATAATTTTTAGTACAATTTCCGGGTTTCGGAAGTAGGATTAGTGTGTACTATCTACGTACCGTGATCCGCGTGAGTGCACTCCTCGTCCGTTTATTGAAGAAGAAAAAATTTAAACACATAAATTTTCGTGGTAGTTTATGAGCGGAGACTCCAATATTTTTTTTTATCTCATTAATGTCATAGGTACTTTAGTAAAGAGCAATGGCGGCATTTTTTTCAAATCAGTTATTTATTTATTTATTTTATCTCAATTATTTTCGAGTTTTTCTGTATTAAATTTACAAAATTACATACATTTAATATTTATAATCAATTCCTAGTTAACTATCCGCAGCGGTCACTGGTATTATCAGTCGATGACCGCTGCGGATAGTTAACAGCCTATTTCATATTGACACAGAAAACGCGAAAATGATTGAAATAAAAACAAAACAAAAAATAACAAATGTTGGAAAAAAGGGGACTAAAAAATTCTCCCGTGATTAATCCAGATATTCGGTTATGTATAACTTGTACGTCTTTGATTGTAACTTAATTGTATATAAAAAAATATATATAAATCCGAGGCACACATAAATTTAAAATTGTCTGATGTATTTAAAATTGTCTGATGTATTTAAAATTGTCTGATGTATTTAAAAGTGTCTCATAAGTCTATTCTAAGGCTGGATATTTTATCTCTGTTTTTATTATGAATTATTGTATATATATATATTGTCTGATCAAATATGTGACACTATAATAAAATAATTATTCATTATTCATAACATATGGTGACATTTAGTGTCCGACACGATGTAATAATAAATAAATGGATTAAATATATGAAGAAAAAGGTTAATTATAAGTAACAACATAATCATTGACAAAGAGTAATGATAAGTGAGTGCTTAGCGAAGTATATTAGTTGGCACATCTGTTGTCCAAATATTAGTTTTATTTTAAATTAGAGTTATCGCTCTTGTATCGTGTCAAATCTTGATAAGGTTTTAAAAATACTGCCAATGGGTTGTTATTTGCATACCACATGTACAAAACAGGGTGTAAATCGAACTCTGCGAGTCCAGATTATTCAACGTGATCAAAACACGGAACAAAGGACAACCCATAAAAACAAACAAAGAAAAATCATAAAAATATTTTGAACTATTTGCTCGAAAATAAATTGACCGCCTGCGTATTACAATGTTTGAAATACAAGGTTAACTCTCAACATTTGGTAATTTTCAATATACAGGGATTATAATACAGCACTCTAAAATCAAGAACAACTATAAGTGTAAATAAAAGTTATCCAATTGAATTTGAATTCAATTTTCTTTTCGATACCCAAAACTCGACATTGGAATATTATTTACACTATTACAGAGGAACTTGACTGGTGTCCATGAAAGTCAATATGCATATGACCGACCGTGGGGAAAAAGAAAAGAGGGGCACCATAAAACCATAAAAAAAAACCCTTCTGTTATTGTAATATCGTATGGATTTACAAAAGAACACGTAAAAAATGTTAAAGAATTTTGACTAAAAATTTATGAAAAACAAAAGAAATACATACAGATATATATATAGAAAAGGGAGTTCACATTGTTTCTGGTGGGATTCGATTTGCTCAAACTTAAGTTTAATATATGACTGACATGAAAACCAAATGTATTTCTGTTATTACTGTATAGCCTTCATGGGCGCATGAGTCGGGAGTAATCCCCCTACTTTTTAAAGTGAATGCAAAACAATTTTTTGGGAACCCCCCTTTTTTGCCGTAAAAAGAGGAGGGGACCCGGGTGAACCCTTCACTAGCGAATATGAGCGAGCACTGACTATTTACCAGACTATAAGATTATTGAAGGGTTTTATTTACTGTAGTGAACTTTCAGAAGTATGCCAACTCCAAATTAAATAATTCAAAATATCCTCCCATTTCTTACTATTTTTCAGACGCTTTCGGTTGATACTGATAAGTTAGTGATGACTCATTTCTGAGTTATGTGTGTGTATATAAATATAGAACCTCTACTTTCAATTTGCTCGACGATCCTTTTATATTAGATTCTGATAGATAATATTAGTGATAATACTTCGTCTTGTCAATTTGTGTATAAAACTTGCTTTTTGTTGGAACCTTTTGAACAAACTTCTTCCAGCAGCAAAATAGTTCATAGTTCAACCGACAGGGGCGGATCCAGCCATCTTAAAAGGGGTTCCAAACCAAGAAAAGGGGGGGGTCGAATCATATGTCCCTGTTCGAAAACAGATCGTATAAAAGGGGGTCCCCCATCCCCCTGGATCCGCCAATCATGATTGATGATTGTTAGGCTTTTCACTGAAAGATTACTGGTTTGTTTCCTTTTGCACGTCATCGTGAGGTATTCGCAATAATGTTGGTCATTGGAAATATATTTTTAACGTTTAGAAAGCGGCTTATTCTTTACACAGATATCAGTTTCATTTTTAGCAGGAAATACAAGACATGTTGGATATGTTATTTGTTGATGTGTAAACGCCACATTCACCAGTCCCTTTTTATTGGCCCATAGCCGTAGTGAAAAGCTGTACCACCTAGACAGAATCACAGACCTTAGCAGCCAGGGTATAGGGCCATTCGTTAAGATTATAGATCATTATATTCAGTCGAACACACCTAGCCATTAGCTATATAGCAATAAAAATTCATGGCATGAATGCCGGACTGCAGTTTCCATGGAAATGTATCATATGCCTGTTAAATAGCTGCACAAAATATTACATGATAGAATTGAGTTATAGAAATAGAAAAAAAACAGTTAAAATTTTGCGATTTAGTTGTAAATCACGGGTTGGGATTTTAATTTTATTATTTATAAGACATATTTATGTACTACATCATTTATCACGCACTTTTGTTATATGTCTCTAATTTATGTCTAATCTTACGTACTTGTATGTAATGTCATGAAAGCTCTTTTAATATAGGGCCCTTTAGTTTAATTGGAAATAAAAATATTCTTATTTGATAAAGTATTACAACGGACACGATTTTCAAATTAAGTGTGATTGAAAAAAAGCTTTATCTTAGGGTTTCTCTTTTAAAAATGTTTAGGCTCACAATAAACAATTGCTCATGGTATAAACAGAGACATATAATACTATTATTATAATAGTAGGCCTATTATATGTCTCTGGTATAAATTATATAAGATACAAATTATACAAATCCTTGAGTAAATCATATATGATCATATATATATAAAGTATATTTTAAGTCATTCACTAGACAAATGGACATCCGGAAAGTTGTCGTTGACCTTGTTACATTTTGATCGTGTGATATGAAACTCGTACAACCATACAGTTGACAGGTCATATCCACTTTGATAGGCATGCACGCATCATAGCGGAAAGACACCTCTTTCGTCCGTTTATGGAAAGGTAACATATGAAGTCACGTGACTTACCTTAACCTTTCGCCATCTTGAATTTACAGCCGCCATTTTTACTCTAGATTTTACCTACAACGGCTTGCTGCCGTGGCAATTTTGTTGAAAAGTGAAGAATCCCAAAAGTTGAGTATGGCAGGAAATATCCGGGAAGAACAAGTGCATTGGGCCAAAATTGCCGAACAGGCTGAGAGATTCGATGATATGGCAGAAGCCATGAAAAAGGTAACAGAGAATTTAGAGAACGATGAAAAAAAGGAATTGTCAGTGGAAGAAAGAAATTTATTATCAGTTGCATATAAGAATGTGGTAGGTGCCCGAAGATCATCTTGGCGAATGGTATCACTGATAGAAAATAAAGCAGAGAGTACTCAACCAAGGCATAAATTAGCACAACAATTTCGGGTAAAACTTGAAGATGAACTTAATAAAATCTGCCAGGAGGTTCTGGATCTTTTAGATAAACAACTCCTTGCAAATGTTACTTCAGATGAAAGCAGAGTGTTTTATTTGAAAATGAAGGGCGATTATTATAGATATATGGCTGAATATTCATCAGAAGAGGCTAGGCCAGGTATCGTAGAAAATTCTCAGAAGGCTTATATGGATGCTATGGATTGTGCAAAGGAGAAAATGCCACCAACACATCCTAGCAGATTAGGTCTCGCCTTAAATTTCTCTGTATTCTATTACGAAATTTTGAATACCCCAGAGAGAGCTTGCCATCTAGCGAAAGAGGCATTCGATGCTGCTATTGCTGAATTAGACAATTTGGATCAGGAGTCTTACAAAGACAGTACACTTATAATGCAGCTTTTACGTGACAACCTTACGCTATGGACATCCGATGCCCAGCAAGAAACAGAGGGAGACAACTAATGTTAAAAAAAAACTAAGGCTACATTTTAAGTTTACAATGCTGCTCAACTGATTAAAATTTGGACTTAGTTGTGAGTGAAAGCAATACGAGGACGACTCTTTTACCTAGAATAGTGTATCTGTTAAGTTGCATATCCTAAAAACATAATTTATATACTAGCTAATTGTAATGAAGTGCTCTAGAGATACTGCCACTTATTGTGATCAGAGACATGGACACGCAGCAGTTACGCCTTTCTGTTCAAATCCAGTTATTTCATAGTCATCATTACTCTTCTTTTATTCGTAAACACATATCCACAAAAACTGTTCATGTGTCTTCTGGAAAGTTAAAGAATTTGTATGTTTAATATTTTATGGCGTTTTATTTTGTATTCGTTAGGTGATGATTCTTATTTACGCCTTTTATGTAACTTATAGTTATTATTAGCTTTGATCAGTCAGAAACATATTTTCTTGTTATACTGTAATAAATTTGTACCTGCCATTGAATATGAACAATTAATTTCGTCAGATTAATTTGCTTATTATCATGATAATACCAAATATAGGTCATCTTTTTTAAGATGCCAATCGGTAGCAGAAGAAAATATCACTTTATTAAAATAATTTGTCAAAGGCACTTACTTCATCTATGGCGTGTGTAACTAATCCTGTATTTTTTAAGTAAGGCCAGGCTTTATTTGTTGGTTTACTGCCTTTTTATATGAAAGATTCCAGTTGGTCTTTAAAAAAAAATAAACAAACATTTTTTACAAAACATAATACTGTGTACAATGTACTTACAAGTAACTTTTTTTTGTAAACACTCCTTAAATTTTAGTGCATAATATTATTCCTTAGCTGTTTCAAACTTCCACAATACTTACATGTATGTATTACCTCAAAACTCAGGACAATTAATAAGTACAAATTTGGGTAGCGTAACTTTTCCTGTTCTTCAGTTTTCGTGACTTACATGTACATGTATGTCCCTTTGTAACTTTATATGATATGAAAGGGGGTATCATCTGTTTCCAGTGGGCACATTCCACATTTATTTATTCATATTTCAGGGATTATTAATTTGGTTGACAGGCCCGTAGCCAGGAATTTCCAAGAGGGTTGGTTCGTTGGACTCATGAACTCGACTTTAACAGTCACAAGTTGAACAAAACGTTGACTTTAACAGTGCTTATTTGATTTCATCCGAACCCCCCTGGCTACAAATTACGGGTTACGGGGTATGGTTGATACAGCAGGATTAAATATCAGAATAATTTTTTTCAATTTGTCAATGCAGCAGCATGCACATCTTTAGACCAACAAATAAATAAAACCTCGCCTAATCATTTACTGCAACAATTGTGTCACCACATGTTGTATTCACTAAGTTCAAGTTCACACATGTACACTTACATGTATTTACCGACTTAAATAGTGCTTTTCAAAAATGCCTTTATCAGACTGCTTTAATGGTATTGGTTTGAAAGCTAGGCTGGACATTTACTCATCTCCTTATATAATTAGCAGACAAAGACGTGTATGTCTATTTAATATAAGATCTTCCTCTCAAGAAAGAGTGTGTCACTTATGATGTATAGAAACATATTTTTGACTGAATCTTGACAATTATGTTTTCATTTCTATGTTATAAGAAACATGGGAAAGTATCAGAATGGGAGGCAGAGAGATTAAAATCTGGCAGTGGTGTAAACTATTTGTATTTTTTAAGATTTAAATTTGAAAGGGATGGAAGTTTCAAGCAGACCTGAAGGCTTCATACTTTAATTAAATAGAGAATGAAAATGGGAAATATGTCAAAGAGACAACAACCCAAACAAAAAAGCAGGAAATAGAAACATGTACCTTATGTAATGAAGTTTTCAGTTGTCCTTGACCTCATTTTCATGTAATGTTTTAGGAAATGCTTGAAAAAAGTTAAGTTTTGTCATGTGAATTTACTGCTTATTATGAGTAATTGGATAACTGTATACAATCTTATTAAAATAAGTTCACATCACTTGCTCCTCGATTTACACACGGCGACATATAAAAAATCGAGGAGCAAGTGATGTGAACTTATTTTAAAAAGATTGAACTGTATAAGGTCTACATGTATATGTCTGTTTACACAGGTTTCATCTTACATTACCCTTGGTTCATAGATCAGTGATTAAGGATAAAGTTACATTATGACTTTATGAGGTCTGCTTCTAAGAATGTTAATCTGTATTTGGTGTATGGAATTATTGTTAGGTGAACATGTCGGGTCACATTTAGAAATATTTTGGTTTGCCCAAACCCTATATAGCTACCGAAAGGTAAAGTCAAGTCATTGGGTAGGAAGGTCTTTTTTTTTTTGGCAAAAAGAAATTAATGTGTCATATATTTTAAGTCTCATCAGAACAATGAGATGTGTGTTCATGGCAGCTATTTTCTTGGTAACTTATGACAAACAACCATAGTCTTGTTCATGGGCCAGTCTTGCAGGTATCATTTGACCTTGACCTCATTTTCAGTAGAAGTTAAAAATTTTGTGGTCTATTTGTCTTATACTTTAACTTTGACATGTTGTATGCGTGCCAATGAGACAACTTCCATCCAAGTAAAAATTTATAAAAGTTAACTATTATAGGTCTAAGTACGGTCTTTAACACTGAGTCTTGGCTCACACCAAACAGCAAACTATACAGGGCCCCAAAAATTACTAGTGTAAAACCATTCAAACGGATTTGTAAGATCTTTGACTACATTTATTTTGTGTTTGAAACCTTAATTATATAAAAAATTTGATCACAATCCAAATTTAGACAGCATTAAACTGGAATATAATTAGTGTCCAAATTTTCCCCAACTGTTCAGGGTTCAACCTCTGTGGTGGTATCAGGGTGTGCTCAGCGAAGCATTTTATTTTTAAAGGTAGTGTTTTTGCTTCAAGTGCAACTCTCCATCCAAGTTACAATTTGTAAAAGTAAACCCATTATATTAGGTCGAAATTATGGTCTTCAAATGGAGTCTTTGTTCATGAGGAACAGCAAGCTATAAAGGGCCCAAAAAATTGACTAGTGTAATACCATTTAAACGGAAAAAACAACTAACTAGTTCTGTTTATCTTGTGGATTTCACAAGTAAAAGAGTGGGGGGGGGGGGCCTTTTCGTGGGAAAAATTTGGTTGACTAAATAGGGAATCACTGAAGCATGACTGGATCAGGCCCCCCTTAAGTCAGCCCCCCCCCCCCCCCCTATGAAAAGTTCTGGATCCACCACTGGGGACTGCAAACAATTGACAATGACCTCTTTCATGGTGAAGTATTAGTCCATATCTTGGCCATAGGGTACTAAAAGTACAGAGTAGTATGTCAACATTTAGTGTAAAAATTATTGTTAGATGAAAATGTCGAAATCTGGCAGGCCTCATCTGACCTTGACCTAATTTCAAGGATCATAGTCAAATTATTGGTTATTGTATTCAAGTCCGTTTTTGTCAAGCCTGTGACTCCTGTCGCAGAAAACTCGACAGGGATAGTGATTCAGAGGCAGCTAACTTCTTCAAAGCTTATAGGAAGGTGGAAGACCTGGATGCTTCATTCTTTGTATATAGATGCCTTATTTTACGAAGTTATCGTTTGTCATATGCCCATTGTCCTTGACCTCATGTTCATTACAGTGATTACGTGAACAAAAGTATTGTAATGTTAAATTCTTTCTTTATGAGTAATAGATTAATTATATTTGTACAGTGTACCTTGAAGGTCCTCATGTCAGTCGGACAGTTCATTTGACCTCGACCTAATTTCATGGATTAGTGAACAAGGTTTGCATGGTCAAGTCCATACATCTGGTACTATAAGTAATATGTCTACTATATTTGGTGTATGGAATAATTGTAAGGTGTACATGTCTAATTGGCAGGTGTCATCTGACCTGTACCTCATTTTCATGGTTCAGTGATCAAATTGAAGTTTTTTAGTTTGGATCTTATACTATTATACAATAGGTCAACTTTATTTGGTGTATGGATATATTATGATGCACATGTCAGTCACACAGGTTTTATTTTACCTTGACCTCATTTCATGGTGCATTGCTCAGTGTTTTGGTCTGTAAACGTCAACAATATTTTGTGTATGGAAAGGATGTCTGTCTGGCATGGTTCATCTGACCTTGACATCATTTTCATGGTTCATTGGTCAATGTTTTGTTTTCTTGGTTAAGTCTGTTTCTTAGAAACTACAAGCTTTGTTTTCTTGGTTAAGTCTGTTTCTTAGAAACTACAAGCAAAAGGTGTTTTAAATGATTGTTAGGTGTACATGTATTTTTCATTTGGTTTATCTGACCTCATTTTCTTGGGTCATGTTAGGTTCATTTGATTCTCGTAGTAAAGAAAGCGAGCAATTCAGCATGTGCACCCTTGTTCAGATACTATAAGCAATATACATGTCAACCATATTTGGTGTATGGAAGGTAAATACAAATCTGACTGGTGCATTTTCATGGGTCCACACATATATACTTTTCATGGCTGTCTGATAAGAATAAGAATTTTATTAGTATAAAATCCAAAAAAAATTATTGTTACTAAAATACAAAACGATAGACATTAAACACTACAAACATGTATCATTTAAAGATTTTTTTTATATGCTGTAATACGCTTGTTTATAGTTGCACATTATTAAGAAGCTCAGTATTCCAATACAGACCAGTGGCGGATCCAGAACTTTTCCTAAGGGTGGGCCGCTCCAGTCATGCTTCAGTGATTTCCTATATAATCAACCAAATTTTTCCCACAAAAGGGGGGACCCAGGCCCCCCCCCCCCTGGATCCGCCTATGCAGACGCTAGGGACATGGACTCCCTCTTTATTAATGTGTTTGTTGGTCAGTGGTCTTTAATATCCTAACGTGTTTTCACTATTAAATGTGGTTCTTATTCATACGACATTAGAATAATCGTTATATACTGACCCTCTATTTTTCCAAAAAGGGGGATCCGTGCCCCTAGCGCCGTGGGTAGTATAAAATTGATTCATAATACTGCATTAAGTTATAAGGACTTTATATTAAAGAAAAGTTTTAAGTTGTGGATCTAGGATTTCAAAAAATCAAAAATGGTGTGTGTTTAGGGGGGATAACATTATCATACTTAGAAGGATCGGGACTGGTGCAATTAGGTCTTGGAAAAATTAACTCAGATCTTCGAGATAGTTGATGAAAAAAAAATGTTTTATCTGATCACGGAGTTGATCCCCGGGCTAATAATCCTTGGAAAGATATAGATTTTGTTCACAAATTAGCTATCTTTGATGAGTTTATTTTTATTAATCAATTGATTTATGTGTTGAAATCATAAAATTACTTTATTGATCGTACAACCCCGTTCCGTATCTTGTATTACATAGAAATACAGCCTTTATATCATATCTGGTCGTAAGGTTTGTTTCCTGGTAAATCGATTATAAAAATTCTTCTAAAGTACAAAATTGCTAAGCAACTTTCAAATGACCATGACCTTCATCTCACGCTTGAGAGGCATTGTCCATGCATCTGTTCTTGTTTTACGCAATATGGAAAATCAAAAAGTTGATAAAACTAGGTGCAATTAGAATGCTTATAATTATTAGTTCAAATAAATTGAAGGACTTTAAAAAAAAAAAGAAGTTTTTGTAATCATTAAAATGTCACACAGTCCCAGATGATTTCAGCTTGTGAACGTTCCATTTCCATTTAAAAAGATTCCAACAGCGCCTGCATATAAAGTGTATGGCTCATTGCATGATAGAGGATTTCTGCTTACAAGGAAGCCATGGATTACACCATGCTGCTGCGGGTTTCCAAGTAGTAAAGCTGAAGTCAATCGTTTCGAAAATTTTACCGGCGCCATATTAAAGTAACGAGTTGTCTGATAGTTAGGGAATATCGTTTTCACAAATGATGAATAATATCACAATGCTAAACAGCACGATCACTGCTCAACATGAACACCTGAGAGATCACCCCATTTTTGGGGGTTTACTATCTTTTTTTGTATACTATTGGGTTTTTTTTTGTCTACGAGTAGTTCATTTTTTGTTTACACAAGGCGTTGGCCGTTTGTCTTTGATAGTCACACACGAGAGTTTGGTATATTTTCAATTCTCAGTGGAGAAATTTTTGATAAAATACTGAAGTTACTAGTATTAGGGATCTACCATTGGAATTTTAAAGGGGGAGGGCTTGCATAAAATTTGAAAAAAGGCAAGACAGGATCACAGATTTTGAAAGTGGCGAAAAGGGGGGGGGGGGGCACAAACTAGGCAACATTTACAGTGGGACATGCATGTAAAAAGACTTATGCATTAACCATATTTGAAGCTTCATATGGAAGGCCCGAACACCTCCCTCCCTCTCGTCTGACTCTGTTACTTAAATCTTGGTATGAAAAATCGTCAAGACCAGTGACGAGAGTTGTTTAGTCATCACACTTTTTAATATGCGCATTTTAATCAGAAATTATCCAGCTTCGATTTTCGTTCAAACTGATAGACGGAAGATAAAAGTTAAGCGACATTTAATTTGTATCTAGCCCACACCTTAAATTTCTATAGGAAATCCCGTTTGTAATATACCAACACCGCTGTTGAGTCAATATGTATATATTAATTTCTATAAGGGTATCAAAATGGGTTCACAACAGTAAACATGTAAACAAAAACGTAGATAAGGTTTTGCCTGAGAGCCCGCCATATATACCCTAGGGTATGAATGAAACTATAGATATTAGCCTCGTTTGGACATGTTTCTTACTCAAGCGAAACGTTGTAGTATAGTAACGATAATGGGGAATAGTACAGGATAATAATAGTCAAACTATTAAACATAAACGACTTCCTTCTTCCGTCTTGTTTCGCACACAAATACATCAAAGGGGTAAATGTATACAAGTGTAAATGTTTCTCCAAAACTTGTTGTTTTTAACACTTTTAGTGCCAGGTCGACTCGATGATTCCTTATTTGGTATTTTATGATGAAACTGAAATTCTTTTGTTATCATTAATCAAATATTTATTTTTATAGCTTGGGGTTTATTGATCCTTTGATATGTTGTTGATTGCTTAACGTCTAGTGGCAAATATTTCATGTATATTCAGAACGAGGATTTGTTTAGTTCGATAATGTTACTAATGTTAATATGTTTTTCTTTCTAAAAGTGCTATTTTAAAACCACACCAATCTGAAGTGCTTTGGTGTCCGATGGTAAGGTCTGTTAAATTGTTAGACCAAGCGCGGACTCAGAAATGGGCGGGCGAACCTATCCCCCCTTTTTTATAAAGAGAAAACTGATGTAATTAGTAGGTATAATTACCATTATCATGTTTTGGTCAAAATGTGTTCTTTTAACTCTCATGAGTCCCTTCCTCACTTCAACATCAAAACCTGAGTATGCTGTAGTCATAAATGATAATAACGGGTTACGAGTGAACTTATATGTATACATTTCTTCGGAACTAAACATAATTATGTTATAGAGTTAATTAAAGTAAACGAGAGCCGGTAGAAGGGAGATTTAACTTGATGGTATAATTTTTAACAATGAAGTAGTCATGAACATTCAGGGATGTAAAAAGTCATGTCTGGTATTTGACAACATAGAAGTAAGAGAGAGAGAAAAAGCTGGACGACACGGCTTTTTCCTAGTCCTGAACATGGTTACAAAAAGGTATGCATGGTTTATGACAAAATAGTGCCATCATTTGAATATCTCGAAAGATAATGAATATCTAATGGAACCAAACCTAGGTTGAAATATACCCAAACCATTCGTTCATCAATCATAATAACTTAGGTCTGTTCGATCTGTTTGCGCGTGTAGAATTTCTAAAATAAACCACGTCGTTAAAATGGGCTTATAGGTATTTTCCTGGAAATTAAAAATAATCCATTATTTTTACAACCATATTGATTCAGAAGTCTTTTGTCTGGAGACGTAAAAGTGTAAATATGTGTTATTGCCAACATGTTACACCACAGTTTATTATTGACTGGGACTATTATACTAACGGGACTGGAAACCGTTACGTTAATCAGTCCCAGTTATTAAGGATCTCAGTTTACTAGTAATTAAATTGAAAAGAAATAGGCATATTAGTGTTGTAAAACGTCACCACTAAATTATTTGGTTTTAAGTATGAAAAAGAATCTATTCAGGTTTGTTTTTTTAAATATCAAAATTTATCATAAAGTCATATTGAAATATTCATAAGTTTTAGTAGAGTTGGCCTGCTCAGAAAAAGGTTAAGTGCAGCACTTCTGCAGCAGGGTTAAAGAAAGGATTAGTAAGTTTCTGTTATTGTTAATAATTTCTGGTGAGCTAAGCAAGACAAAGTTGTTTTTTTTTGCTTTATTCTTAAACTGAATGATATTTATCCTATCAAAGTGTGGCGAACGCCCTCCATGTTTACCCACACCAAAATCCGACACTGCACGGAAAAGGTATTTCCACATGCCGTTTTATAAATTTCATCCGACCTCCACCCCGACCCCCCAAAAAATCGAAAAGTAGCCCCCTAACGTGCAAAATAACATGATAAAAATCTGGGACTATTATACTAATAAGTATAATAGTCCCAATGAAAATACATGCTATTAATGTTTAATATGCGTGTCTCGTTTCGCGATATTTTTGTGTGTTTGATTCATCGGCATTCGTCTCACTAACCATGATTATTGCAGAGCGTAAGCGGACTATTCGATATTTTCTTGGACTAATATTAATCATACATTGATGTGAATAATTCTTTTCCTATGACAAACTGTCAATAAGTCAACGTGTGTCATGTTACAACGACAGAAATGATTTCAGGATATTGTTATTTTAGACTGTTAGTAATAAATATGAGAAATCAATATATATATAGAATATCGGTGTTCGTTTAAAAACGACAGGTAAACCTGTGACGTTCCTCATTTACCTGTATTTAACATTCCACAAATATTTACAACACCTCCCAGCGGACCATAGTAAAACTATAGACAAGACTCCGCCTGTCAACTCTCAGCGGTTCATCCAGGGTGACCAATCTTGTTATGCGTTGAACTACCCTAACAAACCGGTTGAAATTCGTCCCAGTGATTGTATAGACTTGGATCTGCTTGATTACATACATAGTGTAAAGAGGACTAATATTGTTCCTTTTGTGTGTGTGAACTCACTATAGAAAAATTTCCTTGAGGATTGCGGCCATTTTGGAATAGTTTTCAAACAAACTTGAACTTTTTAAGCTTTATTGGAGTTTCTACGCAAAACTAAACAGGAGCGACAATGAGTTCTCGAGAGGAAAGGTTGCTACAGGCAAAAATTGCCGAACAAATTGAGCGATATGACGATATGTCTAAGGAAATGAAATCTATTGTTGAATCCGGCGACAAACCATTGACAGACGAGGAAAGAAACTTGTTGTCGGTTGCTTACAAGAATGTCGTCGGAACTCGTCGTTCAGCGTGGAGAGTGGTCGCATCGTTGGAGCAGAAAGCTATTGACAAGAAAGAAGAGGAAAAGAAACTGAAGTTATCAACAAAATATCGTGAGAAAATTGAAACCGAACTAAATGATATTTGCGATGAAGTGATCAATTTATTGGATACTAATCTAATTGAAAAGGCCGAATCTGATGAATCTAAAGTATTTTATGAGAAAATGAAGGGTGATTATTACAGATATAAAGTAGAAGTTGCCGCACAAGCAAACCGGTCCGATTTAGCTGACAAATCACGTGATGCATACGAAAAAGCCTTCCAAAAAGCCAAGGAATCCATGGGTCCAACAAATCCAATTAGACTTGGACTTGCATTAAACTATTCTGTATTTTATTATGAAATCAGGAATGAACCCCAAAAAGCCTGTGAACTAGCTAAATCAGCGTTTGATGAAGCTATAGGAGAAATCGAAACCAGCTCAGGAGATGATACAATGAAAGACAGTATGTTAATCATGCAATTGCTTAGAGACAATCTTACTCTGTGGTCATCGGAAATGGACGACGAAGGTCAAGATGAACAACAAACTGAAAATTGAACAAAATAGGATTAAGGAGAAAAAACTATTATGTGTCTATAAATGTGAAAGCGGAAGGGCATGATCTGTAAAACATTCTGATGACCTAAGTTAGTTTTTATGACAAATTATACGTGAATGATTAGCAATAAGAATTTTGTCGTAACCATCACAATTTAACAAAGGGTCGTGGCCTCCAGCTTTTTACATGTACAAGGTACACCATGTTCGTCTAATAACCTATGTTCGACAAATAATAGACATAACAAGCTAAGATACAAATGTATAACCATGTTATTTCGACTTGAAAAACTTTAATTTTGACACGTTAGGTCCATATAGGGTTCAAAAACACATGTTATGATGTGATTCCAATTTCATTTAATTTTACTTCAAAATTTATCATTGTCATTAAATTGAGTTTCAATCACGGTGATCATATCTCATTCAAATTTCTCGTGAAATCTCTGTATGGATCTTAACAGTTATTATAATTTGATTTTGGGAATTAGAAAATATTAACCAATGTATATTTTAAGATTAAATTAGTAAATCTTTTTATAATTTTGTATTTAGAGCTTGTTTTCTTGTTTACAACCCCCTGCCCCTACAAATATGCACTTTAGATAAAATGACCAAATAGCAAGGATTTGTATATTTAGTAAGATATATATACATTCTTGCTCTTTAAGTAAATATTGATACATGTACAGTTAGTTTGTCTGAAGTTTTCTAGCCTTGCCCTGAATGGTTGCATTCCACCCCTCAATTCAGTGACACAAAAGTAGCTATATACATGTCCATATTTCCATTGCATTCAGGACCCCCTCTCACCTTTATTAAGCGACTGAATTCAAAATGTGCACCTACAGACGTTCTAAGCATAGGTAACTGGGAACAAGACATTTTTTTTGCCCTCCGCCTTTTTTCCAAAATCCGTTGTTTTTGTTGTTTTCCGTCAATTTCCATTATTTTCGTTCTTTACTGTTTATTATGAACATAAATATACTAGAAATAACTTGTATTTGCCATTTACTATCATTGATATATATATTTCTAGTATCAGTAACCGCTGATTTGCCTGTCCCTAAGTACCTATGGTTTTAAGCTCATCTTGAAGCGAAATCAGGGACCTACATCTGAATTTAATTGAATCGCTGTCCTAAATCAACATATCATCTTCTCCAGTGGTTTACATTTTGATCAACAGACAGTATCTGAATATGTATATATAATATATATTATATTAATGTGAATTAGCGTTAAGAAACAATAACAGATCGTGTTGCAATCTTTTATTTGTTATGGTCGGGTTGTTCTGAACTTACAATGTATATTCAATACCAAGCAATAGTGTAAATATATTGATAATCTCTTTATTCAATGTATATAGCTGTATTAAATATGCTTTGCAGGAAGAATTAGCACACGTAGATTTAAAAAGTACACGTTTATTCACAGTTTGGAAAGATTTCTATTATAATTTTGAACCCCTGGTTGACGAAGTAAACTTAATACACAGGTAAAGGGGGTTCAAATGGAAGTCTTGTCAATAGTCCTTAACATTTATTTCTGTTATTTGGGATTATGTAAATTCAGTGCTAAAATCGGAAGTTTTTTGGAAAACACATTAATAACGCATTGAACATGTTAAAGGTATATCTTATGAGAACACAAAAAAAATACATTAATAACACATTATTTTAATGAAACTTGCAGAGCGAACTTAATGACACCGTTCACTTCCTAGTAAAGTATTTTATTTCCCTGATCTATATGCACTTCAGTCTTTGTTGGGAAGTTCCCATACAAAGACGTTTGCATCTACAAAAGGGGTATATATATCTTAAGTATGTATCTTGTTTAGGAGAAAGACGTTACACTCGATTTTGCTGACTATTTATCTTATTATGCAAGCTCAATGCACGGGAGACAATACTTGTACATGTTGACTGAAAGTGTGACGACCTTCGATGTCATTCTGAAGGTAAAGAGATCTCTTGGGTTAAAGTGATCCTTCAAGCTTGGAGTTTAACTACAGCATAGACACAGACACTTGTCTCGGATTTTTCTACCTATATATCTTAATATAAAGGTGTCCACTTGGACTTTAGATTTACAGAATTTGGCAATACTAGTAGGACCCCCCACCCCCACTTTCCCCCCCCCCCCCCCTATGCAAATGAGGAAACAAATACAAGAACATATTGTTTTCTTGTTTTATTTTCTACACTGAATTTATGTTCATTAAATAACTTTAGGCCTCATTTCGTGAGGTGGAATTTTTCGGCACTCTTCGTACCTGCATGGCATGCATGGTTCAATGCATACAATCAGTAGGGCAATATTAGAGAATAATGATGTTTGTAGTTAAGTACTTTTTAGGCAGTTTCCAATAACTGACAGAATCCTTTGTCTTATTACCTTATCACATTAAATGTGTTTTAGTGTACTTTGAAAAGAGGCGGATTTATGGAGCTGGTGACCCTCTATTTGTTGGAAAAAATTGACTGGTTGATACATAGGGAATGGCTGGAGCGGATCCCCTCTAGGGCATGCACATACGTTATTTGCGCGCTTTTTGTCTTCTTTAAATCTATTGGTGGAAGTTTAAATCAACTTAATGTTCCCACATGTAAATGTGACCATGGAAGGGTATTTAGGGGGTACTTCGATAGTTTTTGATAAATTCTTTTTTTCAATTTTAATAGTTTGTATGTCGTAAAGACACTATATAAAAGAAGATGTGGTATGATTGCCAATGAGACAACTCTCCACAAGAGACCAAATGACATAGAACGAATTAACAACTATAGGTCACCTTACGGCCTTCAACAATGAGAAAAGCCCAGACCGCACAGTCAGCTATAAAAGGCCCCCGAAATCTATAATTCAATTTCGAAATGGACTAAAAAAACTGGTATGACTTAGCCCTTGAAAATTCACAAACATTTCCTTAATAGAATGTGCACAACTTGAATTTGCTTGCAATCTTTCTGAGAAGCTTACAGAATCTGGTAGATAACTGTTACAGATACCACAAACTTTGTACTGTTGTAAATGTTGACAAATACCGTATCTCGTGATATAAACAGTCTGGAAACATACTAGGATAGAGATATCCTTAAACAATTCAATAACAACAGGAACACACTTTCCATTTATCTGTTCTATATCTCGCCCCAGAATTTCATAAGAGCTGGTAAACTGTAGGAGGAGTTGAATATACAAAATAGGTTCCAATGCACTTTTCGACGCTCACCCGTTTTTTGCGAAAATTATATAGGGAATCACTGAAGCATGACTGGAGCGGACCCGCTCTTGTGAAAATTCTGGATCCGCCGCTGTTGCCAGTGAAACAATTATCCACTCAAGATACGTTGTAAGGATGTAGTAAACTCTATACCGTGCAGTAAGCAAGATATAAATTGTATTTCAAATAGAGGACCCAATATGGGCAACTTACGCAGTGATAAGCACATGTAATACACATTTATAATATAGATAATTAAAATAAAAAAAACCAGCTCAAATAAGGAGTATAGTTACATGAGTTGGCTGGATATAACCATAAATCATTACCACGGTCCAGTGTTCGTTGACCATGAACCAGAAGTAGCATCATGTCCATTGTGAAATTAACCTTTGGAGTTATGTCCTCTTCTTGGTTGATTTAGAAGAACATATACTATAGTTATTCAAATTCAAGTGTCAAAAAGGGCCGGTGCTAACAAGACATTCTAGTGCTTGCTTATTGCAAAAATGTGTTGAAAAGTTATGTGTATTTGAAACACAAAAAGGCTTTCTTTAAAATGGTTTTAAAAATATCTCCAACTGAGGGAAAAACATAGCTCACCTGATTGTTTGGTTCCTAATTAAATTAAAAATTGAACTAAAAAAAAACCGAGAAAATAACATAAAATTAAGAAGCTGCAGAACCTTAATCCGAAGATTCTTTTCAGCTGAGCGGGTCTGAGAGTAAAAATATTTAAAACAACCCTCATCTTTTTAGTTTTCTTCAATTTGAAGGTCACGCAACAGACGTGTTACATTGTCATTATCCTTGAGTTTTTCCTTGTATATTCAATACATTCACCAAATGACGCTTTTAAACTTTTTCACCAGGGACGCCTATTGTATAGCTACGGGTTTGTTATCTTTACGATAGCAAATAAAAATTCATAAGAATTATTAAACTTGGTCATTTTAATCTTTATGTACAGGCAAATTATAAACAAACCTGCTTTATTAAACCATGGATTTGTGTAAACACTTGTAAGTCTATTACGATGCGGTAACATCAAGGATTTCAATAATAAAATAAAATTCCTTGCTAACATCATTCTTATCTTCAATACTTTCTTTGAAATTCTACGCCCACGAATATTCGCTGCAAATAATGTGCAAATGCGTTGCAGAAATTAACCAGTCAAAGTAACTGTTGTAGACGCATTAATTACACAAATAATTGTCATAACTAGTTATACCTCCAGATCTCTTTGATAGAGCGGACATTAACCTGGTGACATCCATAATCAAAACGTAGTTTGTCAGTTAAACAAGAGACATACATTACAACTGTATTATGATTTGTCTCTGGTTAGAGCTAATTTCCTAATGCTTGTAGAGTAGACTTTGGCTGGCTAGCTTGGATTCTTTGTATAAAAGTTTACCCAAGTCTTGAAGATTTGTGATAAAACCATGGCATCTTCAAATAATATATGTAGGCATAGTTAACCCTGTACATTTTATATATAATTTGTTTGGACGTTATCCCAATTATAATTTTACAATATAAAAACAAAGCAAGAAAGCTAACCAAAGTCTTACTCTACATGCAGTAGGAAATTAGCTCTAACGCGCGGTTATACAATTTTCGATAAATTGTTGGTGTTAAGCTTCACTTTCATTACTCTTGACTTTTTTCACGATGCTGATCGGTTTTTATTGATGGAGGAAGCCGGGAGATGACCTTCAACAGGAAAACTAAAAATCATTGGTCATCCTTGTCAATCAAGATCAAATGGACTTGCCTCGAGCGTATTCTAACTCACAGCCTGAATGCTCGCAGGCTACTAGTGTAATGATGAACACCATTGATGAACTATTTGTACCACTCGGTCACAGAGATACTTAACAATAAAAAAAGGGCAGTAATGAGACCAATAGAAGTCTAAACGATCCCAAAAGAAGGGGCGACCTTCTTCAATTTTGCTTCGATGTAGAAGGCAGAGGCGGATTTAGGGGGGGAGCAGATGGTCCGGTCCTCCCTTTGAGAAAAAAAAATGGTTGCTTATATAGGGAATCACTGAAGCGTGACGGGAGCGGGCCCCCACTTATGAAACTGATTTCTGGATCCGCCACTGGAAGGAGCTGAAATGTATTGGAATAACACCAGACGAGATTTAAAGTGTTGAAATGGTTAAAATGATCGAACACATGTTTCTTTGAATTGTATAAATATCCCACTGGAATTGTTAGATGAAATCAAGGAATTGTTTTTAAAATATACAATTCCTTGATGAAACACAACGAGCATTTTAAATACAGAACCATGTGCAGTTATTGAATACATTTGTAAGAATAAACTAGTATAGGTAATTGAAATAAATCTGTTTTAGTGTATTATGCGATCAATAATGCTTGAGCAACTCTGAATATTTTTTGAAACATAATATATCGAAAATGATAGCCAATTCAATGCACTCATGCAGAATGTCAAATCACGTCGTATGAGCGTCTAACTATACGGTTGTCTTGCATTCATATTTAAACTATATATCAAAGTAAAATTTTTAATATATATCATGTATATAGATATTATCAGTAATCTTAAATTGCAGTTTTATATACATTATTCTAAAAAAAAATAGATCTGTTGAAAATTATCTAAACATTCATTTTTGTCTAGTAACACCCACAGCTTATGAGGAAAATATTATCAACTGATTTTAAAGCTTAATGAATAGATAACGATTTTTAAATACCTGCTTTTTTGTTGTTGTTGTTGGAATATATATATAAAAAGGAAGATGTGGTATGATTGCCAATGAGACAACTCTCCACAAAAGACCAAAGGACACAGAAATTAACAACTATAGGTCACCGTACGACTTTCAACAATGAGCAAAGCCCATACCGCATAGTCAGCTATAAATGGCCTCGAAATCACTAATATATAACAATTCAAACGAGAAAACTAACGGCCTAAATTAATGTACAAAAAATAAGAATGAAAAACACTGAATATGTAACACAGCAACAAACGACAACCACTGAGTTACAGGATCCCGACATGGGATAGGCAAAGACATACAGAATGTGGCAAGATTTAACTTGTTAGCGGGATCCCATCCATCCTTTTAACATGGGGCAAGAGTGTAACAGAACAACATAAGAACGAACTATAACAAGAGTGCACACGCTGAAATGTCTCGCCTTCTTTACTAACCATTAATATTATGTTGATAGTCCTTAATATAAAGCTTAACTAAAACTATCACACGATCCAAAAAATGAGGTGACGGTCAAATAAACCAAACGAGAAATACATGTAAACCTTACAATCATTAAATACGTTAAATATAGTTGACTTATTGCTTATAGTTTCCAAGAAACAGACTTAACCAAGAAGACTAAACATTGACCAATAAACCATGAAAATGAGGTCAAGGTCAGATGAGCCATGTGAGGCAGACATGTACACCTTTGCAGTCAATCTATGAATTAAATATTGCTGACAGTATTTAAGAAACAAACTTAACCATGAAAATTGAAAAATGAACAATCAAAATGAGGTCAAGGTCAATGATACCTTCCAGACAGACATATACAGCTTATAATCCTTCCATACAACATATAAAGTTGACCTATATTTTGCTTATTGTTTAAGAAAAACAGACCAAAACACAAGAACTTAATACTGAGTAATGAACCGTTAAAATGAGGTCAATGTCAAATAAAGCCTGCGAAACTTGCATGTTACGATGATGTTCATAAATTATTTCCATATACCAAATAGTGTTGCCCTATTGCATATGATATTAGAAAAATATGACAAAAACTCAAAAACTTGACCACCAAAACTTAACCTTCTTCACTGATCCGTGAAATGAGGTCGAGGTCAAGTGAAAACTGTCTGACAGGCATGATGACCTTTCAAGGTACGCACATGTATACTAAATATAGTTATCCTACTACTCGTAATTATAGGACCAAATTAACATCACAATTTTTTAAAAACTTTTTTTAAGTAGTCACTGAACCATGAAAAAGAGGTCAAGGACAATGGTCATGTAACAGACGGAAACTTCGTTACACAAGGCATCTATATACAAAGTATAAATCATCCAGCTAGGTCTTCCATCTTCTAAAATATACAGCCTTTAAGAAGTTAGTTTACGCAACCGCTGCCGCCGGATCACTATCCTAATTTCGAGCTCTCTGCGACAAAAGTCGCAGGCTGGACAAAAATCACTTGAAAAAGACTTAACTGATATAATTATGGCAGAAACTTCTACGTAGATATCTAGTTTTCTCGTGCTTTAGACACAGGAAGGTTGTTAATTGTTTCCTCGCCTGCTCGAATGAAATATAGCGATCAAAGAGTTCATGGTCATTTGGCAAAATGTTTGGATCGTCAACATTTAGTTTCAAACTGGACTGGGAACAGTACATCTATATATATTCCTGGTTTGGATATTTTGTAAAGAATTCAAAAATATACATTATAGTCAAACCTTCATAGATTTGCTTTTTTTTTAAACAACTCGAACATAAACTTCTTCGTGATCAAGAGACAGACTCTAACAGGAAATAGTTTTGTGGTTCAATATTTTACAGATAAATGTAAATGGGCTTGGTATATTTTTGTGCTTTTTCATGCCTATGAGATATCATATTAAACACGATATTAATTTTGTATTCACCAATCTTTGGTTATTCTTTTAGACATAACTGATTGTTGATTGATAGTTGCTTGGAGTCCAGTGGCAAATATTTCATGCATGTTCGATCAGGACGACACTGATTGTTTGGACCTATATGCAGGTATTCCAAAACTGGGAAAGAACCTTTTTCGTGATCAAGAAACAACCGCAAAGCAAAATTTTTGACCCCCCCCCCCCCCCATTTTCGTCCGTGTCCTACTGATAGATGAACGTATGTATAATTTCAATATGTAAAGGAATACCTTGATATTCTGGGTGGGGTGTTTATAAATTGTCTGGATTGATCATTTGATTTTATTTGTTATTCAGTACCGATTGTGATTCGAATTTGTTTTCACGCGCGAAATTTTATTTTCACTTATTTTTCTACACATTGTTTCAGTTAGTATGTGTTGCAGAATCTTCAAATCTTCATTTTCATTCTGTCTTGTGCAAAGTTATTTTGTTCAGTTCCTACTATAGGCAGGTCAACATGGTCAATTTATTCATTCTAAAATATATATATCCTCTCCCAAAAAAATCGTCCCCGTACATAGAGTCTGGGGTAGGAAACCGTGAATTAAGAAGCTTTTTTCTGATTAAATTAAATACCTTGAGGATATATGATTTAAAAATAATGAGAGGGGCATCCCTTTATATAGGTTTGAGGTTACTTCAACCAAGTCAAAAGTCAAAGTTGGTTGGGAAGTTTTGTTGTGATCTGATTCTTTGTAAATTTATCCAGGAAGGAACACATGTACTTTCCGTATGAGGTATGAGGGGGAATAGGACCTTTATCGGGACTCCGGGATCGGGTGTTTTTAAGCTCGGGATTTCGGGATTGACCCTTTCGGGATCCAGGAATCCTTTTTTTTTCGGATTTCGGGATGTCGGGATTTGCTTTATTTAAATTCGGGACCTCGGGATTTCGTTTTTTCAAGTCCGGGATTTCGGGACCAAGACCCCTCCTATCCTCCCTCAGGTATCCATAAGAAAAAGAAGCTGATAGTGGTTCGATTCCGGAAATAGCCTGTCTCCTGATCGATTTTCTTATTACAACTGAATTCAAGATGTCGGCCCCCAGGGTCGAAAGCGGGAAGCTAGTTATCATCAAATCAACAGCATAAATGTATATAAAGCAGCTTGAAATGTATTTCTTCCATGCTAAAACAACACAAGCAAATGTGTTGTCAAGCAAAAAAGACGCAATAAGTCATAGTCAATGAGAGCAAGCGACACTACCGTGAAATCGTAACAAACAACAACGTCAACATGATTTTTATAAAATTATTCTTGCATATCTTATCTTTTATAATTATTTCAAATTTTAAGACTAAAACAGTAAGAATATTCAGTACTTTGACTGACAATCTTAATGCTGGTAAGGAATACTAGACAGTTCGGCACCCAGACAAATCAGTACCCGAACAAACCTACCATAGACAAATCAGCACCCGTGAAAGACAAATCGGCACCCAGACAAATCAGAATCTAGACATATCAACACCCAAACGAGGTGGCGGATTGTCTTGGTCCCGAAATGTCCGGATACTGAAATGTCCAAAATGGGTGCCGATATGTCTTGTTACCACTGGTAATTTCTTAATCAAATCAGCGCGACTCACAGATAAAAGAGGGTAGTATTAGTAATGCCCTTTACCGTCAGGCGTCAAACAGACATTTTCGGCTACTGTTAGTGTCAAATTTTACAGTGATTCATCAAAATATCCTTATATATTGGATTCTTCAGAGGTCTCAAATAATTATCTTTACTGTTATTTTTTGGAAATAAAACGAGATTTGTCAAAATCAGTTGATTTTTTTATCTTCTAAAAGAAAGTGCATATTTTATTGTCATGCATCTTGCACATAAAACCCCCATGGACATTTTGAAAAGTTGCCATAGTTATTGATCACAGTATTTCTCTTTAAATTTGACCACTCCAAAGAAAATTTACACCTGCTGCTGCAACAGAAAGTTCAGGAATCTCTTTGTCTTGGTCTGAAATCTTTACTGACCACTGAATGTAGACACCAAAAATCTAATTTTGGAATTTGTACTAGCATTTGTGGACGATCAGTTTGTTATTACTACAGTGATAATACAAATGAATTATTATGTGTGTTTATGCAATCATCACAAATGTGAGTTTAACTATTGGGTTTTCAGGTGCAAACAAATATTATTACCTGTATCAAATTAACAGTTTTAATATATTTGCTCCTCCTGTCTTTGCAATTTTTGCATTTTTTTTTATATAAACAGAACATATATTAACTAAACATTTTCTAACTTAAACCAAGAGTTTTCTAATTAGCAAGCATATCGGACCTGATGTTTTTCCAAGCTACAACTATCAATGACTATTGAACATTATTCCAGTCTTGATTTATAATTTTTATGTACACCTTTTATATTTTCAGGGCATGTCCAAACGCTGAAAGGAAGAAAGTTTTTGACAAAATACGGCCACTATGTGTCCAGCTGACGAAAGAGCATTCAAGGGTGAATGTTCAAGCAATAAATACAGCCCTGACCAATGTGGACAGGACAGTTATACAAGATTTACAAGAATACCTTCTGTTTCCTTTCAGATTGATATTAAAACAGGACAAAAAATAGTAAGTTCATGACCTTCTATCAGTCCTTTGAACAAGCCCATAGATATAAGACGATGCATTATCAGTGCCAATGAGACATTTCTCCATCCAAGTCACAATTTGTAAAATTAAACCATTATAGGACATAGTATAGTCTTCTACATGGAGCCTTGGCTCACACAGAATAGCAAGCTACATGTATAAATGATCCCAAATGTCATGTAAAACCAGGACATAAGTCTGGGAGAACATGATTTATATCCTCGCTGTTATGCAAAAACCTTGTATCTAAGGTTTTGATAATTTTACACCAGGCAGCAAAAACTGAAATCTTTTTATCGATTATTTAGAATTAAATATGTGGGCGTTTTTCAATAAAAACGTACTTTCTTGTCCCAGCCACTTTTAAAAAAATGTGTTTGATCTTTGCAAGTATTTTTTTGTGCAGTCAGTACATTGAATTAGATATAACAATTGTAAGCAAAGAAACAGTTTATTTTTTAGAGAGATTGATAAGATATTGATTCCTGAATGGTCCAAAACAACCAAAATGGCATGTCCCTAGACCGCCTGTTCAACATTCATACTCTCAAATATCGTAAAAAAATGAAGAAATAAATATTAATTTTACTTAATATAAGTTCTTTAATAATTCAAAAGTATGTTTAGAGCCAACATATTTTAATAAACAGCTTTTAACATAGGATTTTTTATTTTAGGTGTGTCCCTAACACAATGTCCACTACGAAACGAAGTCATTAAAAATTGCTTATTAACAGTTTTATAAAATCAATGTAATTTTTTGTTTGCAAGAGATATAAACATTAGGGTCTTACAAAAGAAGTGATGCTTTTATGACGGCAATTAAACTGTTGGTAAGAAAAATTGAGCACATCAAATGGACCAGAGTGATACCGTATTTTTGTAAATGTCCACTACGAAACGGGTCAAATCTCCTTCAGTAACTGGTTTTAAAATTATGAAAAAAATATCAGTATACAGCTTAATAACGCTTTGATGAATACAGTCAGTCTTGTTACTATTGCAATATTGGGGTTGTGAGAAAAAAATAAAACATGTGAATACGTCCCCTACGAAACGGTCCCCTACGAAACAAGTTTGAGAGAAAAACGTTTCGTAGTGGACACTACCACTACCATGCAGTCTTTTTTTACTCTTTTTTCAATTATATTCGTGCAAAGCAAATAACAAAGGTTAGTTTCATGTAATTTTTATTATGTTTTTATTAACATAGAATAGGGTTGATGTCAACTACGAAACTTTTTGTCCACTACGAAACGGTTTTGTCAACTACGAAACGCATCAAAATGTCCACTACGTAACATGAGTTGTACCTTCATATGTGAAGTACTGTCTAATCCTTATCAATAAAAAATGGTTCTCCAATTCAGAAAAAAATGAGATTTTTCTAGTATATAACGTAAACAAACTGGAATGTCTATAGGAAACATTTAAAATTGCAAAAATATGTGTGTTTAGAAGCAGTTTCGTAGGGGACAAAAGTCCCCTACGAAACAGTACACAAATTATGAAAATAATATCATTTTAAAGAGTATTTAAGATTGCACTTTTTGTTTAGCAGGTCTATAATAGAGGTATTCAAAATAACTCTTGAAAATAAATTTTAGACTAGTTGATTTTCCATTTTTTTTTAGGTCTGAAAGGAACGCTTTTATTGAAAAACGCCCATGTATGTTCCACTGTATGCAAAAATATCTGATCTTCTAACCAATCAATTACCAAGACACCCATATTGTATTTTCAAAGCTTTTCATTATTTCTAAGCTATATTAGCTTTGAGAACCTAAAATTGATAAAACTGTACCTGTTATAATGTCAGCTGCCGTGCCATGAGTTTTTCTTTTGAGATACAATATTTTCGCACAACAAAATGTCTCACCAATCCAACTACACTTTTCGTCACATGTCAGAATTTGGGTTAATGATTGGTTAGAAGATCAGATATTTTCGCTTACAGTGGAACATACATATTTAATCCTAAATAATCAATAAAAAGATTTCCGCAAAAAATTGAGATACAAGGTTTTTGCATAACAGCAACGATATATTAATTCTCCATTTTGAAATGTTTGAACTAGCTTTTAAAAACCATGATACATGCAAGTAATTTTAGGTAACCCTGTTTGTTTTTTCATTTCAATTGTTTCACATTTTGTCATGTTTGGGACTATTATATATGACTATAATAAAGTAGGGGTTTTCTCATTATTGAAAGACGTACACTGACCTACAGATGCTTAAATTTATTTCATTTGAACTCTGTTGGATAGTTATCTTATCTGCAATCATACTACACCTCTAAGAATAATTGTCATCTTTTAAGTTGACCAAAAGGCATCATGTATATGTAAATTATATTTCTTTCTTTTTGTTTCAGTCCAGATGAATTGTATGTTGATGTGTTTACCAGTATTGAGAAAGTCCTGTCACAGACAAGAGTTAGCCAATGGGAGATGTTTCAGGATATATTTAACACTTGTTGTCTTACTATAAGTTCACCTGCAGAAGTAGGAAAGGGTAAGTAACAATTTGAAAGATGTGAGAGATATTGTCTCATTCTAGTTACCTGTAATGTAGATTTAGATGTGAGAGATATTGTCTCATTCTAGTTACCGGTAATGTAGATTTAGATGAGAGAGATATTGTCTCATTCGAGTTACCGGTAATGTAGATTTAGATGTGAGAGATATTGTCTCATTCTAGTTACCGGTAATGTAGATTTAGATGAGAGAGATATTGTCTCATTCGAGTTACCGGTAATGTAGATTTAGATGTGAGAGATATTGTCTCATTCTAGTTACCGGTAATGTAGATTTAGATGTGAGAGATATTGTCTCATTCTAGTTACCTGTAATGTAGATTTAGATGTGAGAGATATTGTCTCATTCTAGTTACCGGTAATGTAGATTTAGATGTGAGAGATATTGTCTCATTCTAGTTACCGGTAATGTAGATTTAGATGAGAGAGATATTGTCTCATTCTAGTTACCGGTAATGTAGATTTAGATGAGAGAGATATTGTCTCATTCTAGTAACCGGTAATGTAGATTTAGATGTGAGAGATATTGTCTCATTCTAGTTACCGGTAATGTAGATTTAGATGTGAGAGATATTGTCTCATTTTAGTTACCTGTAATGTAGATTTAGATGTGAGAGATATTGTCTCATTCTAGTTACCTGTAATGTAGATTTAGATGAGAGAGATATTGTCTCATTCTAGTTACCGGTAATGTAGATTTAGATGTGAGAGATATTGTCTCATTTTAGTTACCTGTAATGTAGATTTAGATGTGAGAGATATTGTCTCATTCTAGTTACCGGTAATGTAGATTTAGATGAGAGAGATATTGTCTTATTCTAGTTACCTGTAATGTAGATTTAGATGTGAGAGATATTGTCTTATTCTAGTTACCTGTAATGTAGATTTAGATGTGAGAGATATTGTCTCATTCTAGTTACCGGTAATGTAGATTACGATGTGAGAGATATTGTCTCATTCTAGTTACCGGTAATGTAGATTTAGATGTGAGAGATATTGTCTCATTCTAGTTACCTGTAATGTAGGAGATATTGTCTCATTCTAGTTACCTGTAATGTAGGAGATATTGTCTCATTCTAGTTACCTGTAATGTAGATTTAGATGTGAGAGATATTTTCTCATTCTAGTCACCTGTAATGTAGATTTAGATGTGAGAGATATTGTCTCATTCTAGTTACCTGTAAGGGCTATTCCAGAAAAAAATGTATGGGGGGTTGGAAGGCAGTTTTTGTCAGCACCCGCCACCCAGACAATTGTAATTGAGTATTATAGTGCATTATAGTGTGAAAAGTTGCTCTGATTCCCATCACCCATGTATTATTAATATAATGTGCCTTCCAACCCCCCCATACATTTTTTTCTGGAATAGCCCTAATGTAGATTTAGATGTGAGAGATATTGTCTCATTCTAGTTACCGGTAATGTAGATTTAGATGTGAGAGATATTGTCTCATTCTAGTTACCGGTACTGTAGATTTATTTTATTTATTTTACGTGGGTAACAATTTTCGTGGATTGATGAAAAAATTGTATTTTTGTGAATATTTAATTTCATAGTTTTGTCAGTCTGCATACAGGCCTGGAGAAAATATCTACTTTGTCAACCTTGAACTTTGTGATTTATCCATACCCATGAAAAATAATAAATCAGCAGTAGTTAAATATCCTTTATATGATTGATTGTTGGTGTTAAATGCATTTTTTAGAACTGTTGACTTTATGGGGGTGGTTAGTTTTTATGGCTGGAGGAAGCTAGGAGAATAAGTACTGTCAAAGAATTTTTTTCAATTTGCCCATCTTGGGCATCTATATTCAATCAAGATCCATTCATGACATATATATCAGAAGATTTTTTTTTAGTCCACACGTCTTGAGTAGGTATAAAAGAGGTCCACACATAAACTATACTAGAACACACCTGTGATATCGCGGGTCTGTGACTGAATTAAAGAATATAACTATGTGTAAGCCTTATTTTAGTATTGGTATTGTCATCTGATAAAGTCATGCCAATTATAAGATGCACAGTTTTTTCTGCTTTCAACATCTTTCTGTTTGAACCAGTCGACCTGGAACTTATCAATTATTGGTACTATTATTTATTTGGAAAACAAAATGGCCTGGACAGGAGTATTTTTTAATCAACAGCATTGTCCTTTATGAGTTATAAATAAAGTTGAATTCTTTGATTCGCTGTTTGACGCCATTCCGGCTAACAAATTGAAAACTGTACATGCTGTACCTATACGCCTTATTTTAAGTCCAGATTTTTATTATTTGTATTGTCATCTTAGAAAGTCATACTGATTAAAATACTACAATCAGGAACAATGTGACAATGATTGAATTTAGTTGTGTCAACCCTGTGATTACGACCCGTGTATATAGCAAAATCTTAAATACAGCGTTTGGTGGTGAGCCTGTCAGATGCGGAACATACAGATAAGTTAATAGGTAACAGGTGAATATACTATTGGTATCGGTATCGGATTCGACCCGGAACTTCTTAATTATTGGCAATATTAATTATGTGGAAAACAAAAGGGTCTGGAGTGGTGTAATTTTTAATCAACAGCATTGTACTATATTAGTTATATATAAAGTTGAATTCTTTGATTCCTCGTTTTTACGTGATGACGGCTGACAAATTGGACCTCGTAATTTTAGTATTATAAATACATGTAAACTTGGCATAATATTTTTTACATAAAAGTGATTTAAGTTGATTTGTGTAAAGGAACAGATCAAATATTAACTTATTCAAGTAAAACTGCAAGAGAATAAGCTGATATTTAGGAATCCTCCATTTGTTTAATTTGTTTATAATTCAGAGTTATTATTTACAGTGAAACCCTTATTAGAAGAGTTGAAGACTGTTATTGTTGAGACATTGATAATTATTCTGATTATTTACAGTGAAACCTTTATCAGAATAGTTGAAGACTGTTATGGAACAGACATTGATAATTATTCTGATTATTTACAGTGAAACCTTTATCTGAAGAGTTGAAGACTGTTATTGTACAAACGTTGATGGTTCTTGTAAGAAAATCAGAATACAGGTTCGTCTCAAATTATAATTTCTGCTCATAAATATATATGTATTACAAATTTTTGACTGAAATTTTTTGACAAGAATTTGGAAAAGTTGACATACACAATTATTTTAAAATTGTGTGGTAGTGAACCATGTATACTATATAGTATATAACTTGGTATGTTTTAACAAATACAGATTAAAAGGTAGAAATTTTTAACACATGTATACAAATAAGAAGATGTGGTATGATTGCCAATCAATGAAACAACTCTTCACAATAGACCAAATGACACAGAAAATAACAACTATAGGTCATCGTACGGCTTTCAACAATGACCAAAGTCCATACTGCATAGTCAGCTATAAAAGGCACTTAAATGACAAATTTAAAACAATTCAAACAAGAAAAACTAACAGCCTAATTTATGTTCAAAATAATGTATGATACAGGCATATAAATATTTTATGGGCATTATATTTTTATGTTTATGTGTGTGTCCGTCTGTTTGTTTGTCTGTCCCACTTCAGGTTAAAGTTTTGATGAAGTTGAATTTAAATCAACTTGAAACTTAGTACTCATGTTCCCTATGATATGATCTTTATAATTCTAATGCCAAAAAAAATGCCTAAACCAATTTCATGGTCCACTGAACATAGAAAATGATAGTGTGTGTTGGGCATCCATGTACTATGGACACATTCTTGTTAAATATAATTATTTATCTCTTACAGTATGATACAGAGTTTGTATGCACCATGGAGTTTACCATTTCTTGGACATGCTGTGTCAATTCTCCTGAATTTGGCTGAAAAAGAGAAATCAAGAGCTCTGAAAATCAAAGCTATGGAGTGTTTGATAGAAATCAGTCAAGTTGATGGAAAATGTAAGTCAAGAAAAATACATGTACTGGAAAAAAATTCTAGCCATCAATGGTATACATAGTTCCTATTCAAATTAAGGTAATTTATAAAGGTAAATGTTACTTATTTCTATAAATATTATTTCAAAATTATATAATATAACTGTGAGAGCCTTAACTCTTTTTATTAATGATACAAAAAGCATCAATTAAGTGATTGTAGTGAGTGAATCATTAGGGTAAAGCTTCTGATGTTACTAATTACAGTGATGATCTTGTTTTGATTAAATAAATGTGTTTTTGTTTTACAGATTGTTCCAAAGTTAAGACAATGTTAGGTGACACCTTTGCCTCATTCCTGCCTGGTGTGTCAATTACTTTGTGTCAGGTGATCACAGGAGATTCAAAACAAGGACAGACTGTCATAATAGTAAGGATTTATTTGATATAATTGTGGTTGTGTTAAATATCATAGCACTACCTAGATATTAGCTATTGAACGCTTAGCTAGCCGAGCCACTAAAAAGATCTAAATATCCCTAAAAATTCATGCTTCCTAGAGAATTCAAAATTGCAACAGGAAAGTTATTACTAATGACGTCATTTTTTTTGGGGGGGGGGGGGGCATAGCGTTCAACATAGATAAGTATCTAAAACTGCTATGATATTAAATGCAATTCTGGCTACCTTTGTGTTCATTATTTAATGATAATAGTGACCTCAAATCAGAATAATATGTTAAATAGTTCTTAAATTTACTGAAAAGTGTATTTCATGTGTTTACTTTAGTTGCCATCCTCTTGCCAATTCCTGATCTGTACCAAAGGGTTCCTTGAAATTAGGAAAGATTTTTTTTGGGTACCTAAATGAGGTCCCCTAAATAAATGAAAGGTTCCAATTTCATTTACTGAGAAAAATTGCCATGAAAGTAAGTCTCCATCATACATTATTATGAAACCAGTAGAATTTTCTATTATCTATTTCTCTATCAAGAAAATGCTCAATTACCACTTTCTTCAATATATGAAACTGTTTAAAAATGTGTACAATTATGAGCAAATAAAGGCAACAGTAGTATACCGCTGTTCAAAATTCATAAATCGATAGAGAAAAAACAAATCTGGGTTACAAACTAAAACTGAGGGTAACGTATCAAATATAAGTGAACTACGACACAACACCGAAACGTAACACACACAGAAAGGAACTATAATATAACAAAGGAAGATAACTCTAGTTTAAATATATGATTATACTTGGAATACAATGTTTAAGTAAAATTCACATTGCAAAGAGTAAGGATGTTACCCCTCAGTGCCCATAAGTACTATTATTACATTTTGTAGCTTTATAAAGTGGATAAAATGTTTATTGTGGTTTGACCACCACTGTATTTTTTTTGCAGATCAACATACTTTCTAAGTTCTATACATTTTGTATATTGATTTATATTTTTTAAATTATATTATAGACTGCACTGAAGACCTGGGCGAGTATTGTAACTATGGTGATGGATGACAAATTAATAGAAGAGGCTCAAATAAGGAGTCGTATAAACCCAAACTGTATGATTACAGAATTAAGACTGATAGTTTCTTTATATGTCACAGATAGACTGATCAAGTAGTTGTCTTTGTTGAGGAACTTTGAAAAAAAATAAGAGCTAGGATAAAAAATCAATGTTACAGTTTTGATAGATTTTAAAGAGGAGGTTCTTTAATTCCATAATGACAAAACAAGAAATATTATCAAAATCAAAAGGATGCTGTCTTTCACTTATCCTAACATACCTACTTATTTACTGCCCTTGAAAGCCATCATAACAACACTACAAAATTTGAAGTAACTTGATCTAAGCTATGTAAATTTCTATATAAACCGTACATCAAATGAAAATGTCATAATTAGCTGTGTAATATATAAATCAACCTTATGCAAATAAATATCAATACACCTTTTAACTTATTTCAGGTTGATAGAATACTATAAACCAACTTATTTTCGCAGATACTTTATTTCGCGTTGTACCAATATTAGTCCATTTTGCGGCTTTTAAAATTCACGATTTTCTTATTTACTTGATGTAGATTAATAAACATTTACTTATTCGCGATGATTTATATTCGCGTTATTTGTCTTCTCGCGAAAGTCACGAAAATAAATCGCTCACAAAAGTAAGTTGGTTTACAGTATAAATGAACACAGAGCAGAATTTTTCTTTATTTTCGTATTTGAGCGTTCTTAAATCCATCATGATTGTATACATGTACATGTTTATGTGCACTTGAATAAGGCCTATTTCTATCCGATGCAGCTTTAATGATTAAAAAGGTTTCATTGTAATTTTTCTTTACCTCTTTTCAGCAAAACTAGATGGTAAATTACAAAATCTCATAGTGAAAAGGAACAAAGAATGGGTTGAGCTTACTGGGTCCAAGTTCACTGTCCTTGTCAAGCAGATAGCAAAGGTCAAAAGTCATTCAAGTTGGAAGGTTAGACAGGCAATAGTGGAATGGGCAGCCAGACTACTAGAACACTGTTCAAAGTAAGATTGGACTAAATTGACCTCATAAACAGAAAAGACTGAATATTTTAAAAGCTTGAAAAATTATCTCAGTTATAGCAGAATGCTTTGAGTGTGTAAGTAAAGGTAGTATCTTTGGTTAGCTTGCTTGCTAGCTGAACCGTGAAGACATTATTAAGTTAGGTAAGCTACCCTCCTTTTAGAGTAGACTAGTCGGACAGATAACCAATCTATCTGTCTGTAGGACTTGACTACTTGGAATGGAGCGTTGTATTCATAACCTTATAATGACTTTAGGGTTCAGCTATCTAAGTAAAGATTCTTCCTTTACCTACACACTCAATGCATTCTGCTGTAATAAGAAATATAGAGTCATGTTGTCAGGACGGAATTTTTTATAATTGACTATATGGAATGGGTTTTGCTCATTAATGGAAGGCAATAGGGGGACATTATGTTGCTCAACATCCATGTATTCCAGAGAAATATTCACTCAACTCTTAATAATGATATTGTATTACCATTTTTAAGGTTACGATACTTAAGTTCTGTCGAAATAGTTTTTTTTCTTGGTTTGATTTCATTTTACACATTTAATAGAAGTTCCATGATAACTATAGAAATCTATGTAGTGTTGTGACCAATACATTGTTTGCATAAAACCATCAATATATGGGTGGTGTCATCTAAAAGTAGGTTTTAAACATTTTAAGCAAGTCAAATGTTTTTGTTGAAATCTTTTTTAAATCATGCCATGTGATTTATTTGCTAGTGTGAAATACTAGGTGGATGCATTGGAAAATATCACTTGATACAATTTTTCAGCCTCCATATTCAAACAACTATCTAAGAACTCTTCTATAGTTCTGATACCAAAAAAAAATATCAATGCTGTAGTTGCAGTGTTATTTGTCTCCCCTTTTTATGTTATTTCAGATCATTGAAGGACTGTATCCCAACCATACTAGAAGTTTTAGTCGGACTTATTGGCGACGAATATTCCCATGTAGCTCTCTACAGTAGAAAGGTTTTGGAATCATTCAGTAGCTCTCATCTTGGGCATGAATGTCGCCCCCTGGTGGAGATGTTAGAAGAGAATCTTCATCAGCTAACAGTGTCGCTACCAAGATTGATAAGGGCATCAGGTTAGTTTGACATGCTATTTTAAAAAAATTATTATTGAAAATAAGATGAAAAGGATATATTTTTATTATGCCCCACCTACGATAGTAGAGGGGCATTATGTTTTCTGGTCTGCGTACGTTCGTTCGTCCGTTCGTCTGTTCGTTCGTTCGTCCGTCTGTCCGCTTCAGGTTAAAGTTTTTGGTCAAGGTAGTTTTTAATGAAGCTGAAGTCCAATCAACTTGAAACTTAGTACATATGTTCCTTATGATATGATCTTTCTAATTTTAAAGACAAATTTAACTTTTGACCCCTATTTCACGGTCCACTGAACATAGAAAATGAAAGTGCAATTTCAGGTTAAAGTTTTTGGTCAAGGTAGTTTTTGATGAAGTTGAAGTCCAATCAACTTGAAACTTAGTACAAATGTTCCCTATGATATGATCTTTTTAATTTTAATGCCTAATTATATTTTTTACCCATTTTCACGGTCCATTGAACATGGAAAATGATAGTGCGAGTGGGGCATCCGTGTACTTTGGACACATTCTTGTTTCAGAATAAGTTATTTTACTGGTGGTCAGATGAAACTGGGACTTTGTTTAGTTTTCATAATTCAAAACTCTGATTGTTTCTTTCCATAGAAATATGTGGTATGAGTGCCAATGAGACAACTCACCATCCAAGTAACAATTTATAAAAGTAAACAATTATAGGTCAAAAGTACAGCCTTCAACACAGAGCCTTGGCTCAAACCGAACAGCAAGCTATAAATGGTCCCAAAAATTACTAGTGTATAACCATTCAAACGGGAAAACCAACACATGACAGCATGCAGATTCAGATTTATCAAAGACTGATTAATTTTTTACTTTTTACTACATTAAAATTTTATTCAATGTTTACAAATTATTTTTTGTGTTTATGAATTGCATTTAGTGACACAATTTACGACACTATAAATTCTTTTATTTAAAAAAAAAAAATTGTAAATCAGAAAGGGAGATAATCATTATTACTCTTATCATAATTCAAGGTATCATGAGTTATTTCCCTTGTCATATTCATTACAGATGAAAGTCAGAAGTTGGGAACTGTGTCTTTATTATCTGGATACATAGCATTATTAGGTATGTATAGAAATTATAACAGTTTTGTTTTTTTATTGAGGTTTATAAAATTAAATTAAATTGAACGTTTACTGTTGATGACAAAAAATATCTTTGTATGGATTCATGAAAAAATTGCAGCACGTACAAAAATGTATATGTTTAAGATACCAACACTTACAGAAAAAAAATCATTGATGGGTGGCCAGGGGGAGGCATATTATTATTACATTTAAGAACCAAATTAGAGTTTTGATCCAAATTTCATTGTCCACTGAACATAGAAAATGATAGTACGAGAGGGGCATCAGTGTAGTATGGACACCTTTTTGTTTGGATCAGCCTTTATACTAAATTATGACACAGTGAACGCATTCTTTCTACTCATTCAATTTAATAATGCTTAATTTAGGATGAGTTGTCAATATCTTGAATGCTGTAAAATCAATAATATTTTGTCTTCATATATATATATATATTCTCTAGAGATTTATCTATGGTAGAAGATTAAAATCAAACTTTTATTTCAGGTCCAAATGTGAACAGTCTCCTCAGATCTTCCTCTCATTTAAAGAGATTGTCATTGTCTCTGATCCAGGTGTTAGAATTGGACTGTTCTGATGTAAAAATTGTAGAAGAAAGAACACATTTAATTGGTCACGGTAAGTAGGGGTAAATTAGGTTGGGTCTTTTTAGGCATGCACATTCCAAAGAGAGATTCATCCTTGAAGAAAAAATGGTTGAGACAGATAAATTAAAGTTCATGTGAATGTGAAGAAATTATATCACAATTATTAGAGATACTACAAGTTCAAGGTGTAATATTGATTTATTTCACTTGACTGGGCGAGGTTAAACCGGTTCGCGTATTTAACACCAGTCCATCTATAGATGAACTCATCAATAAAGTGTCCAGTTATTCTTCCCATATCATACACTCAGTTCATTTGTATATTAGTTTGGTGCCACTGATAGGTGATTAAAAATCAATTATAATTATAACGGTCAACATCCTTATCACACACATCTTCAAATAGACTGTCCTTATTCAAATTAAAACTAAATCTCCGCCCGATCAGTTGAAATAACATTGGTAATACCACCAATGATTTTCTGCTATTATAATTTTTGTCGAGCCTGCAACTTTTGTTGCAGAAAGCTTGACATAGGGATAGTGACCCGGCGGCGACTACGGCGGCGGCTACGGCGGCAGCGTTAGCTCATTTCTTAAACGCTTTATATTTTAGAAGGTGGAAGACCTGGATACTTCATACTTTGTATATAGATGCTTCATGTTACGAAGTTTCCGTCAGTCACATGTCCAATGTCCTTGACCTCATTTTCATGGTTCAGTGACCACTTGAAAAAAAAGTTCAAATTTTTTGTAATGTTGAATTCTCTCTTATTATAAGTAATAGGATAACTATAATTGATATGTGCGTACCTTGCAAGGTCCTCGTTTCTGTCAGACAGTTTTCGACCTCATTTCATGGATCAGTGAACAAGGTTAAGTTTTGGTGGTCAAGTCCATATCTCAGATACTATAAGCAATAGGGCTAGTATATTCAGTGTATGGAAGGACTGTAAGGTGTACATGTCCAACTGGCAGGTGTCATCTGACCTTGACCTCATTTTCATGGTTTAGTGGTTATAGTTAAATTTTTGTGTTTTGGTCTGTTTTTCTCATACCATTTGCAATAGGTCTACTATATTTGTTGTATGGAATGATTGTTAAGTGCATGTCTAGCGGGCAGATGTCATGTGACCTTGACCTCATTTCATGGTTCGGTGGTCAAAGTTAAGTTTTTGAGTTTTGGTCTTTTTATCTAATGCTATATAGGGCAACTATATTTGGTGTATGGAAATATTTTATGATCTTTATGTCAGTCGAGCAGGTTTTATTTAACCGTGACCTCATTTTCACGGTTCATTGCACAATGTTAAGTTTTTGTGTTTTGGTCTATTTTTCTTAAACTATAAGTAATGTGTCAACTATATATGTTGTATAGAAGCATTGTAGCTGTACCTGTCTGCCTGGCATGGTTCATCTGACCTGGACCTCTTTTTCAAGGTTCATTGGTCTTTGTTTAGTTATCTTGGTTAATGTTAAGTTTATGTGACAGTTGTAATAAAGCTTAGCTTTATACTTAGGACTATCAACATAATATCAATGATTAGTATAGAAGGCGAGACATTTCAGCGTGTGCACTCTTGTTGTTAAATATGAACTTTTTAAAAATTGCACACAATTTTTCTTTGTTTTATATAAAATAATACTTTGGATGAGTAAAGTTTTATCCTGGCTAGTTCTATAGACAAAATTTCACATATCCATGGTATAGATTGACTATGTTGAAGAAGTCCTGTTATTAGACAGGAAAACCCGTGCATGAACGTTCTGGTTTTGAATTATGATTGATATTTTCAGTTGTTATCTTTCAGGCGCCAGTGCTGTCAATTCTAAAGAAATTCCAGATATATTACAGCCAAAGAAATATTTCCGACATTTCCATGATAAGAAGATATACCATGAGTTTAGAAATGTTTGCAGATTATTGGGTTACTATGGTAATTCTCATATTTAACATATTTCATATTTATACTGTGTACATATATCAGATTACTTTGAGATGATTTATGGAGAGTTTAAGCTGACAGTTAAACACTGAGATGATTTATGGAGAGTTTAAGCTGACAGTTAAACACTGAGATGATTTATGGAGAGTTTAAGCTGACAGTTAAACACTGAGATGATTTATGGAGAGTTTAAGCTGACAGTTAAACACTGTGAAACCTACCTAAAAAGAAACTTGTGAAAAAGCGGTTCTTGTATACTGTTGGTTTTCTCCATTTTCGTAGGTTCCAATTTTCGAGGATTTAAGAAAAATGACATTTCATGGATATTTGATTTAGTGGTTTTGTGTTAGTCTGTTTTCAAGCTTACAGTTAATTTGTACTTATTTGAACATTTAAATTTATTGTTTTCCTATACCAACATAAAACCATGAAAGATTGTATCAAGCTCAGGTGATAAATCCACTAAACCCTCATTCATTTCTCTGATTTGAAGCCCATGGTAAATACAACTCTCTAGAATTGGAGGTTAGGAAATGATTTTGTTTAGGTCTCACTTAAGTTTAAAGTACAAACTATAGAAAGTAAAATCCTGAAATATAGATACAATCTTTAACAGATTTGGGATTTAGATAAGAAATTGACATGGTTGCTATACTGTAAATAAGCAAAATTTTAATCAAAAAGCTGCACAATCCAAAAAACTTTTTCGTGATTGAACAATTAAACAGCTATTTATGGAGATCACTTTTTAAAATATTAAGCCCTTTCTAGTAGACTTCTAATGAACTTCATAATTTTCTAAATCTATTGATACTTATATGAAACGAGATCTAAGTTTGAAATTATTTAGAATTAACAGTATTTCAGCTGCAACTGAATGTTTACTATTTAGTTCTAATTATACCCCTGCTTAAAAAAAATAAGAAGGGGTATACTGTTTTACCTCTATCTGTCTGTCCATCCATCCATCCGCCAGTCCGTCCATCCATACCATGAATATTTTTAGTCGCATCTTTCACAGGAACTACATCATAAGGATTTCTGAAATTTGGTTTCATGTTTTAAATTAGTTAGCTATACCTTGTGATGTGTTTTCAATTTATCACTCAACAACTTTCTGTTTGCTGAATACTTACATATTTTTACACTATTATATTTTGGGCGGGGGTAGCTCACAGTTTTACTTGTTTATTTCTTTTCTGCAGGTGATATAAATTTAATAACAGACCATTTCCTGGATATATTTCATGACACCATTCTTCACAAGATGCAGGCTACACTGATCTTAAATGAAATGGTTATGGGAGCAGCAGGCCATGGAGGTAATGTTCTCTAGTTTGAAGGCAGTCTTCACACTTAATCACAAGTTCTATGGCATTGGCCTGTAAAATTGCTTTCAGGCATGTAAAATACTTCTCTACAAGCCAACAGAATCCAACTTAAATTTTCAAAAAACTTATGGACTCAAAAAACTAAAGCGTGAAGGCTGTGAAGGAGAATTAGAATTGAATGAATAATGGCACAATAGATATTAGAAATGATTGATAATAAATAGAGAATGGAAATGTGAAATGTTTCAAAGAAACAACAAACCTGATTAAAGAGTTAAAAAAAAAACAGCCATAGGCACCAAAAGGATCTTCAACAAAGCCAGAAATCCAGTACCTGGAGACCGACTTCAGCCTCTTATTTCTCTGTTTTAACTCTTATTTTCTATTTTTATCATTTTTCCTTACTGAACACTCAGGTTCAACCATGAACCTTCTCTGTGGTCTCTTGTACCTTGATCAAGTGCAGGAGATTGTGGGTTCCATTACTGGCTATATCAATCAAAAGACTTTATAATTGGTATTTGCTACTAATCCACTAAGCATGCATCTTAGCTCTAATTCAGAATAGGTAGGGTACATGTCTTCTTGTGGACTGGTACCTGGTGAACTTACAAGTTAAAAATCCAGCTCAGCATGTAACTGTTACCTGGTGAACTTACAAGTTAATAATCCAGCTCAGCATGTTAGTTACAAGTAAGGGTGATATTATTATAACATAGACATGTTCTCATCCTGAATATACATTTAATAGCCATGGGAAGCTATCCATCGTCATCGTCTTCATCATGTTCAACACCACAGAAAAATCTTTATGTTGGTATCATTCAGGAATTAAAATGTGAAATAATCCAGGTTAATTTATTGCAAAGGCCTAAAACATTCCTAATGAAATACCTGACAATCTGGCCACAAATGTAACTTATTGATTTAAGATACAGGTGAAACAATATTGCAGATTTATTTCAACTTAAAAATGACATTTGATATTGAAGATCTTTGAAAGAAATATAAATTTGATATCTGATGGGGAACACTTTAATTTTGTGAATAAGTTCCAGGGGACCTTTGTGATCTTTAATACTTGGTCAAGTAAACAAATTTAGATCTAAAGAGAGATAACTCTTGTTAAATCTAATTTCAACAAATATTAAAGATTTATTGTTACTTGCCAATACAAAGTAGATCCATGAACAGATATTTATAAATAATCTTTAGTTTAAAGGAGGATTTTCTCAGCTACAATTTCATTGAAGGGTAGAGAGCCCTGAGATAAGATGTAGTGAAGAAACTTCCTAGAGTTGAAAAAAGCAAAGATAATTTGTTCATCCCTATTTGACCTAGGCTTATGATTTCACTCCACTTATAATAACCAAACCAGTTGAGTTGCTTGAGATAAAAAAAATGATCATAATAGATCAAGGCAAAATAAAAAAAAAATAGTTTTGTTTGCCCAAACACTACCCAGAAAAAAGCTGCCTACTCAAATTCTTTTATTGTCCTGATTTGAAGAAGTTTTTTTTTAATCAGATAGGCATGAAGACTAATTAACATCAGATACTTCAATTTCCTTTTTGGAAAAAAAGAAAATGCCTACCTACCTACCCACTGTCTCAACCTTTGGGTAGGGTTTGGGCAAACCAAAATATTTTTAATTGTGGCCTCAAGGCAAAATAAAAAATTTACCATGTAAAATATATTTTTATAGAAACAATACATTTTTCTTTCTATTATACAAAAATAAGAAAAATTTGCATCATAATATGGCTTGGGATTGAAATTTTATCGGTTAGCAGGTAAGTCTTAATTTCTTTATATTTATACAAAGGAAAATAGTTTCACATTGGTTGTAAAGGACCTTTCTACTCTTAGAATGAGATTTCTTAGGAAAACATTGCATAAGTTATAGACCTTTGAAAAAAGCACAAGCCATGTTAGCTAAAAAAAAAAAGGAAAGCCTTAAACAAGATTGAAAATACAGTTTTTGTTTTATTTATTTTTTAGTACATCGTGGTATTACAAAGAAAAAAGACAAAGAAGTTCAGCATAAAATAGCTGTACTTGAAGAAATAATTAAGTAAGTAAAATTCTTAGTCTTACAAGAATCAGTTTGTACATTTCATAATAGGTTAGCAGTTATCCCTCTTTAGAAATGGAAAAATGCATGTATGATGGAGCGTTTCAAATCTGAGAACACTTACACATCTGGTTAAGGTACAGTGACCAAACACTACCGGTAAATTAATGGAGATGTGGATTGTTATGTTAATAAGAGACAACAACAGGACACTAAATTATCTGAGGACATCTAAAGGTTAGCATATAGATTCAACATAAGGCACACAATATATAAAAACTGTAAATTGTCCAGTCTAGAAAAATGTGAATAAATTCAACAAAAGCTATTAGAGACTTGTCATAAACTCTCAGTCCCTTCATAAAACAACCACTGAAAATGTTTGGAAGGTAAAATTCATAAACCATAAATTAAAGTTCAACCACTGAAAAGGTTCTTGATTTAAAAATCACTTGTAAGAGTTCTACAAAGTTACAATGGTAAAATGCAAAATTGCAACTTGACAGTCATTGATCAATAAAGACAAATGTATTTTGGTTAACTGTTAATTAGGAAGTTATTGCTATATTATAGTTGGCAAAATTTGTATAGGAATAGGTAACGCAATGATAAAACTTCCTTTAGGATATTTTATGAAAGCGGTGGCAACATCTGTGTTGCTTTCTTCATTTATTATTTTATTTTTCAGGATGCTGATAGAGGAATATTTATCACCTATTAACTTTCACTTAATCACAAGTGCATCACATGATAGTGCTATGTCAACACCGGAGACACGCCTACTTGCCATCAATCTTGTGTCACATGACAATAGTGTCAACAGTTTTAACAGAAATATTATCCAGATTTGCTTGTACCTGGAGGGAATTGGCTATTTTGCCAAGGTATGTGTATGTGTTTAAGTATTTAATCATTGTAAAAATAAAACTTTATTGTATTCAACAATGAGCAAAACCCTAACCGCACAGTAAGATTTTGAATACCCTAACATGACAAAATATTAAACATTTCAATGTGAAGTATAACAAAGGAATAGCCTGATTTTAGTACAAAATAATAAATATAAATAAGTATGATATATAGCTTCAATCGAGAACCACTCAATTACAGGTTACTGACTTGGGTCAGGCACATACACAGTGAGGCAGAAGTTAAAACAAAATTTGTAAGGGTTTCGCAGAACCCAGTTTCCTGCCTACTTTTGCTGTTAATCCCAGGCTCAACAAAAATGAGGAAATAAATTTTATAACAATATTCCTCTTGATACTATCTTTTGATTGAAAGAAGGTTCTGTCCAAGTTTGGTAAAAAATCAGGATAGATTATGAATCTTATAAATGTTTTAAAAACTTTAAATGCAGACTAAATGTAATGTTAACTGGAAGAAAAACTAAGTCCATTTATAAGTTAAATACAGAAAAAAATGGAATTTAAAAAAAAATTAAAAAATCTGGATACTATACATACCTGCCAAGTTTTGAAAGTGCCCATGGGGGTTTTAGTGCGCGACAACAATTTCAAAGGTTACAATTCTTTGCGACGACTATTTTGCATGTGCTGTTTTGTGGTCTAGAAAAAGTGTCATATTTGTAAGATGAGCTTACATGCCTTTTTCTAAAGTTTATTTGCATGATTCTAGTTATTATATATCAGTAGAAAAGATGAACATGTAGCTGCAAGACCAGGAATTAATTTCATGTGTAAGGATATTAAATAATTGTTGACTTTTTCAATTTAAAATTATGCAAAAAGAAAGACCTTTATCAGGTTGGGAACAACACCTTGGGGTATCCCCTCAATGTAAGGACATTAAAAACCACTTTTTAATTAAAAATGATCACATTTTCTGAGTGATATTCATATTATTTGAAGTAACTTTTCCCAAAGAATTATACATCTTAATTATGATCTATCTGGTATAATATGGTCAACATATGGCCAAGTATTATGGTATGTTCATGGCCTAATATATCAAGTATATCTTCTTTATTTTTCAAAATAATTAGTCCCTACATTTAGAAAAGTAGTTCTAAATATAATGTCAGAATTTCCCATTTTTAAGTTAAATAAAAATCTACATTTTTTCATTTTTATTTTTCACAGAAGTAAAATGACCCCTTGACTAAGGGAAGTCCCCCATTTAAGGGATTCCTCATGTGTTTTTTTTTTGTTTTGTCCATGTGTGTGAAAAATAAAGAATAGTACATTAAATGATTTGGTATTTTAATTAAATACATATCATTTGCTACAGCAAGTGAAATATCAATAAATTAGTGAATAAACTACTATTTATTATCTTTATGGTAGTACTGCATCATTGAAGTTTGTCAATCAGCCATGCTTTTATTCTTATTCTGTGTAAGAACCTCCTTGCAGATGAAAAACCATTTGCCATGGTCACCATTTTAAAAAACAGAGGATAAGATAAGATAAGATAATTTTATTAACCAATCATGGTGCCCAAAATTTGAGCTATACAATCAAATGAATTACAAAATAAAGCACAGAAAATGATTAGAATGATTAAAGTACATTTAAACAACAAAACCACATGAATACACATTTACACTAATTAACCTGATATAAATCAAGTTATTGACAAAACATAGTTATGGGTGCCACTGTGACCTGGAGAAATTACATAAATCTTTATAGTTCTAGGTCTATGGGAGACAACTCCTGATCAATTTTATTTCCTATATATGTATATATCTATAAATATTTTTTTCTTCTATTTTTTTTTCTTTTTCAAACAACAATATTTTCTATAATTTTCTTTCGTTCTTCAAAAAGGGAGTGCAATAAATTAGATAAGTTTGAAGTAACAAACAAATCTTCAGATGAAAGAATCCAAACAAATTTCATTTCATCAGATAATCTTGAAAAATTTTTGAATTTTGAATTTAAATTAGATAGATGTTGAGATCGAGTACCTTTTAGAACAGGACATTTTAAAAGAAAATGTAGTTCGTCTTCAACTGCGTTCTTACATAGCTTACACTTTCTGTCTTCAGCTTTAATTCCAATATACCTCCCTCTTTCGATTTCAAGATCATGACAGCTAGTTCTAAATCTTGTGATTATTTGCCTGTCTTTTTTTGAATTCATTTTTAAATATGGTTCAAACATAAAAATATTTTTAAATTTTCTGTAAGTTCTTAATTTATTACCAGATTGTAAATTAGTACACTTCCCAGAATTGCTTTCTAAACTAGCTAACCAGCTTTCTTTAAATTTAATAGTTAAAGATGTTTTTACTTTTTTTAGAATATGGTTTTGTTTAAAGTTTGACTGGTTAACAAATAGATATTCTAAGTCTAGAAATTTAAATATATGTTTAATGCTTCCTATCCAAGATTCCTGGTTATGTTTGTCCATAGAATGAGATAGATTTATGGCTTCCCTTAGAATAATATTTGAAGGTTCAATATCTTTCATAAGATGGATCCAATATTTTACCATATTCATTATTACATAATACAGTGTAGGTAGTGAACCTAATTCTCCTCTACATGCCATATTTGATGTTTTTATATTAACTCCAAGTGAAAATTTACAAAGCTTAGTATGAATTTTCTCTAGTACAAGATAATCAGTTTCTTTTGATATAAAGTTATCCAAATGTATTTGTTTCTTATGTGGTATATAACCCCAAATTTCAGATCCATACAACAAGATTGGTCGGATTGTATGGTTATAGATGTGTAATAAAGTACTAGGTTTTGGGCTTTCCACTGAAAAGGTCTTCCTTAATTTGAAATATGCTTTAATTCCTTTGTTATAAAGTTCTTTCTTTGCTATTTGGAAACTCCCAGACGATGAAAAATTTATACCTAAGTATGTGTAGTTCTGTACACATTCTAAAGTCTGGTTTCCTAATGATATTTTAATATTTTTAAGTCTTCCTGATTTGTTAAATACAAGAACCTTGGTCTTTTTAGCTCACCTGGCCTAAAAGGCCAGGTGAGCTTTTCTCATCACTTGGCGTCCGGCGTCCGTCGTTAACTTTTACAAAAATCTTCTCCTCTGAAACTACTGGGCCAAATTAAACCAAACTTGGCAACAATCATCATTGGGGTATCTAGTTTAAAAAATGTGTCCGGTGACCCGGCCAACCATTCAAGATGGCCGCCATGGCTAAAAATAGAACATAGGGGTAAAATGCAGTTTTTGGCTTATAACTCAAAAACCAAAGCATTTAGAGCAAATCTGACATGGGGTAGAATTGTTAAACAGGTGAAGATCTATCTGCCCTGAAATTTTCAGATGAATCGGATAACCCGTTGTTTGGTTGCTGCCCCTGAATTAGTAATTTTAAGGAAATTTTGCTGTTTTTGGTTATTATCTTGAATATTATTATAGATAGAGATAAACTATAAACAGCAATAATGTTCAGCAAAGTAAGACTTACAAATAAGTCAACATGACCGAAATGGTCAATTGACCCCTTTAGGAGTTATTGCCCTTTATAGGCAATTTTTAACCATTTTTCATAAATCTTAGTAATATTTTACAAAAATCTTCTCCACTGAAACTACTGGGCCAAATTAATCCAAACTTGGCCACAATGATCTTTTGGGTTAGTAGTTTAAAAAATGTGTCCGGTGACCCGGCCAACCATCCAAGATGGCCGCCATGGCTAAAAATAGAACATAGGGGGAAAATGCAGTTTTTGGCTTATAACTCAAAAACCAAAGCATTTAGAGCAAATCTGACATGGGGTAGAATTGTTAAACAGGTGAAGATCTATCTGCCCTGAAATTTTCAGATGAATCGGATAACCCGTTGTTGGGTTGCTGTCCCTGAATTAGTAATTTTAAGGAAATTTTGCTGTTTTTGGTTATTATCTTGAATATTATTATAGATAGAGATAAACTATAAACAGCAATAATGTTCAGCAAAGTAAGATTTACAAATAAGTCAACATGACTGAAATGGTCAGTTGACCCCTTTAGGAGTTATTGCCCTTAATAGTCAATTTTTAACCATTTTTCGTAAATCTTAGTAATATTTTACAAAAATCTTCTCCTCTGAAACTACTGGGCCAAATTAATCCAAACTTGGCCACAATGATCTTTTGGGTTAGTAGTTTGAAAAATGTGTCCGGTGACCCGGCCATCCAACCAAGATGGCCGCCATGGCTAAAAATAGAACATGGTGTAAAATGCAGTTTTTGGCTTATAACTCAAAACCCAAAGCATTTAGAGCAAATCTGACATGGGAAAAATTTGTTTATCAGGTCAAAATTTATCTGCTCTGAAATTTTTAGATGAATCGGACAACCCGTTGTTGGGTTGCTGGCCCTGAATTAGTAATTTTAAGGAAATTTTGATCTTTTTGGTTATTATCTTGAATATTATTATAGATAGAGATAAACTATAAACAGCAATAATGTTCAGCAAAGTAAGATTTACAAATAAGTCAACATGACTGAAATGGTCAGTTGACCCCTTTAGGAGTTATTGCCCTTTATAGTCAATTTTTAACCATTTTTCGTAAATCTTAGTAATATTTTACAAAAATCTTCTCCTCTGAAACTACTGGGCCAAATTAATCCAAACTTGGCCACAATGATTTTTTGGGTTAGTAGTTTGAAAAATGTGTCTGGTGACCCGGCCATCCAACCAAGATGGCCGCCATGGCTAAAAATAGAACATGGTGTAAAATGCAGTTTTTGGCTTATAACTCAAAACCCAAAGCATTTAGAGCAAATCTGACATGGGAAAAAATTGTTTATCAGGTCAACATTTATCTGCTCTGAAATTTTTAGATGAATTTTGGGTTGCTGGCCCTGAATTAGTAATTTTAAGGAAATTTTGCTCTTTTTGGTTATTATCTTGAATATAATAATAGATAGAGATAAACTATAAACAGCAATAATGTTCACCAAAGTAAGACTTACAAATAAGTCAACATGACCGAAATGGTCAATTGACCCCTTTAGGAGTTATTGCCCTTTATAGTCAATTTTTAACCATTTTTAGCTCACCTGGCCCGAAGGGCCAAGTGAGCTTTTCTCATCACTTGGCGTCCGTCGTCGTCCGTCGTCGTCCGTCGTCGTCCGTCGTCGTTAACTTTTACAAAAATCTTCTCCTCTGAAACTACTTGGCCAAATCAAACCAAACTTGGCCACAATCATCATTGGGGTATCTAGTTTAAAAAATGTGTGGCGTGACCCAGTCAACCAACCAAGATGGCCGCCACGGCTAAAAATAGAACATAGGGGTAAAATGCAGTTTTTGGCTTATAACTCAAAAACCAAAGCATTTAGAGCAAATCTGACATGGGGTAAAAATGTTTATCAGGTCAAGATCTATCTGCCCTGAAATTTTCAGATGAATCGGTCAATCGGTTGTTGGGTTGCTGCCCCTGAATTGGTAATTTTGAGGAAATTTTGCTGTTTTTGGTTATTATCTTGAATATTATTATAGATAGAGATAAACTGTAAACAGCAATAATGTTCAGCAAAGTAAGATCTACAAATAAGTCAACATGACCAAAATGGTCAGTTGACCCGTTTAGGAGTTATTGCCCTTTATAGTCAATTTTTAACCATTTTTCGTTAATCTAAGTAATCTTTTACAAAAATCTTCTCCTCTGAAACTACTGGGCCAAATTAATCCAAACTTGGCCACAATCATCTTTGGGGTATTTAGTTTAAAAAATGTGTGGCGTGACCTGGTCAACCAATCAAGATGGCCGCTACGGCTAAAAATAGAACAAAGGGGTAAAATGCAGTTTTTGGCTTATAACTCAAAAACCAAAGCATTTTGAGGAAATCTGACGGGATAAAAATGTTTATCAGGTCAAGATCTATCTGCCCTGAAATTTTCAGATGAATCAGTCAATCGGTTGTTGGGTTGCTGCCCCTGAATTGGTAATTTTGAGGAAATTTTGCTGTTTTTGGTTATTATCTTGAATATTATTATAGATAGAGATAAACTGTAAACAGCAATAATGTTTAGCAAAGTAAGATCTACAAATAAGTCTACATGACCAAAATGGTCAGTTGACCCGTTTAGGAGTTATTGCCCTTTATAGTCAATTTTAACCATTTTTCATAAATTAAATTAATCTTTTACAAAAATCTTCTCCTCTGAAACTACTGGGCCAAATTAATCCAAACTTGGCCACAATCATCTTTGGGGTATCTAGTTTAAAAAATGTGTGGCGTGACCTGGTCAACCAACCAAGATGGCCGCCACCGCTAAAAATAGAACATAGGGGTAAAATGCAGTTTTTGGCTTATAACTCAAAAACCAAAGCATTTTGAGGAAATCTGACAAGGGATAAAAATGTTTATCAGGTCAAGATCTATCTGCCCTGAAATTTTCAGATGAATCGGTCAATCTGTTGTTGGGTTGCTGCCCCTGAATTGGTAATTTTGAGGAAATTTTGCTGTTTTTGGTTATTATCTTGAATATTATTATAGATAGAGATAAATTGTAAACAGCAATAATGTTCAGCAAAGTAAGATCTACAAATAAGTCAACATGACCAAAATGGTCAGTTGACCCCTTTAGGAGTTATTGCCCTTTATAGTCAATCTTTAACCATTTTTCATAAATCTAAGTAATCTTTTACAAAATCTCCACTGAAACTACTAGGCCACAATCATCTTTGGGGTATCTAGTTTGAAAAATGTGTCCGATGACCTGGCCATTCAACCAAGATGGCCGCCACGGCTAAAAATAGAACATAGGGGTAAAATGCAGTTTTTGGCTTATAACTATGAATTCAAAGCATCTAGAGCAAATCTGACAAGAAGTTAAATTGTTAATCAAGTCAATATCTATCTGCCCTGAATTTTTCAGATGAATTGGACAACTGGTTGTTGGGTTGCTGCCCTCCAATTGGTAATTTTTAAAGAAATTTTGCCGTTTTTGGTTATCTTGAATACTATTATAGATAGCGATAAACTGTAAACAGCAATAATGTTCAGCAAAGTAAGATCTACAAATAAGTCAACATGACCTAAATGGTCAATTGACCCCTTAAGGAGTTATTGCCCTTTATAGTCAATTTTTAACAATTTCCATTAATTTGGTAAATATATGTAAATTTTTACCAAATATAGTTCTCTGTTACTAATGGGCAAAGTTCATTATAGATATAATTGTAAGAAGCAAAATCGTTCAGTAAAGTAAGAACTTCAAACACATCACCATCACCAAAATACAATTTTGTCATGAATCCATTTGTGTCCTTTGTTTAATATGCACATAGACCAAGGTGAGCGACACAGGCTCTTTAGAGCCTCTAGTTCATAAATCTTAGTAATATTTTACAAAAATCTTCTCCTCTGAAACTACTGGGCCAAATTAATCCAAACTTGGCCACAATGATCTTTTGGGTTAGTAGTTTGAAAAATGTGTCCGGTGACCCGGCCATCCAACCAAGATGGCCGCCATGGCTAAAAATAGAACATGGTGTAAAATGCAGTTTTTGGCTTATAACTCAAAACCCAAAGCATTTAGAGCAAATCTGACATGGGGTAAAATTGTTAATCAGGTCAACATTTATCTGCTCTGAAATTTTTAGATGAATCGGACAACCTTTTGTTGGGTTGCTGGCCCTGAATTAGTAATTTTAAGGAAATTTTGCTCTTTTTGGTTATTATCTTGAATATTATTATAGATAGAGATAAACTGTAAACAGCAATAATGTTCACCAAAGTAAGATTTACAAATAAGTCAACATGACCGAAATGGTCAATTGACCCCCTTAGGAGTTATTGTTCTTTATAGTCAATTTTTAACAATTTTCATAAAATTTGTAAATTTTTACTAACATTTTCAACTGAAACTAATGGGCCAAGTTCATTATAGATAGAGATAATTTTAAGCAGCAAGAATGTTCAGTAAAGTAAGATGTACAAACACATCACCATCACCAAAACACAATTTTGTCATGAATCCATCTGCTTCCTTTAATATTCACATAGACCAAGGTGAGCGACACAGGCTCTTTAGAGCCTCTAGTTTGTGTTAACTGTCATTTTATAATCAACTGTAAATTTATTTAATTTGTTAACACAATTTTGAAGTCCTTGCTCTGATGATGATAAAAGAACTACATCATCAGCATACATTAAAATATTTAAGGGATGTGTATTTAATGGGATTGGGTCACATGTTTGGTCAAAATAGGTTGGCAAATCATTTAAATATATATTAAAGAGACAGGGACTGAGATTATCCCCTTGTCTTACTCCTATATTTGATTTAAAAAGGTTTGTCCTGTGTTGGTCTATTTTTACACAAGTTTCTGTGTTTTCATACATACATTTTATAATGTCATAAAATTTTGTTTCAACACCTATACATTTAAGTTTATAAAAAAGGTGGAGATGTGAAACTGAATCAAATGCACGCTTAAAATCTACAAAGCATGCATATAGAGGCTTCGAATTATTTTTCACAAATTTTTGAATGATGGTATTTAACACATACATATGGTCTGTTGTGCGACATCCTTTAGTAAAACCAATTTGCTCACTTCTAATTATATTTCTAGTTTTTAAAAATTTTGTCAACCTGTTATTTAGAATTGAATTAAATAACTTGCCTATGTTATCTGCAATAGTAATGCCCCTGTAGTTTGATGGATCATGATTAGATCCAGACTTGTGAAGGGGGGTGATAAAGCCTTGGCCCCATAATTTTGGGTAAATACTACTTGAAAATACTAAATTAAAGAGTTTTTGTATTAGAGGGATACAAATGGTTTGGCTATATTTTATCATTTCATTCGAGATCATGCTGAATCCACTCGATTTAGAATTCTTAAGACTTTTTATTGCTTTTTCTATTTCCTCAGGTGTTATTAAGTAGTCAAGTTCATTAAAAACATTTTCATTATGGAATGATTCAAGTTTCTTCTTAATCAAATCATCACTATATTGTTCATTCTTATTTAATTTTTGAAAGTATTCTTGCCATTCAGATGGGTCGATAGTATTCTCAGATTTGTTTTGACTATTATTTGAGATATTTTTAATTTTATCTAGAAGTTGCCAATAGGCTTTGGGATTTTGATCATATAAATTATCGAGTTTATTCATGATGTCTTGTTTGAATTTTCTTATTTTTGCTCTTCTTTGTTTTCGATACGATTTCAGGCATTTAAAAAAGGACCCTCGTACATAAGGATCTGTGTTGTGATTTTGCATTAATTTGTATTTTCGATATAAGTTTTGTTTTAAATTTATTATATCTTGATCTTGCCATTCTCTATTCTTTTTAATTTTCTTCTTCTTGCTTTTTTTTGGTTTTCTATTAATTTTCTTTAGTGATAAATCTGCGGCTTTTAGAAAAATCTTATTTAAATCTTCTGCGGCATTATTAATTGAATCTTGGTCATAAATTTTATCTTTATACTGTCTAATAAAATTTTTGATTTCATTTGAATTTATGGCATCTTGAAATGCTGAGACTGAGTTATCATCCCATATATATTTATCTGGCATTAAAGCTAGATTTAAGTTTCTTTCATAAATTTTTGTGTTGCATTTTAACATGCATGAGATCTGACAATGATCTGAGAAATCAGGTAAAAAATTATGAGTGTGAAAATATGTGAAATTTGGTAAGAGTTCCTCAGATGCTAAAAAATAATCGACAACACTACTTCCTAAAGGTTGGAAGCAAGTGTGTGCACCCATTGTTCTGCCATTAAGGATACGCAATGATGAAGATATACATAGAGATAGGAGTTGTCTGCCCCTAGTGTTAATAGAACTATCTTTACTTTTTCTTTGAATTAGACTAGAATCACATTTGTAATTGTCAAATAATGGAATATGTTTGTCTGAATCCATTTGGATATGATCAATTTCACAAGCAGTTCTTGCATTTAAATCTCCTGCTATCATGATTTTTCCTGATTGGGAATATTTTACTATATCATTTTCAATCATTTCAAGAATATTGTAATTCAATTTTCTATAGTAGGAAGAATTTTCAGGTGGATTGTATACAAAACAAATGTATAAATCTTCCTGAAACCCGAAGAATGTTCTGTCTAACTTTAACCATATAAAATCATTTGTGGCATGTTCTAAAAATTTAACACCCGGTCTTATTGTATTAAGTATATATACTGACAAGCCACCATGTCTTTTCCCACTAGGTTTGGTTCTAGGTCTTATAAGATGAACCGGTCTTTGAAAATTTGGAAGTTCTAAACAATTATCCAGATCACAGTGGGTTTCTTGCAAGCAAAAAATGTCTTGCTGTAAAAGATTGTCAACAAAAATATCATCTTTAAATTTGTTAAATCCCTTACTAATATAACCATTGATATTCCATGTTGAAATTTTCAAGTTTTTTTTTGTATAAATCATGTGTGCTTACAATGATCAATAGAATAAGCATACACTAAAACCAGTAAATATAAGTCATAAAAATATGAGTTGCATGTAACTGTGTACTACAGAGATTTGTGATGTATAAAATAAAGTACATATACATTTGTTTATATTCATAAAAATTGTACATTTTCTTAGGAAATGTATACATATATCAGTTGTTGCATGTGTGTACATACATGTATTTCTATAATTTATAGACTTGCACAATATTTATGTCTGAAGATATTGTAGACAGACTCTCTCTGTAGAGGAGAAGAGTTAATAATAAAAAAAAAAAAAAAAAAAAATAATTTTTTTTCTTTCTTTAAAATCTAGTTCTCATTCATGTATCTTTTAACATGTTTTACAAATAAAAAGTCAGTGTCATGATGGTCTTTTTAACTAACTTTATCTGTCCTGATTTCAATATTTTTAACTTTTGTATTACCACATATCATTTGCACCAGTGTTTTGAGTCTTTAATCTCACAAAAATTAAATAATAATCCATATACAGATCATAAAAACAGTGACCATGGTACTTAAATTCTTAACTAGAGAAGTACATGTATATGTAGGAAACTATAAGTATATAAACATCTATAATAGTGCAAAAATAATAAACAATTTAAAGTCTTGTTACATTTTTACATATATGTGCCTATTCAATCATATTATCTAAAGTATGGATAATTCCAGTCATAATTGTTTTGATCTGATATCCAACTACCTTGAGTGTTTCTATTTCTCTTAATATTAAGTGCTTTATATAATGCATATTTGAGGTTTGTGACAAACACTTTGGTTCCTTCAAAGTTGAGGTGTACCTTGTCAAAATTTAGAAATCTATAGTTTGCATTGCCTCTGTACCCCAAGGAAGAATTATCACAAAGGTGTATGTACTTTTTATGCATGAATATATGCTGCAAGATTATATTGCATTCTTGTATTTTTTGGTTCAAGATATAAGAGTCTCCTCGACATATTCCCAATGAGACTACTATAGAAGCAGATGGCCATTTTACATGTATGCTATCAACTAGTGAAACGAATTCTCCACAGGCGTTCTCCATGTTTTCTTTGTTTCTTACATCATTTGTGAAGAGGTGCAAGGCTATACAATCAAATACCTCAGTACAAGATTTAATATATGATTTGGTTTTTTCAATTGTGTAACATAACTGCTTTCTTACTGAGTAGCCTCTAATAAACTCATTTGTTCTAATTGGTCTTAGGTGAGAGTTTCCTAACAATAAAATCTTTTTTTGTGTGTTTTGTTTGTTGATGCTACCTCTTTTATTGGTTTGTTTATCTATACTCTGCCTTGTGTGATCAGGGTTTTTTGTTGTTTGACTACTTTGGCCTGAAATTCTGTTTTGTGTGTTGCCCTTTGGTGAATTACCTACAGAATTTTTATTTTGTGTGTTGCCCTTTGGCGAATTTACTACTGGTGTAAATGTATCATTGTGTTCATTTTTTTCATTAAAATTGGTACAAAGATTTTCATCACTATTACATATTTTATCAGATACCTTTTCAACATCAATATTTGTACATAATTTTTCGTTTTCTAACAATTCAAATTTGTTTTGAACTTTGCATGCATAGATTGGTTTAGTTGTATTTTCTGATAACGCGTGCATGGTATCATTTATATCTTCAAGTTTGCTTTTATGTTCTTCAGATGACGTTTTGATTTGATTGCCTAATTTTTGAACTTGTTGTACGACTACGTCCATTTTCTTCCTATCTTTTGGTAAGTCTTGTGTTGCATTCTTAATTATAGGGATCATCATACAGCTTTTCTCTACTAGCTCGTAGAGTGATGGCTCTTGTAGTGAATTAAGTACTTTAATGTCTTTTTGAATTTGATCTAGCTTCACAGAAGTTTGTTTTACTTTTTTACCCATTTCTAATAATGAAGCATCACTTCGTGCTCTTTCTTCATTTGAGTGACTTAACATTGTTATGATTGTTGCAAGTTTTTCTTTTAGAATTTGCTCTATGTTGTTTACTTTCTCTATGGTTGCTGTCAAGTCACTTTCACGATTAGGTAAGTCTCTATTTAATGTATTGATTGATGTAACTAATGATTCTTGAAATCTGCTAGCTACACTGTCTAGATATGAACCATCCGGTTGATTGTCTATGGATGTCTGACATGAAGCGTTGGTGGTCGATGTATTTTTGTTGTTTTCCAACTTTTGAATAAAATCTTCAGGTATAACAACGCATTTTCGGCACGTGTATTTTCTTTGTGTTGAGCTTAAAGTAAAAAGGATATAAGGTGGTAAGTTTGTACATGAGTAATGAGTCCATTTGTTACAAGAATTACAGGTTATCATGCTTGAGTTGTCTTGGGTATGGCATATACAGCATGTCTTGGCAAGCTGAAATACTCTTTTAAGCTCTGTTTGCTGTGACTGAAGGTCACAGAGGAAATCAACACAAGTTCAAAATCTAGGATGTTAGAATTATCTTGAGAGAAAACGTTTTTGATTGGCTGATTAATTTGATCATGAGAAACATAGAATTTGATTGGCTGAACACAAATGTCTTCCTTGGACACAGTTCAAAATCGGGAACCATCATATTTTTTCGTGTAGATTTTCACAAAATCGTGTTTTAGAGGGTTTTTCACGATCACGATCGTGCAATCGTGTCAAAGGGTCAAAATCGTGTAATACACATCTAAATCGTGAAAGTTGGCAGGTATGACTATATATATAATGATCATAAACAAGCTTTTGTCCCTTGTTTGGTAGAAATCCAGGGTAGTTTAAGAAAGTTATTAAAATTTGAAAAACTTTAACCACAGAGTAAATGTAATGTTTCCTGCAGAAAAACTAAGTCCATTTATAAGTAAAATACAGAAAAAGTGGATTTTTTTTTTACAAAATTTACTTCTGGATACTATCTTATCATCATAACAAGTTGTCCAAGTTTGTTAGAAATCCAGGATAGTTTAAGAAAGTTATTAAAATTTCAAAATCTTTAACCACAGAGTGAATATTTGTGGACGCTGCCGACACCAACGGATGTAGGATCGCTATGTCTGTTTTAACAAAAGTCGAAGGCTCGACAAAAATCAACAAACCTGTCCCCTTACCTCTGCTTATATCTTTCGATATACTATTTGTTATAATTTTCACAATGAAATCTGCAACCACTCTTTAAATAATTTTTATGTAGCATTATGTAAATTTATTTTTTTTGCAGGTTCTTGGCAAGAGATTTTGTCCTTTCTTAATCCAGACTTTATACCCATTACTGGAGAAGTTAGGAGACGAAACAGCTTTTATTAGTAGTACAGCATACTTAAGTTTATGTGATATTTGTTCTGTCTGTAGCTATGGGTAAGTACTATAGTATTTTTAAAATAATGGTATTTCTATGCTCCACCTGTGGTCATTATGTTTTTTATGCCCCACCTACGATAGTAGAGGGGCATTATGTTTTCTGGTCTGTGGCTCCGTTCGTCCGTCCGTTCGTTCGTCCGTCCGTTCGTTCATCCGTTGGTTTGTCCATCTCGCTTCAGGTTAAAGTTTTTGGTCAAGGTAGTTTTTGATGATGTCCAATCAACGTGAAACTTAGTACACTTGTTGCTTATGATATGATTTTTCTAATTTTAAAGCCAAGTTAGACTTTTGACCCCAATTTCATGGTCCATTGAACATAGAAAATGAAAGTGGGAGTTTCAGGTTAAAGTTTTTGGTCAAGGTAGTTTTTAGTGTAGTTGAAGTCTAATCAACTTGAAACTTAGTACACATGTTCCCTATGATATGATCTATCTTATTTTAATGCCAAATTAGAGTTTTGACCGCAATTTCACGGTCTACTAAACATAGAAAATGATAGGGGGAGTACCATGTACTATGGACACATTCTTGTTGTTTATGATATTAACTTTTAACAACAAGAATTTTCAAGCTGATGAAGTCATTATCAAATTATAAAATGCAATTCAACTTTAATTGATAATTTGTCTAAACAATATATTTTTTTTGTGGTTGGAATATGAAATAACATAAAGTAATTTATAAAACTCTATTTGTAGTATATAAAACACTATTGCATGTTGTGCATTTGGTTGCATGAATACAACAGTTGCATTTCGTTGGTAAATTGATGCAAATTGTCATTGTCTAATATTTTTAAGTACATGTATCACCATCTGTATGCTTAAAATATTAGGCAGTAATATCATTGTACGAATTGTTGGCAATTGGCAAAAGTTAAGTTTACAAATGATACATTAGATTGAAAACCATAACAAATTTGAAAAATCAGTTTGTACTCATTTAAGTTGACTTATTTTTTTGTGCTGCCACAATAAATAACAAAAAATACATTAGATAATGAAAATAAAAGAACATTGTTTGGAGATACTTAGTTTTATGTTTAAAGATATGTTTTGAACGTTATTTATCAATAGTAAATTGTAAGGTCTGTTTTGTCAGTAGATGGGGGTAAATATGAAATTACAGATGATCACTTAAATCAGGCTTTTTTTTGGGGAGGGAAAAAAGAAAAAAGAAGATTTAATTTAATTATGTATATATTGTTCAGTTTTGGGTGGAAAGAACAGATTTTATATATATGGTTGGATAGAAAAATGATTTAACCCTCATTAAATGTCATATATTGAAATATTTTCTTAACTCTTCTTCTAAAAACAAAATAAAAATTTACAGGTCAATAGATGAATTGTTGAAGCAAAATGCTGATTATCTTGTTAATGCTATATCGCTTCGTCTTCGACACTTTGATCAAAATAAGCAGAGTCCTCTGGTGTTAAAAGTGATATTACAGTACAGTACTGTAGAAATACTGCCATTGATTGATGATACTATACAGGAGGTAAGTAAACTCTAGAGGCTTACTCGAAAGTACTGGGTAAGAAATAGACAAGTAATTGAAATATACTGTAGATTTCATTAATATTCGTTGGATATCAAATTTCTTTGATTTCATGGGTATCGATGAACCACAAATTTAACTATTTAACGAATTACAAATTTTCTTAAGGAATTCATGCAGACTTTGCCAAAACCACAAAATTAAATATCCCTGAATATACAAGTTTTCCTCAATTTACGAAAATTAGTACCCACGAAAAAAAAAAATCCACATTAGATATGAAGATGTGGTATGACTGCCAATGAGACAACTCTCCACAGTAGATATGAAGATGTGGTATGACTGCCAATGAGACAACTCTCCACAGTATATATGAAGATGTGGTATGACTGCCAATGAGACAACTCTCCACAGTAGACATGAAGATGTGATATGACTGCCAATGAGACATCTCTCCACAATAGATATGAAGATGTGGTATGACTGCCAATGAGACAACTCTCCACAATAGACATGATGACACAGAAATTTAAAAATATAAAGTCACCATATGGCCTTAAACAATGAATAAAACCAACTAATGCATAGTCAGCTATAAAATGCCCTGAGATGACAAATGTATAACAAGATAACTAACGGCCTGATTTATGTACAAAATAATGAACAAAAATCAAATATAATATAAAGCAACAAACGACAACCACTGAATAACATGCTCCTGACTTGGGACAGGCACTTACAGAATATGGCGAGTTTAAACTATTTTGAAGGCTTGCCAATGATATACCGACAAGACAGCTCTAATCACAGAAGCTCTAAATGAAACTTTGGTTATTTCAAGCCATATTAGTTATGTGGATCAGCGAAAAAAAATATGTAGCATATAAATCATAGGTTAAGCCAAATAACATAAATCAACAGCACCTTACTGATAAGAAATATCTGACTACCAGAAAACTTATAAATATATAAACACAGGGGACATAATTTTGCGAATGGTTTTACATTTTGGTATTTTATGTCGCCTCAAAAGACAACAACACTAAAATTTTCATAGATCGTCTGCTGGAATGGTTATTTTCTATCTGATAAAAAGTTATTTAAAAAAATCTGAAATTGAATCTGTCATAGTTTAAGCTTTAAATTGTGTTTCAAGCGGTCATTTTATTTGAATCTCTTACAAAGATTTATATATTTTTTTGTAGGTGTTATCCTCCTTAGATGATTATTACGATGACCAAGCAGCATTATTTATGGGAGTATTGAATGAACTGGTCAAGGCTGTGTCCAGATGGTTTCCTTGTCTGGTAGGACTTTTTGTACAGTAACAGAAAATTCAAAAATTTATAAATATTGATTAGTTTTTATAAAGGTGAAATATGGCAACTACTTGTGTACAAATATGATCAAGGGGAAATAACTCAAATTTGAAAAATATAATTTGTCTAAATGTGTTGACAATTATATTTAATGAGTTCACATTGTAAAATCGAAGCAATATATACCCTTCAGTACACACAATAACTTTGATCTGTTGGTTATTTTTTCAGTGGTCCATAGATATTGTTAGACTATGATAAAAAAGATTTTTGTTATCCCTTACAGAAATGTAAAGTTGAAGAAACCAAAACACATAACCAATGTGTGAGCTTAATGGATGAACTCTTAGAATATTGTAAAACGCTGAGGGTATCTGAAGGACAGGAAGAGGAAGTGGATGAGTCACATGATCAGCCTTCTCGGGAAGAAGAAGAGGATGATAGTGCAGACCCTGATAAAAAACCTCCATTGCCCAAACATGTAGTTGTCGTCAAAGAGGTATAATTTGCATCTACTACTATATATGATATATCTCTCAATCTTAGCCGATTTATACTTTCCTTGACCAGGTTATTATTATTTTATAATTCATGTGGGGTTTGGTTGATCTCATTTCTTTTTGGTCAAAATTCAATAATGATGTCAAATTTGCTTGTTTTCCTCTGAATTTGCTAATAATTTGATGTCATAAAAAAAAAGTGACCATGACTAAGACATTACTCTAGTATTAATGTATGGACTTTTTTTTATATTGGCCCTTTAACATGCCCAAGGTATTGATAATGACCAAGGATAGTTGTAATGGCCCTGAGGCAACACTGAGTTGCCTAAATCAGCTTCATTTATACTCTGTTGATAGTTGCCTTATTGGCAATCTAGCCACATCTCCTTATTTTATAATCATGAGGAAGGAAAGGCATTGAATTTTTTTTTTAATAATTGTACTTTTACAATTATTTTTAGTGTATTTCCTCTGCATTTTATTTTGTCAACGAAACTTTTAAATTATTTGACAGGTTATGACAAGAAGTAAACACTTATTATCTTCCAAAAGTCCTCGGCTGAGATTGCTGGTATTGAATACGATTGGCTATTCCTGTCAAGCTTTATCGACACACACAGGTATGTACAGGCAAATAAGTCATAATTGTTACAGAAGATCTGATGTGGATTTTTTTTTCAGAATGTTCAGATCTATCTTGAGTTCCTTTTCATTTGTACTGAAAATATTAACTGTTTCTGGTATAAGCAATGTTCAGAATGTCTAAATATATTTCCTCAGGCAACTTCTTGTACGAGTAGTTAGCCCTTATTGAAAATTTGTTTACCAATTTTACCCTTATGCGTTCTAACAAAAAAAAAAACAATGATACAAGTAAACAGTGAAAAAAAATCAACTCCTGTAAAACTGATGTACTGTACCTGTCAAGAACACAATTATTTGTTTACCAACAAGTTTTTTCAAGATGGTGCTCAGAATAGAATACTGTATGGCTTCTGATTGGATATACTTTTAAATGAAAGTTTATCCAATTAGGTTTTAAAAAACTAGAAAATCAAATTCACATCTTACAAAGTATAGAAAATATCTTCCATTTCTGCACGTCGGAGCCATAAAAAATATGCCTTTTTCATTACGTGAAAAAAATTGACGATCTTTTTCAACTGCATTTTAAGTAAATTTTTGCGGCATCACCATATATATTTGTTTTGGTTGTTTGCAATACTGGTATAACTAGAAACAGGAACTTCTACGTGTTTACTCCTAGTTTGTGTAGTCTTCCAGAAATAAAATACGGAACATCACTGGTACCTAAGGAAAATGCATTACGAATAATTACGCTCTTGTAACCTGTAGAGCAAAATTCAGTTGCCATTTATGGCAAAGATGACAACTCACAACATTTTACATTGGATTGAAATGAATCTGAATAGATTTTTTGCATTACTTTAAATTGTGCAGATCAAATAATATTTAAAAAGATACTGTTCTTAGAATCTCAGGAGAAATTAGGGGAACAAATGCTTTTGAGTCATGGACAAAATGTTATTAAAAGGATTGAACCAGTTATTTTCAGATATTTTTCTTAAATTATGGACATTGTGCTAAAAATTTTAATATAGCATGCTTTACTTTATTTTTCAGATGAACTGTTGCCTTTAATTCATGAACTTTGGCCTTCATACAGACAGAGGTTTATAGATGAAGAAAAATTAGTTATAAGAAGGGTATGAAGATTCAACTCAATATGATACTTGACTTAACATTTTCCTGTTTTTGGAAATAGATACTTTGGATTCATTAATTTTTATGGGATACCAATTTTCGTGTATTTACTGATTACAAGTGAACCACGAAATCAAATGTTCGACGAATGACTAAAATTCTATAGACTTGTATGAAGATCAAAACCACGAAATTAAATATCCACAACATGCAAGTTTTCCCTAATCCACAAAAATAGACGAATCCACAGTGCAAATTCTTTAAACTTCTTGTATGCATTGATCCTTTTGACCTTTATATTTGAGGCTAGGGAACTTGATGTCAGTAAAAGCAAATTTCAGTTTTTAAAAATTTTGAAGTATTTAAGGCGTCCATGTTCATTTATGCTTAAATGAAGAAAAAATAGCCATCAAAAGTAGTATATTGTGTGAATTGTTTTTATGTCCCATTTATGGGTATTATGTTTTCTGGTCTGTGCCGCCGTTTGTCCATCCATCTGTTTGTCTGTCCATCTGTTTGTCCTTTTGTTCGTCTGTCCTGCATTAGGTTAAAGTTTTAAGGTAGAGATAGTTTTTGATGAAGTTATAGTTCAATCAACTTGAAACTAAGTAAATCTGTTCCCTTTGATATGATCTTTCTAATTTTAATGCTAAAATAGAGATTATACACCATTTTCACAATCCACTGAACATAGAAATTGATAGTGCAGATTGGGCATCCGTGTACTATGGAAATTGAGGGGTTGAAATTCAAATTGAAATAAGAAAAAAGGTCTTTGTAAGATTTTGATCAGAACTCTCAGTTAATAAGCTAAAGCACAGCTTAGTGGAATAAACCAATACAAAATATAAGTCACTGATGAATTAAAAAAGATATTTCATTTTAATGGCCAATGTATGGAATTTTGTTGGGGAAGCAGAGATAATAACCAATAATATTCCTAGAAATGTATAGGAGGTAAGATTAATAACTATTTCACAATCTTTGATATTTCAAACTTCAAAGCAGACCATGACAATTTATAAGCCTGTAAACATATTGATAAATGTTATTAACCTTCACCCATGCTTGTTTTTGCAAAGGGAAGTAACACCTGTGCTTTTAAAGTTTAAATGCTTATCTATATAGTGATTATATTTTAGGCCCTGGAGACATTAGTTATCATGTCAGAATGTACCGGTGATTTTATCAAGAGAAGAAATGTGACTGATGTCTTCCCAAAACTCATCCATTTCCTAGATAAACAAGCTCAAATAAGGTAATCTTATTTTCTATAAGTATCAGATAGATTCAGTAGCAAATGTCTTTAATGCTGTTACTTATTTTTCCTATTTCTTAGAACCTACATGTATAAATGTACATGTACAAGTACAGTTTGATATTATTCAAATATTTGTTATACTATGGATAACTTTGAATTACAAGTGAGATGTATGCTAAGCATTACAAACTCACACTTTTATTTGTTTTGTCACTTCCCCAGCAACAGCCACCATGTATTTATACCCCCCCTTTAAAAAAGTGGGGGTATACTGTTTTACTGCTTATACCCGCTTTAAAAAAGTTGTTTTACCTCTGTTTATCTGTTCATCCCTTAGTCCATACATATTTTTTGTCACACCTTTCCCAGGAACTACATCATAAGGATTTCTGAAATTTGGTTTCAGGGTTTGTATAAGTCAGCTGTACCTTGTGATGCGTTTTCAGATTCATCTCTCAAGAACTTCCTGTTTAGCCGTTGGGGGTATCATTAGTGAGCAGTAGCTCACCAATTCACTTGTTTTACCAGTTTTGTCATGATGCAGTAGGCTAGAGCAGATATTATATAGGAAAATTATTCTATAAACACTTTTTCTCTAGTGTAGTGTCTTCTATAAAAAATACATTTTCATTTTAGTGTCCAGACTGGAAAAGCCTATCTACATACAGTAGCATACAAACTACAGCATTCCATACTGACCAATATTGGTGTAATCTGTGATAAGGTTAGTAAAATAGACCACTTTCAAGTTTGTTGCATTTCCATCAAAACTTTGGTTAAAGTGAAGATCAATCTTGCATTTGGCGTAAATTTTTGTCGCTTTGACACATCTAGTTTTCTATTGTATCCTGCATAATGACCTTCACAAAGTCCTTGGAAAACTTTAATAGTGCAGTGATATAGGCGATCCCCCTTTTCTGGTGAATTACCTAAAAGGGGTGCAGAATTGACACCTTTCCAGTGAAGGACAAAACTGAAAAGTGGTATATTGGACTGTCTTTGTAGCTCACCTAGCATGAAGGACCAAATGATATTTTCTCATCACTTTGCTTCTATCGTCTGTGTTTGCTGTTGTTTACTTTTACAAAAATGTTTCTCTCCTGAAAATATTGGGCCCAATTTAACCAATTTAGCCACAATCATCATTAAGGTATCTTGTTTAAATATGTGTCCGATTATCACACCCGCCAACCAAGATAGCGGACATGACTTAAAATAGAAAATAGGGTTAAAATGCAGTTTTTGCTTATATCTTTGAAACTTAAGCATTTAGAACAAATCTGACGGAGTAAAAATGTTTATTAGGTTGAGATCTATCCGCACTGAAATTTTCAGATGAACCAGAAACACTGTTGTTTGGTTGCTGTCCCTGAATTAGTAATTTTAAGGAAATTTTGCAGTTTTTGATTATCATCGTTACTATTATAACAGTATCTAATCATATCTAATATCTTATAATCTATATTATATAATTATGATTTTAACGCTATTTTACATGATCTAAAAACAATATCAAATCCAGGTGAGTAACACAGGCTGGTCAAAGTTATAAAACATTTTAAAAATTACTCAATTTTCATTCTGACCATTTTTATGCCCCACCTACGATAGTAGAGGGGCATTATGTTTTCTGGTCTGTGCCTCCGTTCATCCGTTCGTTCGTCTGTTCGTTCGTCTGTTCGTTCGTCCCGCTTCAGGTTAAAGTTTTTGGTCGAGGTAGTTTTTGATGAAGTTGAAGTCCAATCAATTTGAAACTTAGTACACATGTTTCCTATGATATGACCTTTCTAATTTTAATGTCAAATTAAAGTATTGACCCCAATTTCATGGTCCACTAAACAAAGAAAAAGATAGTGTGAAGCTCAGGTTAAAGTTTTTGGTCAAGGTAGTTTTTGATGAAGTTGAAGTCCAATCAACTTGAAACTTAGTACACATGTAAACTATGATATGATCTTTCTAATTTTAATGCCAAATTACAGTATTGACCCCAATTTCACGGTCCAGTGAACATGTAAAATGATAGTGTGTGTGGGGCATCCGTGTACTATGGACACATTCTTGTTGTGAATATAATCTGCAATATGATTAGTATACTTGGACTGTCTATCTACACACAGTTTTATTCAATATTTCACTCTTATTATTATGCCCCACCTACGATAGTAGAGGGGCATTAAGTTTTCTGGTCTGTGCCTCCGTTCCTCCGTCCGTCTGTCTGTGCCTCCGTTTGTCCGTCTGGTTAAAGTTTTTGGTCGAGGTAGTTTTTGATGAAGCTGAAGTCCAATCAACGTGAAACTTAATACACATGTTCCCCATGATATGATTTTTCTAATTTTAATGCCAAATTATAGTTTTTACCCCAATTTCATGGTCCACTGAACATAGAAAATGATAGTGCAAAGTTCAGGTTAAAGTTTTTGGTGAAGGTAGTTTTTGATGAAGTTAAAAGTTACATCAACTTGAAACTTAGTACACATGTTCCCTATGATATGATATTTCTAATTTTAATTCCAAGTTAAAGTTTTGACCCCAATTTGACGGTCCACTGAACATAGAAAATGAAAGTGGGAGTGGGGCATCCGTGTACTATGGACACATTCTTGTTTTCTTTGTAATTTTATAATAAAATAAGGTGATATATATATCTCCTAGTTCTAAAGTATTAACTGAGACAACCTGTGCTAACTTTATATTAGATAACAAAATATAGACTTTGAATAGCAAAGTGACTTATAATCATGGAATTGAAGGTCAATTGTAATATATATTTGATTTTTAATTATGCCCAACCTACGATAGTAGAGGGGCATTATGTTTTCTGGTCTGTGGCTCCGTTCGTCCGTCCGTCTGTCTGTGGTTCCGTTCGTCCGTCCAGGTTAAAGTTTTTGGTCAAGGTAGTTTTTGATGAAGCTGAAGTCCAATCAACTTGAAACTTAGTACACTTGTTGCTTATGAGATGATCTTTCTAATTTTTAAGCCAAATTAGACTTTTGACCCCAATTTCATGGTCCACTGAACATAGAAAATGAAAGTGGGAGTTTCAGGTTAAAGTTTTTGGTCAAGGTAGTTTTTGATGAAGCTGAAGTCCAATCAACTTGAAACTTAGTACACTTGTTGCTTATGATATGATATTTCTAATTTTAATGCCAAATTAGATAATTACCCAATTTCACGGTCCATGGAACATGGAAAAGGATAGTGTGAGTGGGGCATCCATGTACTTTGGACACATTCTTGTTGATCCTAAAAGAAGGTGAGGGTTGATTTTGTAAGTACACTTGAAAACAGAATTCAACTTCGATTTCCATTGGTGACTAGAGTTTGGAAATATGGCAATTTTTATGCTTTCTTCCCACTGGTAGTAAAACCCATGCTAACAGGTGCATCTATTTTGCTATGCAGGATTTATATATTCCAAGCTGTGTCCAATCAGAATATGGACATTAAATATGATGTCAGTTTGTCACCCGTGTTGAAAGAGTGCCATACTCTCTGTGCATTAAAGAACTGTAGAATATTGATATTTAATTATTGAAAACTTTGATATTATATTTTACAGTTAATGGTTGGTGGTAATGACTTGGAAGAGATGATGTGTACTTGTGCAAGATACCTCAGTGCCAGACAGCCTCATACATTACAACAGGTAAAATTTCAGTTGTCATTCCAGCTAGTCTTCAACCTCTTAATTTGTTTTATCTTCTGACCTAAACAATTAGCTTGATGTATGCATATATATATATATAAAAATGAATGAAATCATAAATCAACTCATTATAAGATTGACAGAAAGTCCAACAAAATACTTCTGAAGGATGAAATATGTTCATGTGCCTTGGTGAGGTTTAGGAATTTTCATCAGATGTTCAGAATTCATTGATTTTTATATGATCACACAAAAAAATGTGTTTTTTGGTATCATGTTTTTGTTGTCATCTGAAGACATTTTGTTTTCGCACAATAACTTTAGGAAAAGTAAATAGAAATCTATGAAATTTAAATGCAAGGTTTATAGCAACAAAAGGAAAGTTGGCATTGATTTTGGGGGTTATTGTCCTAACAGTTTAGAAATAAGGGGCCATAAAAGGGCCCAAATAAGCATTTTTTTCTAGTTTCTAGACAATAACTTGTGGAAAGGTGTGTGGATCTCTCTGAAATTATTCCACAAGTTCCCATACCTCACAGGGATGGTGAGGTTATGGCTTAACTGAAAGAGGAAAAACAAGGGTTTCCTGGCTAAGGGACAATTTAAAAGCAGTGTAAGGGAGATGATACCAAAACAAATTTGTGTTGGATTACCTCCCTTACACCTGCTTTTAAATTATCTATTTTAGACTTTTATGATGTATTTAAATTATGGTTGCAAACTCTATTGGAAATATGAATTGAGATCATGACCATATTTTTGGAAAAAAGGGGGGGGGGCAATTTTTTTCATTCCAGATTTCAGAAATCAAACAATACTTCTTCAAACATTGCAAAAAAAAGTTTCAAAGGAGGTTCAATACTCAACAGCATAGTGTATTGCACAAAAGCAAAAATTTGGGGTTCATTTTTACTCTTTTTTTTATTAATATTTAATAACAGTTCCAAATCCAGACCTATATCAAGTGCAAATATTGTGTCCATTTTTGCCCCAACTGTTCAGGGTTGGACCTTTGCGGTTGTATCCAGCTGCGCTTGATGAAGCAAATTATTTCCTATGTTACAGGATAAAAAATTTTTGCTCAAAAACACCCATTTCTCTTTTCATTAAGTTTTCAGTAGCTCATTAAAGGTCATTTACCAAAATTTTAAGTCAGCCAGTTCCCCCAATTCTTAAAAAAATGAATATCATGCTAGGAGGTCCATAACCCATCAATAAGTTTAACTTGTTTTGTTCCTTAACCTTTTCCTCCATGGATACTTTTTTGTCGAGCCTCGACGTAGGGATAATGATCTGGCGGCTGCGGCGGTGCTAGCTAACTTCTTAAAAGCTTTATATTTTAGAAGGTAGAAGACCTGGATGCTTCATACTTTGTATATGGAGGCCTCATGTTATGGAGTTTCCGTCAGTCACATGTAAAATGTCCTTGACCTCATTTTCATGGTTCAGCGACTACTTGAAAAAAAAGTTAAAATTTTTTGTAATGTAAAGTTCTCTCTTATTATAAGTAGTAGGATAACTATATTTGGTATGTGCGTACCTTGCAAGGTCCTCAAGCCCGTCAGACAGTTTTCACTTGACCTTGACCTCATTTCATGGATCAGTGAACAAGGTTAAGTTTTGGTGGTCAAGTCCATATCTCAGATACTATAAGCAATAGGTCTAGTATATTCATTGTATGGAAGGACTGTAAGCTGTACATGTCCAACTGGCAGGTGTCATCTGACCTTGACCTCATTTTCATGGTTCAGTGGTTATAGTTAAGTTTTTGTGTTTTGGTCTGTTTTGCTTATACTGTATGCGATTGGTCTACTATATTTGGTGTATGGAATGGTTGTAAGGTGTACATGTTTAGCTGGTAGGTGTCATCTGACCTTGACCTCATTTTGATGGTTCAGTGGTCAAAGTTAAGTTTTTGAGTTTTGGTCTATTTTTCTAATACAATAAGCAATAGGCTAACTATATTTGGTGTATGTAAATATTTTATGATCTATATGTCAGTCGCACATATTTTATTTGACCTTGACCTCATTCTCACGGATCATTGCTCAGTGTAAAGTTTTTGTGTTTTGGTCTGTTTTTCTTAAACTATAAGCTATAGGTCAACTATATTTGTTGTATGGAAGAATTGTTAGCTGTACATGTCTGCCTGGCATTGTTTATCATGTTTATCTGACCTTGACATCATTTTCATGGTTCATTGATCAATGTTTGGGTTTTTTTGGTTAATTTATGTTAAGTTTATATGACAGTAGCAGCCCTATGCTCCATAAGGAGCGAGGAGGCATTAAACAGGCGTCAAAAGGTGTAATTATGGAGGAAATGCTCTTTTAACTTGTAGTTTCAATTATAAATTCTATGTTTTACCGAAGTTCATCCTAAGACAAGATTTGTGTGCACACAGTTTTCATTTATCACTAGTATTCTTGTTGCATTGTATCAGACTACTACTTCCTGTTTTCTGATACTGTAAATACAGAAATTATTGCAATGTTTTGAAGAATGGACAAAATTGCAAGACTGATTATTGCGATTTTAGGCAAATCAGCAAACAGATATATGTATCAGATTTCAGAAGGCGAATTCTTATCATTGCAATTCTCACCTAGTTGCGTTATTCGCATTGATAAAAACTTCACAATAATATCTGAATTTACAATATTTTGAATTATGAGTTGCTGTATGCTTAGCCCAACAATGCATGTTCCTAATTCAAACATTTTTTACTTGGTATTTTTACAGGTTTCTATTTCCTTGTGTAGTACATTCTATAAATTAGACCCAGACAGATTGTGGTTATTGTTGTGTGATATGGCCTGTCCTGTAGAGTACATCCCTCCAAGTCCTTGTTTGAAAAATGTTAAGGTAAGTTATATTCATCTTCCTCACAGAATAAGGTAAATTTCATTCAGCTTCCTCACAGAATAAGGTAAATTTCATTCATCTTCCTCACAGAATAAGGTAAATTTCACTCTTCTTCTTCACAGAATAAGGTAAATTTCATTCATCTTCCTCACAGAATAAGGTAAATTTCACTCATCTTCCTCACTGAATAAGGTAAATTTTATTTATCTTGCTCACAGAATAAGGTAAATTTCACTCTTCTTCCTCACAGAATAAGGTAAGTTTCATTCATGTTTTACCATTTCCTTGCATATTGCGTGCTCTCAAGGTACAAATTCATTTATTTTCCTGGATACCAATTTTCGTGGATTCAAGATAAATTGTGATTTTGTGGACACTTTATTTTGTGGTTTTACAAAAATTTCATAATAAGCCTTTTGGAAATTCATTTTTTAGATAAATTTTTAAATTTATGGTTTGTATTTGCCCACGAAATCAACATAAAATTGGTATCCAACAAATAATATAGAATGCCCAGTATACTGTAAATTCACAAATTATTGCGAAAAATAGGACAGGGTTATAAACGCAATGATTTAAACTCTCCATTTTGAAATTTTTTATAAACAGGATTTTTTCTCCATATCCCAAAAATTCAAATTGTGATTCAGTTTAAAATGAATAAATGCAGCCAATAATTTCTAGATTTACATTTTTGTTATCGTTAGATATGAACATACTATACCTTGGATATATACAAAATATTCTATTGTATTTATTAATGCTTACAAAAATGTATGTTAGACAATGTACTTGAGTAAACATGAAAAGGTTTCCAGGGATGGAACCCTCCTGGCCACGGGTATGACTGATCTTAATTTACTAGGATTATTTTCCTGCCAGAGGTCTGTGATTGGCTCTGGCTTCCTCCACCAATACAAATTTAATACAGCAATGACTGGCAGTAGTGCCAAAAGTGGGATTAAACACCAAAAATCAATCAAATACTAGCTTGGAAACTGTAAAAGTAAGTTAGCATTCTCAGAGAAAATATTAAAAAAAGAAGAAATGGTATGTTTCATTTACGGTATGTCCATCAAATGTTGAACCAAACTGCTGCCTAGAAAATAAGTTCTATTCGGCTATAATTTCTGTCAGTTCACTAAAGATCATGTGAAACACCAAGGGATGTAAAGAAAAATCCATTTTTTGCTTATTAAACCTGTCTACTTGTTAGAAGTCAATTTAGCATTACAGAAGCTATGTATGGAATCCTCTAAACGGGTGACATATATCTGTGACAATCATTTTATAAAACAAAAAAGCATTTTCCATGGCTTGGAGTCTGAACATATTGACCATCTGGTTAAATAGCCAATCTTTACTAAGAAAGATGTATTACTGTAACAAAATTTGTCAAAAGGGGGGGTTCCACTCCCCCCCCCCCCCCTGGAACCGCCACTGCATCTAGTAAACCAACAAACCTGTATTCTGTATTGTCTGATCACCCTATTCTTGTCCCCCTGTAGAACTATTTGAACCTCTCTTACAAGGTTACATTTCTTTATTCCCAAGGGTAACCTTTTTTTCACAGGTTGATAGTATTTTTATATTGGGTCATGCAATACAATAAATATGTCTGTGACATTTGATTTCCTATATAAAGCAGTCCCTGAACAATTTAGTATTCACAATCGCATTATTGATTATTCATGAAATTAAATAAAGCTAATTGAAAATATTAAATTTTAATGGAGAAAACAGTTAACTACCGGTAAATTATTTTTGTAGTTGATAGATTAATCCAGCTTGCATTCTTGCATTCTTAATTTTTGAATTGAATTTATTGACTTGGTTTCTAATAATGACTTTATTTATTTTTGTTTCAGTTTATGACACAACCACTGTCCCGGAATGAGTACACAGACAACGTTAAGATTGTATTTGTTACTTTATATGATAATACATAATATTTTATGAATTTGATTTGCTTTCCTTATCAGGCCATTTAATTGTATTGTACAGTAGCCATGGTTACTAAAATTTGTTGCTCCATATGGAGATTTTTAACCAAATATTAAAAAAAAAATGATTCTTGATTTGGGGATATTTTTTTTTCCTCCATTTTTTCAGTTCTTTGACTACATTCATTTTGTGTCACAAACCTATGCTGTGTCAAATATTCAATCAATATCCGAATTCAGAGCTGTTTTAAGCTTAAATGAAGTGACAGTTCAGGGTTTGACCTCTTTAGGAAAATCTGGTTTGCTGTCACTCTGACAGCCTCTTGTTTTAGATTGGCTGGGTAAAATTACAATTCCACCCTATAATAGTCGGCTATCCTGCAATTACCTTTTCCCCCTGTTCATTTTTTCAGTAAATATTTTCATCATGTTTTTCATTGAAAATACTAAATAGAATGACTTCATATTTAGTCAGCTACTTAAAAGTAACAAGTTGTAAAGTATGAAAACTGTTTGGATCTGGCAGTTGCTTATCAGGGTATTTCCTGTTTGCCAATACTTGGAATTTTTGAAAATGTTTTATAATAAACTTCAAAATATTTGTGACACTTTTCTCCAATACAAGTTAACAGAATAACTTCATATATAGTCATCTCTTTAACAGTGAAAAGTAGTAATGTATGTGCGCTTTTCGGATCTGCTAGACACTTAATTTCTGTTTTCAAGTACTTTGCATGTACCGGTACATGTATACTTATTAGTCCCCTACCAATGAAGTGGAAGGGGACAAGGTTTGCACTCCACTCCATCCGTCTGTCTGTCTGTCCATCCACCAATCTGGCAAATCCGTTTTCCACACTTTTTTCTTCATGCTTGAAGATTTTGATTGGATAATTGGCTGATAGTTTTGTCATGACAAGTAACAGACCAAGTTTGAATTTTGTTTCTGTCTAATGATTTTGTGCAGAATTATGGTTCTTGGACTTCACTTGAAATTCACTTAAATTATCAGTTTTCCACATTTTTTTTTGTCATGCTTGAAGATATTGACTTTTACACCATAGATCAAGTTAGTTTACTCTCAAAAAGCTTGTTTTGAATTGTCTTTAACTCAAGGTACTTCAATTTTTGTGCAATGTCATAAAACCATTGATGTTTTTATTTCAGAACAGCAGTTATACATCATAAAAAAATTTCATTTAAGGGCTAAAACAGGACCCTTGTTAACCATATATTTGACTTCAGAAAACAGCTTTTAATGAAAAATCAGAGACACCTGTAAATATATTTATTGTCTAAAACACAGTTACTAATAGATGTTACTCTGGAGGATAAGGATCAATGAATATAGATGTATTATTTGGTGTTTGACATTAAATAGTTGCACTTTTAATGAACTTCAGTTATGTCCCTTTATAACTCTATATGATATGTGAGCGGGGTCATCGTCCTATCCCATGGAAACATTCCCCATTTATCTTATTAGGAATTTGGGAGATATATGTATATGTAAAATTGAGAATGGAAATGGGGAATGTGTCAAAGAGACAACAATTCGACCATAGAGCAGACAACCAAGAAACTGAAATTAAAAATCATACAAGACTAATAAAGGCCAGAGGCTCCTGACTTGGTACAGGTGTAAAAATGCAGTGGGGTTTAACATGTTTTTGGAAATCTCAACCCTCCCCCTATACCTGTAGCCAATGTAGAAAAGGCAAACACACAACACTACGTATAATAAAACTCAGTTCAAAAGAAGTCGGAGTCCAATGTCAGAATAGGTAACAAAAGAAATAAACAAAATGACAATGATACAAACATTAACAAAGGACTACTAGCAGTTACTGACATTCAAGTTCCACACCTCAATTAAACTGATTATATGAATATCAAGTACAATCCCTCCTGTTAGGTGTTTAGTATTATACCATCATAAAATATATGAGAAGAACATAACCCATATCATGCCAACAACTTGTTTTAAAATGAATGTGTTTAAAAAAACTGATTCAATATTAAAGCCAAAATATGCAATCTTTAATAACCTGACAACAGTATCGTAACTATATCCCTTCTTAATAAGTCTGTTTAAATATCAACGTTTAGATTTTTTGTTGTTATTTTTTATGCCCCACCTACGATAGTAGAGGGGCTATATGTTTTCTGGTCTGTGCCTCTGTTGGTACGTCAGTGCGTCCATTTGTCCCGCTTCAGGTAAAAGTTTTTGGTCAAGGTAGTTTTTGATGAACTTAAAGTCACATCAACTTGAAACTTAGTACACATGTTCCCCATGATATGATCATTCTAATTTTATTCCAAATTTAAGTTTTAACCCCAAATTCACGGTCCACTGAACATAGAAAATGATAGTGCGAAGTTGAGGTTAAAGTTTTGGTTAAAATTTTTAGGTAAAGGTAGTTTTTGATAAAGTTATATTAAAGTCACATCAACTTGAAACTTAGTACACATGTTCCCTATGATATTAACTTTCTAATTTAAATCCAAATTAAAGTTTTTACCCCAATTTCAAGGTCCACTGAACATGGAAAATTATAGTGCGAGTGGGGCATTCGTGTACTATGAACACATTTTTGTTATTCTTATTGCTGTTTCATTGACCTAAAAATGTCAGCTATCACCTCAAAAGCTTCCAAAACCTTTACAGTCTTCAACAGTAGACCGGTATCTATTGCAATATGTCAAGCACTAAGTTGTCAAACCACTTCTGTGGTCTTGTAGAGTGCTCACCTTGAGTGCAGGAGGTCATGGCTTTCATCTTGGTCAAATCAAAGACTTGAATGTTGGTGTTTGGTGCTTCTATGCGGAGAAAAGACTGGTTGACTCACAGTGTGAATAATGTATTTAGATACGGTGACATGTCTAACTTCTGACTGTTACCCTGTGAACTTACACTTTAACCAAAAAATAAGCACAGAGTGATGGTTTAGTCCAAGCCTTCAAGGCATAGTTTATTTTCATGTTGTGTTTTAAATCATGGTCTCTTGAGTATGCATTTCATTTGCCACTGGATGTCAACAGAGGGTATAGTGAGCTTTCTCATCACTTGTAATCTGTTATCCTTTGTTGTCGTGTCCATTTCCTTTACAAATATCTTTTCTGAAACAACTGGACCAATTTGAACCGAACTTGGCTACAATCATCATTGAGGTATCTAGTTAAAAAAAAGATGTTCATGATCCTGCTTTCCAACCAACATGGCCTACATGGTTAAAAATAGTACATATGGTTAAAATGCCTTTTTTTGTGTGTACCATTTTGAAAACCACTTTTGAATATCTGACAGAGAGGGGAAATATTCAGAATGTTGAGATTTACACTAAAACTGTCAGACTACACCTTATAGGAGTTATTACCATTTAAATGGTGATTTAAATTTTTTTTTTTTAAATCAATGTATAAGAACTGATTTACAAAAAAGGTCAATGGTCAAGAGAAACTGTAAACACCAAAAATGATCAGCTAGAGGAGATTTACAAAAAAAAGTTAACAAAGCTGTATTGGAAGAATTTATATGATATAAACAACAACAACCAATTAATGCCACAGAAAAAAAAAGAGCGAGAAAAAAACCAATTTGACAATCCAATGCTTAAGCATAAAACAACAGACATGTAAGTATGGCTAACAAATATGGACTTGGAACATTTGTATTGTTTTTCTTGCACTAAAACCTAATTTACCTAATTGGTAAAATAAATTTAACAGATTGACGAAGGATGTAAAGTTTTGGAAATAGTCCATGAAGAATGAACCATCACAATCAAGAAATGTAAAATGTTCAGTGTAGTAATAAAAAAATGTAAAACTTTATTATACGACCGCAAAAATTGAAAATGTTTTGGTCGTATATTGGTATGACGTTGGCGTCGTCGTCTGCGTCATCGTCGTCGGAATACTTTTAGTTTTCGCACTCTAACTTTAGTAAAAGTGAATAGAAATCTATGAAATTTTAACACAAGGTTTAGACCACAAAAGGAAGGTTGTGATTGATTTTGGGAGTTTTGGTCCTTACATTTTAGGAATTAGGGTCCAAAAAGGGCCCAAATAAGCATTTTCTTGGTTTTCGCACTATAACTTTAGTTTAAGTAAATAGAAATCTATGAAATTTTTACCCTTTAAATGGTGATTTTTTTTTTAAATCACCATTTAGAGGGTAATGGGCTAAACGTGAAAAGGAAGACGTAGACACTCTATCCGAATGGATAAAGGCAGTGAGGTCGTTAATACAAATCAGAATCAAGAAACTGAATGGGTCCATCAATGCCCATGCTACGTCAATCTTTAAAGACCCAAATGTTGCTAAACACTTATCCGACCTCCATGATAAATATGTTGTTGTCCCCGCAGACAAAGCCCCAAATAACATCGTTTTTGTCTGTAAAAGTCACTACATTAATTGCTTGATAAACGAATTAGGTATAGACAATTCACTTGGAAACTCAACATATACCCTCACGACATTTACCAAAGAGGAAATCCTGGATAATCATAGGTCTGTTCTTTGTTCCTTTGGTATTTCAACCAAAGATGAAGAACTGGATCTTCCATCACTGTATTGGATACCTAAACTACATAAGTGTCCTTATAAACAACGGTATATTGCTGAGTCTTCCAAGTGCTCCACTAAACCTCTTTCTAAATTATTAACATCTATTTTATCAGCAATCAAAGACGGGCTTCATAAGTATTGTGAAACTGCCTATTCTAGAGGTGGCGTGAATCAGATGTGGATACTTAAAAAATTCCAAAGATCTTTTAGAGTACATACAATCTAACTCCCTTTCATCTTGTAACAGTATTAAAACATTTGACTTTTCTACTCTTTACACAAGTATTCCACATTCCAAACTAAAAGACAAATTGAAAGAGTTGGTATTACTTTGCTTCATAAAAAAGAATGGCCAACGTAGATACAAGTATCTTGTCTTAGGGAGGAATAAATCATACTTTGTAAAGAATCACTCTGATTCAAACAAAAAATTCTCTGAAACCGATATTATCAAGATGCTTGATTTCTTGGTTGACAACATATTTGTACGTTCGGAGGATGTGTTTTTCAACAGACTGTCGGCATCCCAATGGGAACAAACTGTGCCCCTCTACTTGCCGACTTGTTTCTTTATTATTATGAGGCTGACTTCATGCAGGAACTTCTTAGGAAGAAAGATAAGAAGTTAGCAATATCCTTTAACTCTACTTTCCGCTATATAGATGACGTTCTTTCACTAAACAATTCAAAATTTGGTGACTATGTGGAACGCATCTATCCCATCGAATTGGAGATAAAGGATACTACAGAATACAGTTAAGTCGGCTTCATATCTTGACTTACATCTAGAAATTGACAATTAGGGTCGGTTGAAAACGAAACTTTACGACAAAAGAGATGATTTCAGCTTTCCAATTGTGAACTTTCCATTTCTAAGTAGCAACATTCCAGCAGCACCTGCATACGGGGTATATATCTCCCAATTGATACGATATTCCCGTGCTTGCATTTCCTATCATGATTTTCTTGATAGAGGGTTACTGCTCACAAGGAAGCTTTGAAACCAAGAGTTCCAAATGGTGAAGTTGAAATCATCCCTTCGTAAATTTTACGGACGCCATCACGAGTTGGTTGACCGTTATGGAATAACCGTTTCACAAATGATATCGGATATGTCCTTTACGTCGTAACTACAATCCCCTTCCCTTTCATGAATGTGACCTACCGAATTAGACTATTTACCTGATTTGTAATCACATAAGCAATACGACGGGTGCCACATGTGGAGCAGGATCTGCTTACCCTTCCGGAGCACCTGAGATCACCCCTAGTTTTTGGTGGGGTTCGTGTTGTTTATTCTTTAGTTTTCTATGTTGTGTCATGTGTATTATTGTTTTTCTGTTTGTCTTTTTCATTTTTAGCCATGGCGTTGTCAGTTTGTTTTAGATTTATGAGTTTGACTGTCCCTTTGGTATCTTTCGTCCCTCTCTTTTACAAAAGGTTTATGACCACATAAGGAAAGTTGGGATTGATTTTGGGAGTTTTAGTTCAAACAGTTTAGGAATTAGCGGCCAAAAAAGGACCCAAATAAGCATTATTCTTGGTTTTCGCACAATAACTTTAGTATAAGTTAATAGAAATCAATGAAATTTTGACACAAGGTGTATGACCACAAAAGGAAGGTTGGTATTGATTTTGGGAGTTGAGGTCTGAACAGTTTAGAAATTAGGGGCCAAAAAGGGGCCCAAGTAAGCATTATTCTTGGTTTTCGCACCATAACTTTAGTATAAGTGAATAGAAATCTATGAAATTTAAACAAGGTTTATGACCACTAAAGGAAGGTGGGTTTAATTTTGGGTGTTTTGGTCCCAACAGTTTAGGAATAAGGGGCCCAAAGGGTCCAACATTGAACTTTGTTTGATTTCATCAAAAAATGAATAATTGGGGTTCTTTGATATGCCGAATCTAACTGTGTTTGTAGATTCTTAATTTTAAGTCCCGTTTTCAAATTGGTCTACATTAAAGTCCGAAGGGTCCAAAATTAAACTAAGTTTGATTTTAACAAAAATTGAATTTTTGGACTTTTTTGATATGCTGAATCTAAACATGTACTTAGATTTTTTATTATGGGCCCAGTTTTCAAGTTGGTTCAAATCAGGATCCAAAATTATTATATTAAGTATTGTGCAATAGCAAGAAATTTTCAATTGCTCAGTATTGAACAATAGCAAGAAATCTTCAATTGCACAGTATTGTGCAATAGCAAATATTTTCAATTGCACAGTATTGTGCAATAGCAAGAAATATCTAATTGCACAATATTGTGCAATAGCAAGAAATTTTCAATTGATTGGAGTTATCTTTCCTTGTCCAGAATAGTAGTTGAATCAACTTAAATCATTGTTTTATACAATATACAATGTATATTCACTTTTACTAGCAACTGATAAATTAAAACAATCTTTACCATTCAGTGATAACAAGCACCTTTTGTTACATTTTAATATTTTATGATGTATTTAAATGAGTAGTTATTGTTGCAAACTCCATTAGAAATTTGAATTGAGATCAGTTTTGGAAAAAGGGAAAGGGGGATGTGAAAAAAAATGGGGGGGGGGGGGTTAAATTTTTCTCATTTCAGATTTCATAAATAAAAAGAAAATTTCTTCAAACATTTTTTTGAGAGGATTAATATTCAACAGCAAAGTGAATTGCTCAAAGGCAAAAAAATATTTAAAGTTCATTAGAGTAAGACCACATTCATTCTGTGTCCGAAACCTATGCTGTGTCAACTATTTAATCACAATCCAAATTTAGAGCTGAATCCAGCTTGAATGTTGTGTCCATACTTGCCTCAACCGTTCAGGGTTCAACCTCTGCGGTCGTATAAAGCTGCGCCCTGCGGAGCATCTGGTTTATCTGGTTTATTATGCATTTATATCTTCTTTCAACCCGTAGCTTTTTCTATGTGCATGTCGTAAACTTGTCATGTGTAAGTAATTTTATGTCCTATTGCATAATTTTGTCATGTGTCTGGCCCAGTTTGCCTTAATTGGAAATAAAATATTAATGGAATGTTTCTTTAAATCCCCAAATTATCTGTTTTCATTAGTAAAGTTATAACGGGGAACTATTATTTTACGTAAACAATTTTATGCTTTCTATTGCATAATATTTTATAGCATCTAAGATGAAAAGAATTATCTCTAGCTTTTTTAGTGAACTTTGACCATTGTATCATGCAAAATTGCGTCACATTACACAATTATATTTAAATAAATCATGAAGTTTTTGTTATAGTCGAAGTTTTTGAACATGAGACGGATTACATAATAAAAGATTCTGTACAAAAGTCTGATTTGGAAATTTACTGAAACATGCAAGAACTTGAGGATTATCACATGTTTCCTAATATAAACCATACTATGTTTGAGTGACTTTGTTGTAGTTTATCAATTTAACAAGAACTTCTCTACAGATGTTTTAACATGAGAGTACTTGCTAAAATCTTTAACCTGCTCTTAATAGAATAAAAATAATGAAGACAGACAGACAGACATGTACACATTACAATCATTACGTACATTAAAAATATAGTTGACCTATTGATTATAATGTCTGATAAACAGACAAACCCCTTTAAACTTAAAATTACCAACTAACCATGAAAATGAGTTCAAGGCCAGGCTGACGTGTACATCCTTTAATCATTCCAAGGTTTTGTTGAACGATTTTTCTAAAGATATCATATGATTCACTCACAAAACTATGAAAATTAACATTATTTAACGAACCATGAAGTAAAGGTCATGGTCAGGTAAAACCTAATAATTGGACATGAACACTTTACAATCACACCATACATCAGATATAGTGGTGCTTTTGCTTATAGTATCTGAGAAATTGACCAAATCACTAAGATTAAAAAAATATTGATCAAAGAACCATGAAATAATTTAAAGGTCAAGTTCAGGTGAAGCCTTATAATTGGACATGAGCACCTTACAATCACACCACACATCAGATATAGTGGTGCTTTTGCTTATAGTATCTGAGAAATTAGACAAATCACAAGGACAAAAAAAAACATTGTTCAATGAACCATGAAATAAAGGCCAAGGTCAGGCGAAACCTGCTAATTAAACATGAACACCTTGCAATCACATCACACATCAGATATAGATAGTGTTGCGTTTGCCTACAGTATCTGAGAAATTAGACAAATCAAAAGGACAAAAAAAAACAACATGTTCAATGAACCATAAAATAAAGTCCAAGGTCATGCGAAACCTGCTAATTAGACATGAACACCTTAATTGCAATCACACCAAACATCAGATATATTGGTGCTCCTGCTTATAGTATCTGAGAAATCGGATGCAACCACAAGAACTAAATATTGTTCAATGAACGATGAAATAAAGTTCAAGCTAAGAATAAATGAAAAAAGTACTATCATTGCTTCATGCACTTGTGAATGTAACTCTGATTTTTTTTTTATCGATTTAACATGTCAATACATTCCGAAATTCAAAATGTCGGCTTCCTTAGTTACAGACAAGGAGATAGAGAATTTTACGGTTGCTGTCATCCAATCAGAACCGTTGACTTGTTACAATTAATTGCATTAGAATATTTGATAGACTGTTGTTTTCATAATATCTAGTCCGAAATTACTCTGACCGGCGTCCAACGACTGTTTTGCCAGACAAGCTGAGGTCGTGGTTGTCTGGCAAAACAGCCGTTGGACGTCGGACAGCGAAATATGCTCCATACATCATAGAACGAGAAAGTCGACCAGAATGCAGGATGGGCTGCAGTAACAATATAAATAGTTAAGAAAATAACGATGTAATTCCAAGTCAATATATAGTAAATTTGAGAAAAAAAAATCAATTAGGCAGCAACCATTTGATTTTCTGGGGGGGCTATGGTTTTTTTTTCTGTACAAACTTTTTTTTTCGCCTGCGGCGAAAAACAATCTATTTTTTTCGCGACAAGTTGAAAACAATTTTTTTCTTTCAATTTTAGCATTACATATAGTGGCAGCTGAGGGTGAAACAAACAATTTTTTTTCTCAGAATCAAAAACAAATTATTTTTTTCTCCAAAAACTGGAAACAAACTTTTTTTTCCAAAAAAAACCATAGCCCCCCCCAGAAAATCAAATGGTTGCTGCCTTACTAGTAACAGGAAATGTCGAAAGTTGGTAATTTAAGTTAATCTCAAAGGATTTATATATAAAAAAAACAATTTAAGTAAGGACTTACCAATACAGCAATTTGATTAAAATTCATATTAATCGTAACTCGCTTACTCTTATGAGCATATAACGAAATCTGAGATTTATATTTTAATTAGATTTCGAATAATGATACATGTACAGCTTAAAATAATTGTTAAACATGCACGTTAACAGAATCAAATTATACGAAACGTCAACAGTTGGTAATTTAGTTGTGTTTCAAATAGACTCATCATAGATATGAAAGTGTATATTTATATAATAAAAACACACTCTATAGAATATAAGGATTTACTAACATTGATACATTTACAATGAAAAATAATTAAGTTATTTTGTCAGCACAATAGGACTGAGACGCAAGTGGGTGTCGTGTTTCTTAATTTTCTTTCTTCAAAACGAACAACTCTTTTCATTACAAGTCCTAATATATTTGTAGAATCAATTGAGAAATTTTCTATTATTTCTTTAGGTTGCATTTCTGTAAATATAGAGAATGCAATTTCCCATAGGAACTCCCTTAACGGCTAAAACTGTGCCACATTTACTATGAAGTTATGTAAAAATTATATTCGAAAATGGAATACTGATACGCACTTCTATTTTAAAAGGTCAAAACATATGGCTTTGCTGCATATTTTCAACATTGATATGCCTGGAACTTGTTCGATTCTAAACTTATACTAAAATTCTATACTACCAATACCTCAACTCTGCGCCTACTTCAGAATTCAATTTTAACCGCAACATTATCTTTTTTTCTACTAGCAACGATCCTAAGTTATGTCTCTTAGAAATCATATCAGTAAACCAATACGTTAACAAATCAAGTTATCTGTGAATATTATATATATCTTTCCAAAAAAAAACGTGGTTTGAGTAAAAGTTTTATTTACAAACTGCAACCAAGGATTTGTATAGTAACTTTAATTCTATACAAATCCTTGCTGCAACCTTTATTTTTTTTATTGTGGTCAAAATAAAATTTAAAAAAAACGGTTACAATAAATGATGGATTTGTTATAAGTCGGTTAGGTATGGGTATGGTTATTAATGTCATTAATATATGCACGCAATAAATAAATGACTTTTGAGCGATTACGTAATCTCGGTAACATCTAAATGTTTGTTTAAACTCTACATAGTGAAAAACGAATTGCCATCTTTATTCAAATAAACGATACTGAATTTAGAAAGAACAATAAATTGATTGAATATATAATTACTTCAAAATATAGCCTGTAACGCTTTTGATTAGTGAATGATTTATCGAATTTTATTATATTATTTTATCGAGGAAATCGTGTTCAGTTACATTTCTGTTATTTTTCTAATATTTGAATATTTTGAAGTTTCAGGATTGATTGGTTGTTTTTAACAACAGAACTCCAGTGCCAAATGTTTCATGCACATTCAGGACGATAACAAAGTAACAAATAAGTCCAATAGGTAAATTTTGCATGTGGGTCGACCGTAATGAAGGGTGGGAGTTTCGACTTCTACTGTAAACGGGGGTATTTTGGATAGGGGCAGTAATTTGGTCTTGCACCGATTTCATATACCAGTAGTCATCATTATGAATCCCTAAAAGATATTGTGCCAACGTACTACACGTCACACTCTCGCACAATGGAGCATCGGCTCTTATAGTACCAATTAAGCAAGGTGCCAAATTTGTATATTAACAAAAACAATGTCTTATAAAAAAAGCAAGGTGCTCAGCTGAATTGAAAAAGAGCAAGGCTTCTAGTTGTAGCAACACGCAAGTTTCCAAATTTGTATATTTTCAAGCAATGTGTCCAGATTTATCACACCAAGAAAGGTACTCAGTTGAATTGAAACAAACAATGTGTCAATTTGTAGCAACAAGCAAGGTGCAGATTTGCATTATAAGAAGCGATGATTAGTTCATTTAATACTAACTATGAAGATGCCCAATTGTTTCGGAACAAGCGATATGCGCAGTTGTATAAAGTAACAGGCAAGATGTCCATTTGTATAGAAAAAAACACAACAAGGTGCTCCGTTGAATAGAAACAAACAATAAGGTGCTCAGTTGAATAGAAACAAACAACTAGGTACCCCGTTGAATAGAAACAAACAACAAGGTACTCAGTTGAATAGAAACAAACAAACAAGGTGCTCAGTTGAATAGAAACAAACAACAAGGTGCTCAGTTGAATAGAAACAAACAACAAGGTGCTCAGTTGAATAGAAACAAACAACAAGGTGCTCAGTTGAATAGAAACAAACAACAAGGTGCTCAGTTGAATAGAAACAAACAACTAGGTACCCCGTTGAATAGAAACAAACAACAAGGTACTCAGTTGAATAGAAACAAACAACAATGTGCTCATTTGAATAGAAACAAACAACAAGGTGCTCCGTTGAATAGAAACAAACAAGGTGCTCAGTTGAATAGAAACAAACAACAAGGTGCTCAGTTGAATAGAAACAAACACTAAGGTGCTCAGTTGAATAGAAACAAACAACAATGTGCTCATTTGAATAGAAACAAACAAGAAGGTGCTCAGTTGAATAGAAACAAACAACAATGTGCTCAGTTGAATAGAAACAAACAACAATGTGCTCATTTGAATAGAAACAAACACTAAGGTGCTCAGTTGAATAGAAACAAAGAACAAGGTACTCAGTTGAATAGAAACAAACAATAAGGTGCTCAGTTGAATAGAAACAAACAACAAGGTGCTCAGTTGAATAGAAACAAACAAAAAGGTGCTCCGTTGAATAGAAAAAAAGAACAAGGTGCTCAGTTGAATAGAAACAAAGAACAAGGTGCTCAGTTGAATAGAAACAAACAACAAGGTGCTCAGTTGAATAGAAACAAACAACTAGGTACTCAGTTGAATAGAAACAAACACTAAGGTGCTCAGTTGAATAGAAACAAACAATAAGGTGCTCAGTTGAATAGAAACAAACAACAAGGGGCTCAGTTGAATAGAAACAAACAACAAGGTGCTCAGTTGAATAGAAACAAAGAACAAGGTACCCAGTTGAATAGAAACCAGCAAAGTGACCATTCATCTGTATCAACGAGCCAGGCGACCAGTTGTATCGAAATGAGCAAGGAGCCCAGGAGTATCGTGACAAGCAATGTGATCATTTCACAACAAGGTGCTCCGTCTGTATCAACAATCAAGGTAACCAGTTTTATCGTAATGAGTAAGGTGACCAGTTAAATCGTTACAAGCAAGGTTCAATTTTATCGTTACAAGCAAGGTGCAATTTTTTCGTGTCAATCAAGATGCAAGACTGCAACAGAAGGTGCCTTCCGAACGGCCTTTTTTTTTATTTTATTAAAAGACATTAAAAATTGGTAGAACATTGCTAAAGTGTCTTGTGTATAATTTGGAGTTTAGTATGGTGCTCATTATCACTGAACTAGTATATATATTTGTTTAGGGGCCAGCTGAAGGACGCCTCCGGTTGCGGGAATTTCTCGCTGCATTGAAGACCTATTGGTGACCTTCTGTTGTTGTCTGTTCTATGGTCGGGTTGTTGTCTCTTTGACACATTCCCCATTTCCATTCTCAATTTTACAATGCATTATATACCAGGATATACCTGGTTTCTTTGAACGTTAAATTAAGGTAAAATATCTAGAATGCTGTGTAAATTGAATAAAAATGGTTGGATAGAAATAGGAATTTTGAACTTGTGGTCTGACACCAGTGCACCAGGTATCGAGATAAACGTTTTAAACCGATTACAATTGCCTTATTGGATATAACCAATGTTGACCTTCTTCAAGGAAAGATAACTTTTTTGTTAAAGCAGATGTTTTTGTCAAAATAAAGACATTTTCAGCTTTGTTTTACGTTCTTCTGCCTTGTTAACGCAGTGCCGCAACTAAATATAAAATCATTAACCTATCCGAATATTGTATGGTGCTATTACTGTCTCGCAAATGTAATGTCAATAAAATTGACATAAAACTATATTGCTGTTACTTAAAGATATTACCATGTACAATGAAAATGTAACACGGGAACAGACGTTATTTTCTAATCAATCCTTTGTCAATGTTCTATGCAATAAAACATATTGATAATATAAACAAAGTCGACGGTCTGTATGCATTGAAACAACAATACAACAACCTTATTTCCGGTCCGTATGTATCAGAACAACAAAAAAAAACCTTAATTTATTGATTTTGTATTTACATTGTGTCATAGATCGAATTTATCGACTGTAAAATGAACAAATATAAGAATTAGAAGATATGGCATAATTGTCAATGACACCACTATATACACCAGATATCAAATGACGGGAATGTAATTTAGCAACTATAAGTTACCATACGGTCTTCAACAATGGATTGATTGATTAATGATTGCTCAACGTCCAGTGGCAAATATTGCATGCATGTTCAGTACGAGAACAAGTTAACAATTAATTCAATAGTTAGGTCTTGTATTAGGGACGACATCAAAAGTTCAATGAAGGATAAAAAACTTAATTCACATAGTTTTTTCACGAGTTCTTAACGTGAAAAGAGCGTTGCACTCTTTTTACAAGAGGCATCAGCTTAAAGATTCCGATTAATATTTTAGAAATGCGGTTTATGCTGTCATAATTGATTGTTATAATAACACCGTTCCTGCACATTACAAATTTTATAGAATTTAAGCAGGAAAGCCATTTATCATTAATTTTTTTTTATTAGGAATAAGTATTAAAATGCGTTTGAAATTACATGGTCACGTTTTACACGAAACACTGCATAGTTGGTCACGTATTCACATTGCACTCAAGAGATGTTCACGTTGTACACAAAAAATAGAAGCGTGCCGTCAGTCACGTTTTAGTGAATTTTTAGGAATTAGTATTGAAATGCGTTGGAGAATATCACGTTAGACTTGGTCACGTTTTACACAAAACACTGCTTAGTTGGTCACGTTTACACAAAACACTACAGTGTTGGCCACGTTTTACACAAAACACTGCTTAGTTGGTCACGTTTACACAAAACACTACAGTGTTGGTCACGTTTACACAAACACTGCATAGTTGGTCACGTTTACACAAAACACTACAGTGTTGGTCACGTTTTACACAAAACACTGCTTAGTTGGTCACGTTTACACAAAACACTACAGTGTTGGTCACGTTTACACAAAACACTGCATAGTTGGTCACGTTTACACAAAACACTACAGTGTTGGTCACGTTGTACACAAAACACTATAGTGTTGGTCACGTTTACACAAAACACTGCATAGTTGGTCACGTTTACACAAAACACTACAGTGTTGGTCACGTTGTACACAAAACACTATAGTGTTTGTCATGTTGTACACAAAAAAACACGCAAATAGTCATGTACACAAAACACTTCAGAGTTGGTCACGTAAAACACAAAACACTGCATCGTTAGTCACGTATTACACAAAACACTAGATTTGGTCACATTTTAATCTAACGAATTTAGAGTTATAATAGCGTTTTGCACAAAGAATGGTTAAACAACCTTGGCTGGCTGGAAATCCCTCACCAGGTCGGTATAGTTGAAAGCATTTTACACGAAACAACGAGAGTTGAAGGAGTTTTACACAACCCGCCGACTAGTTGGTCACATTTAAACGAAACATTTTAGATTTGGCAACGTTTTACAAGAATTCAATCACTTTAGATAGAGTACGTTCACGTTACACTCGAAACCCTGTAGAAATGGTCGCGTTTTTTTTAACGAAACACGGTAGAACTGGTCGCGTTTTTCACAAAACACATAATAAAAACATTTCAAGTTTAAAAAAACAACAACAGATATTGTCATATTTTACATGAAACGTGACTGAAGAGTTTATAACGTGTTACACAAAACATTGTAATCTGCCATAATACTTGCTAAAAATTTCTATATCATATATACAAGATATGTACAGTACTGTAAATTTGAGTTTGAGGAAAAATCAATTCAGCATTAATGAAGGTTTAAGTAGAGATGTATAAAGAAATTATCGTACCATGTAAATATTGAACATGTTATATGGCGTTTTCTTAGACAAATGTACGAGTCCTAATTTGTCTCTCCGATATATTCTGCCTATTTTTTAAATCACCTTAATAGGCGATCGATATGGCGGATGTACTCCCGTTTACAATTTAAAGCAATTGCTTATGCTATAATTCCTATCTTCTCTAACCAAGGGTTACGATCAGCTCCCTCATTTAGGCTAGCGAAGGCGATCGATATGACAGATGTACTCCCGTTTACAATTTAAAGCAATTGCTTATGCTATAGTTCCTATCTTCTCTAGCCAAGGGTTACGATCAGCTCCCTCCTTTAGACTAGCGAAGGTGGCTAGTTCCCGATTGCTCTTCAAAATAATTGTTTCGGCTATCGTGTGCAACAAATTGCAATACAATGTATTTTTCAATCGTGTAAGGGAGCTACCATTTGATTTTTAGGGGGGGGGGGGGGGCTAGGATGAAATTTGAAAAAAATAGGCAGGACAGGAGTTTTGAGTAAAAAAAAGGCAGGATGTGACACTTGCAAAAAAAAAAGTCAGGACGACAATTTAGGTAAAAAAAAGTCAGGATAAACTAAAAAAAAAAAGAAGGCAGGACCGATTAGAGTGAAAAATAAAAAGGCAGGACAGAGATTACAGCTAAAAAAAATGCAGGACAAAATTTTTCATCCTAGCCCCCCCATAAAAATCAAATGGTAGCTCCCTAAATTTTAATCAGGTTTGACTATTGCCTCCTTTAACAGGGGGTGTTAGGAAAGCAACACTTCGTGTTCGTTAATAGGGTGTGTTAGGAAAGCTGCTTTTAATATAGGTTTGATTTTATTACTTTAATGCATGTAGTGACAATTTTTATATTTGAATTACTGCTGCATCGTGCATAGAAACAAATAACGTTGCCATGCTGATTATTTTGCACACAATCTAATAACAACAAGAAATTTTGTCTGATCACAAAATCAATACCAACAAATTATAACTTTTAATTACTAACACAGGCGGCAGTTGACAAATGTAACACTATAGGTTGCACGTAACATTGCAATTGATATTTCAGCATCTTATGCAGTAAAAATCGGTTACCTTTTTTCAACACAGTGTGGTTTTGTACATTGCATATTCAGGATGAAAATGATTCCCCTGCCCCTGCCATACATATTATGATTATTGTGGACTCAATTCGGAATCATGTATGATCACTTAGGGAGTCACCATTAAAATTCAAAAAAGGCCGGGGGGGGGGGGGGTATTTTTTTATCCTCTCTGTCAGACAATTTTTTTCGAGCATAGCGCGAACAAGTTTATTTAGTTTTTCGACGCGATCAATCAGATTATTTAAAAAAAAAACCCACATAAACCCTGGAGGTTCTAACTGTAATCCTGTTTTCCGAAATCTAGCGAGTATAATTACTCTCTCATGTAAAATGTACACTTTCTCCGTCAGAACATATTTTATTTAACAGATTACCGTAGCTGTCCATATACAAAGGCACCCAAAATGCAGTAAGTAAGTAATTACCTCGTAACTGTACAAACTTTCTGATTTTTTTTTAACCCTCAGTGCTGGTCAACTTCGTATTGAATTTGGCTTTTATCTTTTTTTATTCGAGTGCACTGGTGATTCTTTGTAGACGAAACACGCGTCTGACGTATACACAATTATATAACCTGAATTTTTGTTTAGTTTTTTAAATTTTCTATGAAAAAAACAACTCGATAGTTGTGTTCAATTTCTAAAACATAATAATAAAGTACTAATACCTAACATAACTGTTTTGTCAAGGATTTTATTATAAAAAGTGGTTTTAGAAGATGTTAGTATTGTCGCTTATTGACGAATAAATACCACCGCTGTCCCTCCCGGCTATACTTCTACTCCGTACAAACAAAACCAAATAAAGTGCATTCATATCCTGGCTATCATTCAGGCTTATTATCAATAGGTTGTCGATTAGCAAAATGATGAACTTTAGAAACAGTTGGCAATGCTTCAATATTGCATTATCTATAATGAAATTCTCATTTATTACTACGAGTTCAATTCCACAAGGAGATGCATAAAACATTGACTTGAAAGACATACTTTTACGACAACATTCTCCCCTCAAAGAGATTGATAAATTACAGATTCTTGGCAGATAGTATTAGGACTATAATCTAAAATACATTGATTCAGAACTATGACACTTCTTGGAAAGGTCTGGAAATTAAGCATCCTGTTACACGAACGACAACAATAATTATAAGAATAAAAGATAGATTGTGTCAAAGGCATGGCTTACAATGAGGTTTTGACTTTTGATATTATAATGAATAATAAAGTAGTTGTTGACGGCATTCGAAGGTGAGAGCAGGTAGCTATATTGTTTGGCCTTGTAACCAATCATTTCGTTTTGACAGACGATATTTTCTGAAAAATAAAATGAGTTCTACAAATTTTTGAAAAAAAATACAAATAAATAAACTTTTAAATGTCAGATCAAATATATAATATAAAAGAATGATAACATGAATTATTAAAATATTGGTCTCACCAAATAATTCAAAGTTTGGTGGTAATTTTGAAGCCATTTATCTATAGCACTTGAAATAAAGGATACAATAGATACAGTCTTAAAGTCTGCCTCAAATCCTGACTTACATTTAGAAATTGACAACGAGGGTCAATTGAAAATAAATAATCTGCTTACCCTCATAGGCACCTGAGATCACTACGATGTTTAGTGTGGTTAGTGTTGCTTAGTCTTTGATTTTATGTACTGTTGTTCGTTAATATTAATAAAAAAAACTGGAGATGTGGTATGATTGCTAATTGGACTACTGTCCATCAAAGTTCAAATGATGTGGATGTAAGTAATTATAGACAACCGTTTGCTGGTGCCAACTTTCCCCCTTATTTGGGAAAATATGGTGTTACAGTACAAACTATATAAAAATCAGTTGAAAAAGGGCTTAAGTCTTCAGATCGATACAAAGCAGAGAACATCTAACAAAATACAGACTTGGCAGCTTTGTTATAGGAAGAATAAAAATTCAAATGCATACTTTATTTTTAAGAATAACTTATTTTACTTGTCTAGTTTTAATATATCTTTATAGTTGTTGTTAGGGAACTACCATTTGATTTTTATGGGGGGTGGGGGGTGGGGGGCTAGGATGAAATGGGGGGGCTAGGATGTAATTTGAAAAAAAAATAGGCCGGACAGGAGTTTTGAGTAAAAAAAAAAAGGCAGGATGAGACACTTGCAAAAAAAAAAAGTCAGGACGACAATTTAGGTAAAAAAAAGTCAGGATAAACTAAAAAAAAAGAAGGCAGGACCGAACAGAGTGAAAAATAAAAAGGCAGGACAGAGATTACAACTAAAAAAAATGCAGGACAAAATTTTTCATCCTAGCCCCCCCCCCCCCCCCCCCCCCCCCCCCCCATAAAAATCAAATGGTAGCTCCCTTAGGAAGAATAAAAATTTAAATGCATACTTTAAGAAAAACTTATTTTACTTGTCTAGTTTGAATATATCTTTATAGTTGTTGTTAGTCTGATATTTTTCAGTGTCAGTTTTTCCAATCAATGAAATTATTGTAGAGGATTCGGATGGGGTTTACAGTAAATAATTATCAAAGGTACCAGGATTATAATTTAGTACGTCAGACGCGCGTTTCGTCTACATAAGACTCATCAGTGACGCTCATATCAAAATATTTATAAAGCCAAACAAATACAAAGTTGAAGAGCATTGAGGATCCAAAATTCCAAAAAGTTGTGCCAAATACGGCTAAGGTAAAATTTCTGCCTGGCATAAGATAATCGAATAGAGAATATTAATAGGCTAATACTACAGACAAAAAATAAAGAGTAGACAGAAAAAAAGAACGGTCGAGAAATATAAATAGACAATAATGTGGTGTTAAAAAATAAAGAATGTAGAATAATTGGCAAAACTTTAAAGAATAGAGAAAAATGGTTTAGCCTTAAAAATAAAGAATACAGAATTGAAGGACTTCCTCTTTAGATCCTCGTTGTAAATATTCCACCCGCAAATGATTAGGAAGTTACCACCTATTATCATGATTATGTTGCCCATAAAATACGAAACGAACTGTCGAAAATTGTCCAACTATATTCTCATATTACATGTATCATGTTTCAATATAAATTGAATTCAGTCAGACAAATAGCAAATCAATAATTATCGATGTTTTATTGCGGTTGTGTTGCTGTGCTTGTACTTAAAATAGCAATGTAATGTATCAAAAAGAGAGTTTGTGATATAATAAAATCCATACTTTGGCATATAACGTGGAAGTCATCACTTATTAACGCTTATTAGGACTTCAACGTTTATATTTTGTTTTTGACTTTTCAAATATTTCGACTCGAGCATCAACGAAAAGATATCGATTGTCGAAATTGTAATGTTTTGATACACAATTAGAGTTTGTTAATAAACGCCATACTTTGGCAATTTTTTAATTAATAAAGAGTATTAAAACGTAATTGTAGATTGATATCATTTGATAAAGCTGTAATATGCTTTCCATATATACCCGAATCCGATAAACGTTATAAAATGTAGGGAAAAATTAAGTGTTACATAAATTATAAAATAAATAGTTTGCCTTTTTTTTCTTTTCTTATTATATACATGTTTAATTATGTTCCTCAAAGAAATAAATTGCTCTTAAACTGAACTATCATGTATCTTTTCAAAATCAGGCTTTCATTTTCTAATTTCAAACGACGTTTGGTTAACGACATTGTCTTTTAAGTTTTAATTAATTATCAAAAGGAAAAAAGAAATTTGACATGTTTCCAAATATCTTGTCAATGTTTTTACATGTGGAAATATGTCCAATAACTATCATAGATATTAACAGTTCAACTACTTTCGGTCTGAAACGAGACGTTAAATCTTAAGCCTCGGTCACACCTTACCGGATAGGTCGAACGGACGCCTAAAGCCTCGGTCACACCTTACCGGATAGCTCGAACGGACGCCTAAACGGATAACTTTTTTTCAATTCGTTCATGTCCGTTAGACGTCCGTTTTTATCCGTTAGGCGTCCGTCCATATCCGTTGCATGTCCGTTAAGCGTACGTTTTATCCGTCGACGTCCGTTCTGTCCGGTGGAAAATTTTGAACATGTTCAAAACTTTGAACGGACGTCCAACGGATAAAATGTCCGTTGGACGTCCGTTTTGTACGGTTCTCGTCCGTTTCGTTTCCGTTTTGTATCCGTTACGTGTCCGTAGTACATCCGTTGGAGGTCTGGCAGATAAATTCACCAACGGACTTCTAACGGACGTCTAACGGATAAAACGGATGTTGAACGAATGTGAAACGGACGTCTACCGGACGTATAACGGATAAAACGGATGATGAACGGATCTGAAACGGATACATGCCAATTGAAAATTTCTCGTCAGAAATGCCAATTAGATTTCTTAAGGTTCATGAATTCTTATTATTCATAATCGATCTTAGAATAAGGGCACATCTTAACAATCAAGCAGCTGTTATTCAGGTCAGACACTGCTATTTAGAGGCATTTTGAAGAACAAACCAAAACCAGTTACACAGAACATTTTCAATATTAATGCGATTTACATGTATTATTATTGTCGCCTTTAATTTTTTCGTATATCTTGTTTATCCGTTTTATCCGGTACGCTTCCGTAAGTTGTCCGTTTTATGCGGTACTCGTCCGTTGGATGTACGTTCGACATCCGTTCTGTCCGGTACGTCTCCGTTTCTCGTCCGTTGCACATCCGTTGCATGTCCGTTATGCATTCGTTAGGCGTCCGTTTTAGTTGGTCAGTACATCAACGGACTCCCAACGGATAACAATTTTGTCAACAGACAACTTTTATTTTCATCCGTTAGGTGTCCGTTCGTCTTATCCGGTAAGGTGTGACCGAGGCTTAACGGATAACTTTTTTTCAATCCGTTCATGTCCGTTAGACGTCCGTTCTCATCCGTTAGACGTCCGTCCATATTCGTTGCATGTCCGTTAAAGCGTACGTTTTATCCGTCGACGTCCGTTTTGTCCGGTGGAAAATTTTGAGCATGTTCAAAACTTTGAACGGACGTCCAACGGATAAAATGTCCGTTGAAGGTCCGTTAGGCGTCCGTTTTGTACGGTACTCGTCCGTTTCGTTTCCATTTTGTATCCGTTACGTGTCCGTAGTTATACATCCGTTGGTGGTCTGGAAGATAAATTCACCAACGGACTTCAACTGGACGTTTAACGGATAAAACGGATGTTGAACGGATGAGAAACGGACTCCTACCGGACGTATAACGGATAAAACGGATGATGAACGGATCTGAAACGGATAAATGCCAATTGAAAATTTCGCGTCAATTATTGGTATGTCAGATTTCTTAAGGTTCATGAATTCTTATTATTCATAATCGATCTTAGAGTATAGGCACGTCTTCACAATCAACAGCTCTTATTCATGCCAGAATTTCGAAGACTAAACCAAAACCAGTTACACAGAAACATTTTGAATATTTATGCGATTTACATGTATTATATCTTGTTCATCCGTTTTATCCGGTACGCTTCCGTTAGGTGTACGTTTTATGCGGTACTCGTCCGTTGAGTGTACGTTCGACATCCGTTCTGTCCGGTACGTTTCCGTTTCTCGTACGTTGCATATCTGGTGTGTGTCTGTTATGCATCCGTTACACGTCTGTTTTATTCGGTCGGTACATCAACGGACGCCCAACGGATAACAATTTTGTCAACGGACAACTTTTATTTTCATCTGTTAGGAGTCCGTTCGTGCTATCCAGTAAGGTGTGACCGAGGCTTAAGACTCACTATTTATTTTTAAATATTTTAACGCTTTGAGCACGTTAACACCATTAATAACAAGTCCTTCGAGGGAGCCTGTTTGGAAGCAAAGCAAAATTCCCACTCTGTCCATAACACCCTTTTCCTGGAAGGTTAAATGACGCGTCCTTCGTCCACGTTTGATCGAGCAATTCACAATTCTTCTATATAAATCATCTGCGTAAATAAAACACTTTTATTCATCGGATACACTTTATTCAAATACAGATATTCCTTTTCAAATATTACCAGCTCTTTTACGTTTTTTTTTAGGATCTGGTTTTCAAATAGTTTGACCTCGAGCATTGCAAACGAGGCATTTAAGCATCAAGTGCAGTTTAACATTAAACTGGTACCGTTTGATGAACGTATATTGCAACCCTTCTCGTTTTCTATAAACGATAAGAAGGTTATAAATCAATGTAAATGAATACAACATATGAATATTAATTAGAAAAAAAGATAATACTTAATGTCATTACAGAGAGTCTAGATGGGTATTACAGACAAGCGAATTATGGACAAAAAGCGCAACATAAATGGCAAAAAAGATTACAGAATAGAAAAAAATGAGTTGAAAATAATAAAGAATAGAAAATAATGTGGTGCAGGAATTTAAAGATATGAGAATCATGTTAAAAAAAAACATAGAATAGAGAAAAATTGAGAATAAAGAAATAAAGGAATCCACATCCAGGTCGATAATAAAGGAACCCCATCCAGGTCGATAATAAAGGAACCCCCATCCAGGTCGATAATAAAACATATTCAGGAGGGAACTATGATTGATTAATTGATTGATTCTCTTTATTTCCTCCAATATACTGAAGATTTACATTTTTAAACACAAGTATACTAATTACAAGAAATGAACAACATATAAATACAAACTACAATTAAAGCACACACACGTGCACACAAAAAAAAAAAAAAAACCATAAAGAAAAAAACCATTTTGTAAAACATATTCAGAAGGGAACTATGTCAATACATGAAGTAATCAAATTATTTGGGAAATGGAAGAACAACTATGAAAGAACAAAAAGAAACGACCAGAATTTTGTCAGTTTTTATGGACATTCCCTTTTTTTTTGCAGTTTGTTAATATCTATTTTTACTTATTCTAACTTGTAGTTTTAATAATCAAATTACCCTTGCTCAATATTGAAGGCTTTGCCGTGTACGGTGGCCTATAGCTGTCAATTTCTGTGTCATTTAGTCTCTTGTGGAGAGTTGTCTCATTGGCAATCATAACACATATTCTTTTATATATTTATCATCCATCTCTGTCAAAGATTGGTCCTAAAATATATGTTGTTTAAAATAAGACTCGCTGTCGTATTGTACATGTGTTTAGCTTTTTTATTTTATACCACCCCTTTTCAGTTTCTTTTGGTGTGCGTGATATACAAAACGCAATAACATTACTGGAGATGTAAAGTGTGTGCAATATATGGCTACGTCTATGCACTTACTAGAGCCTAAAAAAGAATACCATGTCATTTTGATGAATGGATTCTATAGTTGACCTAAGGAGTATTTCGGTCACACCCGTTAGGATTCGTCAACTCAAAGAAGAAAAAGGCAAACTGGAGACATGTCTTTCATACAAGAAGGGGATGCTTGGCGTGCAGTGTTAAACCTGGTTCAATCTACTGTAATAGTTAAAAATAAACTTCACCAAATTAGAAATGTAGCAGTGAATCTCCATTGAAAAGTAAAATAACCAAAAAATAACCGAACTCTAAACGGAAAGTCCGTAGTCAAATGGCATACATTGAAAAACGTTTGACGAAATCTTTCAAATGCATGGTTTTCTATGATCTTCTATCCTATCCTTGATTGTATTCATTTCAATACAGTTCGACAAGAACATACAAATACACAGCCTATGATGACAGTGAATCTAAATTGTTATTTTCAATTTTAGCACTGGGTCAATATCGCTGCTAATTAACTGCCTGTTTCTGATGGAACAGTGACGCTCTGATTTATAACATGCCTTGCTCAAGGGCATACGATACAGTTAAAATATTTATCAAAATTTCAGGATTTAAAAAAAACCGGCATGTTTTTGATGTATATTTTTCTAAGTCAAAAACAAAATCATAAGTGATTTTTTTTGTAAAAATTGGTACAAATAATCGTCACTCGTAATCAAACATAACATCATGAAATAACTAACTAGCATTCATGTTATGTCTTTTTGGACAAACAGCTCCTCAAGGGTATACGTATTTAGACATCCTTGCAGGACTTTCAAATTTTGGGATTTGTTTCTCACCTGTTTAAGGTAAATCCAGAAAAGCGCTGAGGATGCACCAAATTTATTATCTGTTATCCTCATTCAATTTGTTGATAATAGATCATCTCTTTCAGTCAAGTCAATAAATTGCTTAAAATAAGAAAATAAATGGTAAATATCAGATATTGGTTAAATGCCTCATTAAACTCTTGTTCATTAACTTTCAAAAATGATTTTTTTTGTCAATCTAATTAGAATATAGATCTCGGATTTCGTTATAATACATAACAAAATTAGAGATCCACATTTTAATTAGATTGTGTTTTTGTTTCATTAAATTTACCCTCTTTTGACCTTGATTCTTAATAAAAATTTAAATGACCACATTGCAAAAAAATATAAAAAAAGCATCAACAACCCCCAACAATCAGCTTTGTCTATCGAAGTTTACACCTTGGGTTGAATACAATTACAGTTTACATAATAAAACACATCCATGTATGGTATTTTATTTATTGTGTAAACACGTGTGGACACAGATCGGTATGGATAGTTTTTATTCTATTATTGATAGCATGCTTGATAGTGTTTTGCTCCACTGAGTGTATGCATTGATTGTGCCTTATCACATTTTTCTACTATACATGTATTTCTATGTTATCTAACGGTGTTCCATAGTGACAACCCCTTGTTTTTTTCCAAATATAAGTATCAAAAGCTTAATATGATTGTGTAAACAAGCTCTTGTTTCTTTTGGCTCTTTGTTTGCTTAATCTTCATATGCATTGACGAAATAAAGACACATTGCTACGGATTTAAGGGAGCATACCTATTATTTCTGGAATAAATTCCACCATAGTCAAGACATTGCATGTTCCTAAACAGTACCCATTCAAAAACATCAAGACTAAAAAAATTGGTAGCACAAAAGGGAGCCTAAATTGAATTATAAGATCGTTGACAGGATAATTTTGACCTTAGTCTCAACTAGCAGACCGCTCAATGCTTTGAGGTGTTTTATCATTTGAATTTGCCATTTGATTAGGGACTTCCCGTTTTGAATTTTCCTCTAAATTCAGTAGTTTTGTGATTTTACTTTTTATCCTATATACCCAAAATCTCTGAGACAAGTGCCTGTGTTTTCCAGCCAGTCAAGGTTGTAAAACAGGCACCTGTTGGTTAACTGAACTGTACAGTGTTTTGTGCAATACGTAATTGGAACTGTACAGTCGTTCGTGTAAAATGTTATCAACTATAAAGTATTTTGTATGAAACGTGACCAACTCTGCAGTGTTTTGTGTAGAACGTGACTGACGCTTCTATTTTTTGTGTACAACGTGAACATCTCTTGAGTGCAATGTGAATACGTGACCAACTATGCAGTGTTTCGTGTAAAACGTGACCATGTATTTTCCAACGCATTTTAATACTTATTCCTAATAAATTTTTTCTAATGATAAATGGTTTTCCTGCGTAAATTCTACAAATTTGTAATGTGCAGGAACATGGTTATTATAACAATCAATTATAACAGCATAAAAACATAAAATATTAATCGGGACCTTTAATAGCTTACTGCGCGATTTATATTTTGTCAATTGTTGTGAAGACCGTATGCTGACTTATAGTTGATTAATTACATCCCCATCATTTGGTCTCTGGTGTATATAGTTGTGTCATTGACAATTATACATCTTCTTAATCTTTTATTTTTCATTTTACGGTCGATGAACTCTTACAATGACATTATGTTTTAATCACTGAAACTACAAGTGCAATTGTTCTCAATTTTGAAGCTGTAAGAGACAGATGAACAAGAAAAGTCCTCTACTTGAAACCTTAAGGATGGCGGGTATAGGATTACGGCCGCTTGGATTCCAACGACATGTAGTAAAAGACATGCAGAGGAGTGTCCGTTTGTCATTGAAGGGTACTTAATAACTCAGTCCTCCCAGTTGAAACTGAGATGTTAATTAATGCCGATAACTGGTTAAGGAAGAGTTTCACGTTCTATGTACACTGAGAACCGTTGCAACAACTCATTGAACAGCAGCTAGTCTGTTAATCATACTAAACACAACCCCCTTTTTTAAGTGGCAGTTTAAATTTACCAGCCCTCGATACAGGCAGGATATACAGAATTCATTTCATTGAAGTTTTTTTAATTATAAAAGAGAGGCGAAACTTGTACAGTATACCAACTCCTGTAAACAAAGTTGACACGAAACAGTCTTTGCTGTTAAATTCAGTCTTTTCTAGATTTTGTAATGCAAAAAGTTTATAAATTAAATTTTCCAAAATTTTTAATTCCATGCTTATGTGTTGGAAGTCTTTTAAAGTTCTTGCGGACCCTATGGCTAAAATGCCCTAGATAAATAAAATTCATATGCATTTTATGTTCTAGAAAATTTAAAACTTAAATGGATTTTGTACCTTCAAGAGGAATGAAAAAAAAGAGCACTATAAGAACCAGTTCAGTTTTTTAATTTCTTAAAGAGAACATGTACTTGGATTTTATTTATTTGGAGTAGCTATGCTATTACAGATAATTAGGTTTGTCTGATCTCAGAGTAAACTTTGGGGTGAAAATGCAGCCATTTTAGCTAAAGGATTCACATGAACCTTTTAATTAACACGAGTGTTTGTTATATCTGTAGACATCATAACATGAGATTAGAACCAAGGTTTTAAATGATGACAAGCTATTCATATATGTTTCACATTGGTGTAGATTACAGTAGTTAATTTGAGTTTTTCGTATTTTAAATACCAATAATCTAAAATAAAACTTTAACTTAAAAAGTTTTAAATCGACAATTCTTGTGAAAAGGGTTCGGTTTTAAGTAGAACTATTTACATGCATATCTTTTTTTTTTAAATGTCGATTAACCAATAAAATATAATAATCTGTTTCTAGTCAGTGAATTGGAAAGAGGAATATATTTTGCAAAAAGTACTTTTATTTTTCTTCATTTACATTTAAAAGACCAGTTATGATATTTACGACACAAATAATCATGCTTCAATAGATTTACTAACACAAATATCTTTTATGTAACATCATGCATGTGACTAAAATGCTATGGTAATGTAAAGTTAATGTGCACTTTATATGATTGCATCGTATAAGATTTTATCAGTTTTATAAAAAAAAAATGTACTTCCTTAACCAAGTTATGTTTAGTCATGGTTGTACAAAACACATATAATCTCGATTTATCTTAAAGTTAGCTAAAAAGTGAAATAACAAAAAATACTGCACTGCGGAGAAATTTCAAAACATAAAGTACACAATTAAATCGCAAAATTAAAAGCTCAAACACATGAATCGAAGGTTTAAACGAATTATATATAAATAGGTAAATCTAAATTTAAATCTAAGTGTGTGTTACAATCTCCACTTAATGAGAAAAACGCAGTAGGAATACAATATTCCAAATGTTTTCTCTTCATAAATTTGATTCATCCGAAATCCTTTTCATGATTTATCGCTTCGGGAACGTTCGAAAGTCAAAATCCGGAAGCCAAGAATGTTTGAAGATTTAAATTCTCGAAGAGATATATGACCAAAAAATGACTTAAAAATAATTTTTAAATCAATCCAAATATGGTAAATTTTGCCTGAAAGATCACTCAAAACCAAAAGTTGAAAGGCAATAGTGTATAGACCCCATTCGTCTCAACTCATCTAGAAGGAGAGTACCGGATTCTACCGAGGATTGCCGAATGGTATAGACCCGAAACACGTGAAGAGCTAAATGACCAAATAGGGACCTATAATATTAGTCAAATTAATCTTTGAATTAATCGGTGACAATATAATGGAATTTGATGCGATTGTCATACAAGTGAGAGGTTTAGCTAGCTATAAAACCAGGTTCAATCCACCAATTTCTACATTTGAAAATGCCTGTACTAAGTCAGGAATATGACAGTTCTTGTCCATTCGTTTTTTATGCGTTTTGTTATATCATTTTGCCATGTGATTATGGACTTTCCGAATTTATTTTCCTCTGAGTTCAGTATTTTTGTGATTTTACTTTTTGCCTGAGGAAGTTGCACATGAGTTACTTGCCAGTCACATAATTAAAAAAACAGATTACTAATTATACTCCTGGTCAATATAAGTGACTATTTTGCAGTATATACGTCAAGGAAATCTTTAAATGGAAAGTCCCTTATCAAATGGCAAAATGAAAAGCTCAAACACATTAAACGCATGGAAAACAACTGTCATATTTCTGACTTAGTACAGGCATTTCCTAATGAGTAAACAAAACTTTGACATTTAAATGCTGAAAAACTGCGACAGAAACGTTTAAAAGTAAAATCACAAAAATACTGAACTCAGAGGAAAATCCAATCGGAAAGTCCATAATCACATGGCAAAATCAAATGACAAAACACATAAAAAACGAATGGACGAGAACTATCATATTTCTGACTCGGTACAGGCATTTTCAAATGAAGAAAATGGTGGATTTTAACGGAGATCAGAGGTACATATCGCCAACAGTAGATTACCGATGTTCTTATCTCATACATAGATTTAGGAGATAGATCAAGGTAATAAATTTTACGACAGTTTACAACACTATGCGCAACTTGTTTCGCGAAAATTTAAACACCCGATCTACCTTAAAGGAACTAAAACCAAGAGAAACACATCAACTAATTAAAGAAAACAACGGAACAACAGAAACACTGAAGTGCGACAAAAACAAACGCTATCATATATAAAAACGAAATTTGATAACAACTGCCATATTCCTGACATGGTAGAAAAAAATGGTGGGTTGAACCTGGTTTTATGGTTACTTATATGGCAATGTTAAAACAAAACGCTAAAAAATTACAACATTACGCGACAGGAATACAGGAATACAGTACATAACACTTTGTTTTTGATGAATAAAGAGATATTGTATAAAAAAAAAGTGACAGAGGAGCCAAAGAAACCAAAGGGAGATTCAAAATCAAACGACGAAGAGAGATCGCCAAAAACATGGCAAAAACGAAAAACATTGAAATGACAAATAGCTGTCAGCAACACAATCTCCCCCATAACCAGGGGTGATATATAAAGGTTAAGCTTATCCTGTGCCATATGTTACAGCCTTGGTTTACTTACGGACAAATTGGTGTTCCCTTGCTTTTTGTATGTTTTTTTTTGCTGAATATTTATTGATTTTGTGTCATGGATGGATACCCTAACCATGATTGTCTTCAATTAAGAAAATAATCGCTGTATAGTCATTTTGTTATGTCACAATCGGAGACAGGTATGACAAAATATTTCGAAATGGTTGGGCCTCAACGCTCTTCAAATTCGTTCTTTGTTAGGCCTTTTTTTTTTTATTCGAATGAGTCTGCTGTAGACGGAAATGAGCGTTTGATGTTCAAAATGTTAAGCCTGGTATCTATGACGAGTTTATTTATATTTACATATCATGTTGTTTGGTTGTCAAAAAGACAATCATTTACTAAATACCAAAAACACAAGGCTCTGAATAACTGCAAATATTCATATGAATGATATACATATTGTATATACACTTATCAGTATTAAATTAGTACAAAAGAAACATAAACGAACACAAACCAAAGTCCCATTCATATCGGCAATAAAGTCTATGTCAACAATCAGCTTGCTCATTAAAAGCAACAGTAGTATACCTCTGTTCAACAGTCATAAATTAATTAAACGATATCAAATCCGGGTTACAAACTTAATCCGGGTTACACACTTAAACCATAGGAAACTCATAAATTATTAGAGATAAACAAAGGAATAACAGAAACAATAAACAGCAACAAAAAGAAACGCCAACACACATAGAAGCAGACTATTTGGTGACAACTACCACATTCCTGACTTAGTACAGTACATGAGATCAAAAGGTGGCTTAAACCTGGTTTAATGGCTAGCCACAATAGCTATCATTTGTTTTGGTTCACTAGGTAATTGTAAGATAGTATTTAAAAATAAGTCAGTGCATTTATCCAAGATATAGATACGTTTTCATGACGAAGATTCCTTTCAACCTTTATATTTTGTTAATATTATAAAACGAAATTATACCAAAAAACATAATATTTGACAAAATTGCCAAAAAAAGTTCAATTACTAGAATTGTAGAATTGTATAAGATGGTATTATTACCACCATTTATTAACACTATCAGCAAAGGGTCAATTAACAAAGCACTTATGTATAGATCTCAAGACAAAATAATACAAATGAACCCGGAATCTGTCTTGTTTATTGATATTCGTATATGAATATTTCAATATACTGAAGTTCCTAAATACATGATATTGGAAGTTGATCGGATTGCTCCATAAATCTGAATGTGGACAAATATTAACGATTTCAACCACTTGAATCTTGTTCAGCTATAATTCAAGTTGATTTTGCTATCAAGTGGTCGTAGAAATCGTTAAATCATATAAGTTGAGTGGTGAAAAACAAAATGATAAGCACTTATTGGGGTATTTAGAGTATTTTGTATGTAAAAATTATGCATTAAAAAAAAAATGAAATTCGAAATTTGCAATATGTAAGCAAACGATATATGATATTCTAAGGACAGGTAGGCATGGGAACTTTAAAAACTAAACTTACAAATTATTCGGGCTCAATAAAAATTGAAAATTAATAATCTTGCAAAAAAACAGAACCGCGTCAAACAATAAACTAGACACACGTCGTATTGCTGTAGTAATATCTGGGATAATGACGTTATGATTTGTAAAATTATACCTTCAAATTTCATAGTGAACTCAGGATATTTTAGACCCCGCTGATTTCTTTTGTCGACTATTCAGATAGGTCGATCTATCTTTCTACTAAGTTTGATTCATAATAATATTATACCGTTCATATTAAGACGACGAGAACAACGTGTTAGCCTTAAATGCTTTTTATGAATTTATTGCAATCGTTCATTATCAATTTCTTCGTCTGTTGTTTTACCCTTCAAAACCGTGCTGTTTAAACAAAGGGATGAAACAACTCTACTAACAGTGTATTGAAATAAGCCCCGCCTGCTACCAAAGTATTAAATACATACGGTCGCTTCTTGGTTTCATATTCCTAGAAATGTATAGGAGGTAAGATTATGCTGAACCTTGAATAAAACTATAATATTATCATACAAAGGTAAGACAACAATTAAAAAAAACACTAATTTTATTCTAAAGATGATGGTCACGTTTATGTGTATCCGTCATAGAGTTGATCATAGATATATGAAGCCATTAACTCTCAGGATGTCGTCAAATCATACAAAAGTTCAAAACCAATTCATAATAGAAATGTATAAAGAATATATGTATATATGTATCACAGATGTCAAAATGTAATATTATCACTAGATAAAATAGGATTTACTGCTCATTTTGTTCATTTAGATGATGATGATTTGATGTAACTGCTCCCTTAAAAATTCATACGGTTGACCAACAACATAATGACCATCGATACTGTTGTCAGAAAATACCAAGCGTTGTATCCGCTATGTGATCCATGTATACTTCCAATCCCTAAAAAAAATTTAAAAAAAAAATGTAATAAGATATAGATTAAAAATATTTTTTTATAAAATATATACATCTAATTATGATCTAAACAAGAATAAAATAAAAACAACGTTCAAACCTATGATTGCATTGGATAATAACCGCAATTTTTATACGTGTGCATGCTAAGCACATCTCTTGGTAGGGGCGTCCAAATACAGCACAAACAACATTTTCCAAAAGACCAAAAACGTGAAAAATTACATTTGAACAAATCTTAAGATCTAAATAGCAAATTATTTTAAAGGCGAGTTCACGGTGCATTTCTATTACAGACCATCACAGATTATAAATTGCCGGGAACGTACTGTTGTGCAATAAAATGTTTTTTTCTGTGTATAATAATAATATTTGCCAGCTGTAGTGACAGAAAGAGTTTTAATTAGTCATCTGTCTAGTTTGACGTGTTATGAAATGTAGATAGAAGACAGATTTAAAAATTTGAATAAGCCACCTTGTAGTTTACCTCTTTTAGTATTTTTGTAAAACTGATAAAGATACATTGCTTTGCAATTTAACAAAATTAAGCATTTTATTCAGTATTTTTGCTTTACTGAAAAAGATTCAAAGAAATGAAGAAACACTGCATTAGAATAAATAAAAATTAAGTTTTAAAAACAGATTTTTTCATTTTTGTAATTCAAATTTCATAGAAGATGTCCCCACCCCTTATAAATAATATACTCTTACCTGTATTGTTTCCGCTGTTTGCATCGTCCATAGCTATAAGAAATTAAAAAAAGTTAATATAATAATGAATATAGATGCAGTATATGATGGTCTTTTGCTTTCTATTATAATGAAAATGTAGGCAATTCCTGATAAAAAAAGCATTACAAACATTATATCACATGCGTTGATATTTTTAATTTTCTCAGAAGGCGGCACTTCTACCTCTAATTTAGATGTTACATTTTATATATATAAAAAAATGAAAAGGTTCATCTTATAAACGATTGTTGTTCGAATTCACAATTTGAGGACATGGAGCAAAATGAATGATAAGAATATAACGATGTTTTGTAACAATATGCGTTTTTAGTATAATCTAGATGGTAAATTTACAATAATTAAAATAACAGTGATTAAACATCATTGATTTAAATTCTCCTAATTTCTTAATTGCTACAAATAACGTTTTATGGCACACAATTTAAAACAGTGTTTGTTTAATTTATATAAGGTAAACTGTAACGAAAAGAAGTGTTTATAACCTTACAATATATATTGCCCTTGTTATCTATCGTATAGACTAATCAATACCGAGACAAAATAGGAAATCCTCAGCTTGTTTGTAGATTAAAAGACACAATTATTGTAATACAAGCAAAATGCCAATATGACGTACAGGAAATCAAAATGTTGTCTAATACAATTTTACAGAGTGATAACACGAATACAGGCTATAATGTCAAATCAATAAACTGTCCAAATTTCTTGATTTGAAGATCAGGTATGTAAGACAATTATTACATGGTTAGAATGAGAAAAATAGTCTGCATACAGGGAGATATTTTCTTTTGATTCAATTCAATCTTAATCAGCGGTATTTATCCGTTTGATTTCAATCAAATGGTGAAATACTCTTAAAAGTAGACTTAATTCATTTATTTATGTACTGCACATTTTGAAAATCATTATGAACAACGATATGTGTGCACAGGACAAAATGCCCCTGTTTCACTATCATATTTCAATGTTCGATAAACCTCAAAATGCAAGTCAAAACCCTAAATTAAGGAAAAAACAACATTAAATTGTTTACAGTGATGAATAAGTTTAGTTTTGACGTAACCATAAACTATCGTAAACCATTTTTTTACATGATACTCGACGGGCCGACGGACCCACAGACCAGACAACATGTCCTCTTTTACTATCGTAGAAGGTGATACAAAACAGAGTTGTGAAAATGGAGAATATTTACCCAAGAAATTTACGACAATTGGTATACCTCAATAAATAATTAATCCACAATATTGAATCGTATACTATTTAAGATTATTTCTTTACATTTTCTATTTGGGTGAAATTGTATAAAAGTATGATGCAGAAAACAGACGGCATATAATGTTTCGTGATATATGGGTTAAAAATGAGCCAAAGTACTCCAATTTTGTTTGGCCTGTGTTGACGTTCATCTATTAAATCTACTAGGATGTCAAAAACTGATAAACATTCAAACCTGCAGTAGTAGGTCCATCTGTAGTAGTATCATTTTCACCGGCAGCAATGAGGGCACAATATAGGACGCTTAAAACCAAAATGTAGTATACTTCTTTCTTCATTTTCCTATAAAATAAAATAAAATTAGAGAAAAAACACCTCATTAAATTACGGCAATGGGGCTGATATTTATAAATCTTCTTAAATGAAGATTTGTTCCGAACGGACAGTTTTCTTTGATGTCCTAACATGAATTAGAACAACGATTGGATATCTTATCTTACATGGTTTTATGGAAATTAGCCCAGAAGTTTATCGCTGTTCAAATTATATAAATCCATTACAAAAAATAAAATATAGACAAAAACTAAGGGAAAGCTGTTATGATTGATTCTTGTACGAAAATTGAAATATTTGTTTGTCTTAGTCTTAAAAACAACTTCACAAATCTGAAATAATGTAGAACGTTGCTTGTTTGCTTCAACAATTTTTTCTACCTTATTCAATTAAAAGTGGGAAAACTTTTTTTTTTTTTTTTTATCTTAGATCTGAAGTATTTGCTTTTATGAAGATCTGACTAATGAATATTAACATTCTTCAAATAAAGATTTATGATATTTTATTTAAACAAAATATATTTATAATCTCAATTCTACATAATTGCACCAATAGTTCCGTGGGAATTCGAGCGACTGAAGTACTACGATCGAGGTTTAATTTCCAGCTGCCATAATAAAAATACCTAAAAAAGTCTTAATAATGTGTTGTGAATGACTAGTATTTAATTTTGCGTTGTACGACATCATACTTATAATCTGACTCATTGCGTCGGTCAATTTTGACATAATGTGTCGGTCAATTGACAAATGGTTTCGGACATTTTAAGTCAGGGAATTTCAAGACGATATTCACATGTTATTGTTATGAATACGTGGACTATATTTCAAACCGAAGATGAAATATACCTATAGCATTGTCAAGTCACTTATTTTTGAAATCATTTCTTTTCGTATTCCTTGACAAATTGTATCGTTCACATGCATACTTGTTCATAATAAAATACCTATCAAGAATCAGTCTTATATTTTTTCTCTCTAAATAATCATAACAAAGCCAAATAATTATTTTACAACCGAGAATTGTTCTCATATAATAATTGAACAAGTTTTGTGGATTCAGCGTTTGGAGTTCAGCCTCCCCTTTAGACACATCATTCTGGCCTATATGTAACGTTTCATGAAACCGTTTAACGCCCGACTGATTTCTGATACTATGTGACATATATCTGAAGCTTTATTCATTTCGATTTGCATCTGCAATAGAGGCAACAGTAGTGTACCACTGTTCAATAGTCATAAATTGATTGAATGAAAATAGATCCGGGTCACAATCAATCATTCATATAAATATATAAGAATATGTTGATTGCCGATGATAAAACTCTCCACCAGAAACTACATGATGTACAAGTTAACACGTTACTTGTTATATATGGATACATTTTTGGACTAAAGCACGCTATCACAAACAAAAACCCGATTGTGAAAAGGCGAATTGAAGACAATAGCACAACATCTAACGAAATGTAGGTCATACTGACTTATGTTTTAAACTTCAAACACTCATATTCTTCGTTCCTCAGATGCCTTAAGATAACATTACATTCAATTTATAACATGTGATTTACAATTTCTTATAATTTGTATTTTGATAGATACAGGACGATGTGGTATGGGTGCCAATGAGACAAATCTCCATCCAAGTCACAATTTATAAAAGTGAACCATTATAGGACAAGGTACGGTCTTCAACATGGAGCCTTGGATCACACCGAACAGCAAACTTTAAAGGGCCCCCAAAAAATACTAATGTAACACTGTTCAAACGGGAAAAACAACGGTCTAATCTATTTAAAAACGAGAAACACTTACGAACCACTTAAACAAACCACAACTAAAGAACATCAGATTCCTGACTAAGGACAGGTGCAAACAGAAACCAAATGATGTAGACTCATTTACTGAAAACGTACATACGCCAAATAAAATTAAGACAACACATGTTACCCCTGTTCAAAGCCATAAAAAGACAATAAAGGTAAAAAGACAATAAAGGTAAAAAGACACAAGTATGCTAGACCAAGTGGGTCAACAAGACTAGCGTTTCCTGCTATACATACAACACATATCAATCGAATACATTCAGCCAAAATGTCACACTCGTTTTTCTAATTGTATGATAAAATTTAAAAAAATATTAATACAAACAAAGGTAGTATAGCAATGTTCAAATAGATTAGATATATATTTCCAGCATAAAATTTTGAAGCATTTCATTCAAAACAGGTTGCATTCGTTTCATGTTTTTGTGAATAATTTTGAATTTCCAGCATTAAGATATAATCTGTTAATTGTTGCATAATGTTAATGCTGATTTTTGATTAATATAGTTTCTGTTTTACAATGGTTTATGTTAGGAAAGTGAAAAAATTGTGTTTAATTAGTCTTAAATGTATTTCAAAAACTCTGAAAAAGAAAAAAAAACAAACATTGTAGAACAATATTTGTTTGTTTTTACATTATTATCCTACCTCATTCAGTTGCAAGTGAAATGAATGTTTAATCTGCAGTATTTGCTTTTAAGAAGCTCTGATTATAAATAGTCTCATTCTTCAAATTGAATTTACGACTCTGTATTTAATCAAGAAACAAATATAACCTTAATTCTACATAATTTAACCTATAGTTCTGTGGGAACTGATTTTACCCTGTACAGCTAGGACAATTCACATACTTTATAAGTCAAAGCAAGGTGTTGCGAAGTACTAGTACGTCATTGATGACTGTAACGTCATGGGAAAGCAAACAAAAAATATGACTCGTTTCGTCGTTATATTTCAACACCACATCAACATTTTATTGTAAACAATATACGTAAAATATTTCAGATAGAAGTTTGAAGTTAATCCTACTTCGGTACTAACATGATTTATGACAACCTTTCCATAAACTGACTGTTTCTAAATTAACGAATTATGAAGAAGTAAAGGTTTCAACTACCTTAGGCAAAGTTGACCTTAAATTCGATTCGGCCATTATGCTTATATCCTTTTTGGTCATATTGCTTTTCAATTGTTTCGGTTCTTATACATCCTTGGGTTTCATATATTGAGCTTTGGAGCTCCTAATGATGGGTAATTAAGAAAAGCGCTTCGCATGTTTTAATAAAGTTTTATTTCTTATTTTTTATATCATCGTTTAATTCTTAATATAAATGGTGCTTTACTACTCTTATATACTTTGTGAACATGTAGCGAGGATGCACACTTTGGATGATGACAACCTCCCAAAAATTTGTTTAAGTTTAACGTCCCATTTCATCGCTGTCAATACCCATGTATAAATTAATTTATACAATTTTTAATGTTATACAGGTGAGAGGTTTAGCTAGGTATAAAACCTGGTTTAGTCCATTGTTTTCTACATAGAAAAATGCCAGTTGTTATCGTAAGTGAGCTATAATCAAAGAGTGGTTAATATGCACATCGAATAAAATTGGAAATGGAAATGGGAAATATGTCAGAGAAACAACAACCGGACCATAGAGCAGATAACAGCGGAAGTCAACCAATGGGTCTTCAACAAGAAAATCCAGCACCCGGAGGTGGGCTTCAGCTTGTCCCTTAATAAAAATGTACTAGTTAAGCGAAAATGGATATCATACTTAACTCAAAAAACATATAAATGAACTAATATATAAAAAACCATACAAGACTAACAAAAGCCAGAGGTTCCCGACTTGGGACAGGCACAAAATTGCGGCGGTGTTAAACATGTTTTGTGAGATTTCAACCCTCTCCCTATATATACCTCTAACAAATGTAGAATAAAGAAACCCGCAGAAATACCCACAGTAAAACTCGGTTCAGAAGAAGCCCAATTCCGATGTCAGAACAGATAACAAAAGAAACTAAACAAAATGACATAAACTAACAAAGCCCCATCTTCAAATATCCATTACTGACCCATATTGGACGCTTTTATTTTACATCAATTTGCACCTTTTACTATGTTACGCGTGAAAAGGGTGGATCTTTGGTTCAAAACATACTTCAAAAAGTTGGTCACACTTGATTGACATCGATCAAGTTGTATGACCAAACTCATATTCTAGATATTGAATATACACAAGAACACATAACGTAGCTTATAGTTTGTTTGAATAGTTGTAGCTGTTATAATAACAAGAAGGTTTTTTCAAATTTTATTATTTCAACTAAGCTTAAGTTTGTTATTCACAAATATCTCGCAAAGAGGTGTTTCAAGTCTAATGGAACATTTGATATAACCACGCCCGGTTTTGTCCTATTATTTTATTTCCTTAAAAAAGGTTTAATCAAATACAGCATTTAAGATTTATCTCATTTTTTATGAGTCGATTTAGTCTAGTCTTTGTTTAGTCAGCGGATGTATATTTTGTTTAACATTAGTAATTTTTTCCATTTCATACTGAAAAAAAAATATCTTTTAAGTTCACACGCTTAACAAAAGACTTTACAACTAGCTTGACACTTTTATTATACAATTCATAGTTATACAAACAACGTAAGATTATGAAATCGTTATAAATACATTGATGTAACGTATCACCTATTATGTCCGACAGTGCATGATAACATCACTTCCAGAATTGTTTAACCTTCTGCATTGTTTTTCATTATCTATGACATGTATACAGAAAAATATGTGTGTGTGTGAAGGGTATGTATAAATGCCAAGATTCTATTGATAAAGGATGGTTTTCATACAGAGTATTATGCACACAAGTTAAAAATGCGTTTAAGAGAGTACAAGAACAGAATTATCCGAAATTCAGTAAAAAACTGTTTTCAGTTTTTACAGAATTAGTTGAAAAAAGGATTAAACCCCCAAAATATCCCGATTTTTGAGCAAGGTTTAAATATTTAGAACAACACGTTGTTATTTAGGTTGTCTTGTAATAACGTTGAAAACATTTACATTTAAATGAAGAAACGTTTATATGTCGAGGCAATAATGCGCAGATAAATGTATAAAACGAATTATTGAAGATACCAAACATGTAATTGTGAACGCAAGACTCGCTTTTCGTTTACAAACGACACAGCAGTGACTCGCGAAACATAAAAGTTAAAGTGCCAAATGAAATACAAAGATGAATTTCTGTGTCATTTGGGTCTCTTGTGAAGAGTTGGCGATCACACCACATCTTCTTTTTTATATTTGTATTGTTTATTGATCAAATGTTCTACTAGTGTTAAAATTTCAAAGTCTTTAGTTTTCTATCTATGTTGCGTCTTGTGTACTATTATTTGTCTGTTTGTCTTTTTCCTTTTAGCCATAAGTTGTCATATTATTTTCGATCTATGAGTCTCATGGTCCCTCGGGTATCTTTCGCCCCTCTTTATTAAAATTACATTAAAGGAAATGATTTGATAAATGATTGAACCAATGACGTAACGTTATTTTCGTTTTTGTGTACGAACATTGAGATTATCAAAAGTTCTTTAGATTCTGAAAAAGGCGAATTATGGATAATTATGGAGAACATAGTGAAAACATTTGGTATAGTTTTATATACTGTTTAGGGATTTATCTGTTGTTTAAAAATGTATGTTGACCTACAAATTCAATTTGATTATTCACAACGTTATATTTCGGCCATCATGCGAGCAAATCGTTTAATCAAATGATACGAGAAAACAAGACATGTAGATAAAACGTTAATGAATTTAATCATATACTTATGTGTATCGTCCTAGATGGAACCATGAACGATATTTCCTATCATCTTATTCTATAATTTTCGTATAATTTATATGATAAAGATACAAGCACACCTTATTAAATGTTAACGACAATCGCTAGTTAAATGTATTTTTAGAGGACTACTTTTTAAACCTCGGGGGGGCCACTTCAAACTTTTTTTGGTAGGGGTGAGCAGCTGAGACATCAAGTACCCCACCCTTTTCATATATTTTGTTAATCAAAAATATATACCTTGTCATATATTAATTAACAAAAAACAGACCTATAGATATATTTCAATATTTTCACCGCTCATCATTACGTTCTTGTTAAGAAGCAAAATAGTCGCAATAAAATCACCTTCTTTTCCAATAAATTCGTCATATATCTTAAACACTTTTTTCTTATTGCCCATTTTACATCTTTCATTATAAAGATATTTCAATTCCAAAAAACAATACATATAAAAGACATTTGGTTAGATCATAGATGGTATTACATGTAATATCACCCCAGAGCGTAACACCTTCACTGATTTAAACATGTTTAAATATTAATTAAAAACTGAGAAACAGTTTCATTGCCGTTCCCTCGTAAAGGACGCTGTCACAATGGAATTTCTTTAAATAATTGTTATCATGTTTTATGTATACAAACCCTTGAATGATAATTAGGTGCAAATGTCAAAATAGTTGGATTTATTGCATCTATCACTGGCATCAGTGGAAACACCACATCAGAATAAATAGAGTTTAATTGGTTTGACAAATAACTGATGCATTTACGACTGTGGTTTAACCGCATCAAGAATAAATACGGACATCTGATTAATTTCAGATACTTATGATATAATCAAGCAAGTGATAATATCAACCTATTGATATATTTCATCCGAATTTCTCACCCTTTTCATATATCATAGAGCATGAAAAAGTGACCTATTCCAGCGGCTCATCCCTACCACTAATTATATAGCAAGTGGCCCCCCCCGAGTTTTAAACAAACGTTAAAGGGGCACTATCTACGAGATATATAAAAAATCTAAAGTATGATTTTTGTTGTTCAATCATTAATGAAAGTGAAATAGTGAAATACTTATTTGCTTTTATCAGCTAAAATGGTTCAATTTTGTCAAATTAAGCTAATAAATATTGATAATGAAAGTAAATAATTCGACCTCATTAAATCCGTATTCATGTGAACTCCAATTTAACCCCGTAGAAAGAGATAGAATAACGCATGCATTGTCCGTGTACGGTTATTTAAAGGAAAAGAATGTCAACATTGAAAGTGAAACAAAGGTTAATAATTTGATTAACTGATTCGATCCACATAAAATCATTCTTATAAAGGTAAAAACGACGATAGACATAATTTTTTTTCTATAATACCCATAGAAATCCAATTCTATTTATATCTATGTTTATGTTTACATCACTAATATGGTCATAGAAGGTCAACTCGATAGTTAATTAGATGGCGTCTTGGCTAAAATTCACACGAAACGAAGCTACATCTTATTGAGACCATGTCCTGTAAATTGTTTATTTTATACTTTTGATAGTTTGGAAAAATGTTTTACATTGTTATAAATAAAATATGAGAATATAAGTCAAATCGGTGAACATGAATTTGGCAGCTAGTGCCCCTTTAAACAGACACATATATAGTATATTTTATACTACAACTAGTTATTTTTATTTCCTTTATATAGTAACACAGCTATATTTTGTGCAATTTCAATTTCGTCATGGATCACTTTTTCTACCATCAGAGGTTCATTAAGAGATGATAATTTATTTGTAATTAAATTTTCAAGCTACAGAGCTATCAATGTATTAATGAGGCCCCTCATGGGGGGGGGGGGTCATAGTAATCACATAATCACCATTTTTTTGCCAATATAATCACATAATCATTAAATATTTGCTTATCTTTAGTAATCAAATAATCATAAACTAAAAATACAGTCCTAGGTAATCAAATAATCATGAAATATTTGGCTTAATAATCAAATAATCATTAAAAAAACGGCCAAGTAATCACATAATCAAAAACCCCATGAGGGCCCTCATTAATTTAAGTTGCAGTATAACACAATATAAGGTCAATATCAAGAAAATGTAAACTTTTTGGTATTTGGAACAAATTTGGGAAGGACACAGTTAATGTTATCTAAATGTTCGAAATCAAAAGTAATCTACTACGGATTTGAATGTTTTTTAAATGTTCAAATTTCATCCCAACTTGTTTTAGACATAACAAGTAAACTTTATATAAGCGCTGTTGGTTTGCATTTGTCGTTTATAGATATACTTGTAATAAGATTTTGGATGAGTGCCAATGAGACAACTCTCCATCCAAGTCACAACGTTTCAAAGAAAACCATTATAGGTCAAAGTACGGACTTTAACTCGGAGCTTTGGCACCTACCAAACAGCAAGCTACAAAGGACCCCAAAAATGACTAGTGTAAAACCATTCAAACGGGGAAAACAACGGTTTAATCTATATAAAAAACGAGAAACGAGAAACACTTTTATTATGTAAATCGCATGATACACAATATATTGTCATTTGATACAGTTAACCGTAACATGTGTTTTCAGCTCTGGTTCGCTTTAATGCTGAAAGATCAATTTTAAAAAACCAAAATGGTAACAAACCATAACAAACAAGTTATATATAAAGGTTTGAAATTACTTAAAAGGTTGTTTATTCACTTTGTCAATTTAATTATATATAATCTAATATAAGTCACAGGGGGTGTAGATAAGACCGTATATAATCATGTTTTTGTTGTCAAACACATGTTTAATTATTTTCAAGATGTAAATGATACAGCTATATGATGTTGAGGTCATTATGATAATGTTTACAATGTTGGAAATTGTGCACAAAATATGAAAGCAACTCTTAAACATGTTCAAATATTAAGTGTTCAATAATTATGCAACGCATGATGCACTATTAATAAAAAAAACAAAAGCACCAATGTCGGATACAGACATAACAAAGGCAGAAAAACAAATGAATTGTCTGCTGATATAAACCAAACTAATTCATCCATATTTTTTTCGATTTAAAGCGTTTTTTTTCAAAATAAAAGAAAAAGCTTGCGTTTCACCCCTGTGACTATTTCCAACCATGTCGGCCATCTTGGTTGGCAAGCGCGGGCATGAAATCAATTGTTTTACTAATAATTATTGTGACTAAGGTTGGTTACGTTTTATTTTCACTCACATTCTTATCTTTAAAAAAACACTCTGACATATGAGTTAAACCGTAAACAAACAAAGATGAACGTTCAGTTTTTGCTCATTAATGATGAACCCGAAGTAAGTATTTGAAATTAGGAAGTGAATTAGTGAAAATTGATTACATGGTTGAGTATGCTCATACGAAGCATGTTGCCAAGTTTCAGTATATGAAGCGTAATTCTTGGGAAAATTAGATGACAATTTCATGAGCCAGACGGACAGATCGCAGATAGACTAACAAACAGGATTACGTTTATTTATCATACTTCAGTAATACAAAGGGAATGCGTAAACAATTTTTTCATGTCCAACTTACCGAAAAATAACTTTTTTTTAGCGAATACTTAATTTCGAGCTAAGCGCTTCTACCCGCGAAAATTAGTTGGTTTGCAGAGCATCGGGTTGAATTGAGAAGGTAAATACAGGCAACAGTAGTGTTATGCTGTTCAAAAGACATAAATCGTTCGGGTGAAAACAAATCCCGGTTGCAAATTAATACCGGAAAACACATCAACTATAAGAGATAAAAGACGGAGCAAAAGTAACACTGAAGTGCAACAAATACAAACGCCAACATACACAAAAACGCATGAAATGTTAACAACTGCCATATTCCTGACTTGGTACAAGGCAGTTTTAATGTAACATACTATAAATTACTAGACACAACTGTATTAATTTTATAATTTTGAATTGGTGTACCAAAACTTGAACTTAAAGGTATTGATCATATAAGAAAAAAATTATATCAGAGCTTACAATGAACTGTAGTTCCCTATGGTGGGTTAATATAGTGCATGCGTGATTCTAGTCATTTACAAGTCTCCGACAAATTTCTGAATTCCAAGAATGTTAATGTGAATTTAACTTTACAGAAAACCCTGCGTAACACCGGAATCATGTTGAAACCGATTTTGTTATACATTTAATTTTGAACCACATGACAGTGAACAGTAAATCTTCTTTTGCCTTCAGTTACTGTCAACCTAATTTTCTGTGTCGCTGCAAAGTACAGATTATTGATCCTTCTTAGAAGTCTGAAGTTTTACTAAATTCGTGGAAATGATGAATAATCAACTAAAGCTTCAGCGACTGCATCTGTCTGATCAAGCTGCAAACGTATCAAAAATATCAATCGATTTTTGTGCAATTAAAGCTCTTCTGTTCCTTCTGGAAATTGACTGTCAGAACTGCAGCACTTAACGTCAATGATTGAGTCGAACACATTAAAACTGTAATTTTATGTAATGTCGACTATGGGGCAATCCCCCCAGAGGCGGATGTAAAGATTACTGAAGTCATTTATGTATTAATTTAGTTACTAGCGGGAAGATTGTCTGATATTGAACCGAAAAATCAAATATTGACTGTACACTGACATGCAAAGAAGTTTTGAGTTAATTTATAAAGATTAAAGAAATTTATCTTTTATAGAATATTTGTGAATTTTCCTATTTTATATAGTAGACATAAACTGTAACGTTTTTTTTTACTTCTACATGTTCTATACAATGATTTTTTACTTTTTACACTCGATACTGCTGAAAGTACTAGTTGGTCAAACATGGGTACTCAACAAAAAATGTAATATGCAGAAACGATATCCTCCAAAGTGAAAGCCATATTTGTTAGTGTTTATTCTGAGGTGTTTATTGTTTATCAACATCGAAATTAAATTTCAAATAACTTTAATTTAGAGTATTTCTGGTAAGTAACGTTGAAGATGAGAGCATGAATACAGATTAAAAATATATTTTGACTTCCTTAGTATTGATAAAGATTGCAACTAATTTTTAAAGCAAAGTTTTTTTATATATTCATTTACAAAAAATAATGTGAAATATATTATTATAATAAGAAATAAAAATTAATGAAAAACGGTTTTTGCAGTTCTAATTTTTTTTTTACTGCGCACTTTTCTTCTTCTTTTCTTTATAAACTATATAATGCAAGTGGAACATGACGAAAATGCAAAATATATGGTTTGATAAAACTATAAATGTGCAAAATACGAAAAAGCATCCTTACCTGTTATTGAATTTTTGACACTACCATACAACGTCCTGTTACAGTATACCTGTTAATTGTTGGAACTCGTGCTTAGTTTTATTTCAGCCGGTTGTCAATGGTTACAGATACAATATTATGATTGTATCACTTTTTTCAGTCTATTGGTTTAATGCACAAAAAATTTAAGAAGAAAAAAAACTAACTTTTGAATTAATATTCGAGTTTATATACTTATATCGGGAAAACTCTGTAAGAATAAGCTTTACCTTTACTGCAATAGTTACGTATAGTCTTAGAAATTCACGTTTGTACAAAGATTTTGATATTTACTGTTTTATGACGTTTTACAAAAGAAGGTCTGTTCAACAGTCACAAACGAAACAACATTACAAAACAAATAGGAGCATGCTTGTACAAGGTTAAGATAAATCATTAACGAAACTTGAAAATGGGTTTTCATGAATCATGTAACATGAAAACTAAATATTTATCGACACCATTATGATCTGTAACTGAACTAAAATACTTGTCAAATTTCATTAAATAACATCTTTGTTCCGATATGACACAGTTACTGAAAATAGATGTAAAATTAAAATCTTTTCATTACTTTGTAACTATTTTCATGTCTATTTATGACTTTTTAACAGCGTTAAACTATTGTTGCCTTTATTTATTTGAGGGTTGACAGTTTATCATTGTATCAACAATAAACTCCTCATAGATAACCGGATTTTGTTCGCTCGATGCGCGTTTCGCCTACAAAAGATTCATCAAGAAAGTTCTAATAAAAATAAAAACATAAAAAAAACCAAACGGAGGACTTTGTACAAGTGTTTGCGATCATTGAATCTCCAAAGTTCCGAAAGATTATGACAAATACAATTATACGCCGATATATTCCTTGGGAAGAAAGTTATTAATATTCCAAAAATTAAAATCTTTTGTAAACATTTCAATTATAATGATGAAGAGATCAATTCATGTCAATACAAAAATGTTATTTATACGGCTGGTGATGCCCCCAGGGAGGAAAACTCCACTATCAGGTCTATTATATTTATCTTATTTAATCAAATTGGACTTTGTCGTAAATTTAGGTACAAACGTTTACCTTTTTTCGCTCACCTGGACTAATGGACCGAGTAGTCTTCTCATTGCTTGTTGTCCGTCGTCTGTCGTCTGTCGTCGTCGTCTTCGTCGTCGTCGTCTTCGTCGTCGTTCAGCGTCCATCGTCCGTTCACTTTTACAAATTTTTTTAACTGTATGGGCAATAATGTACGAATAAATTTAGCCAGCGATATTGATTCAAATAAAAACAGAATCTATGGTTGTTTTCAATCCTACGGCTGTCAGTAGGTATATCGAGAAAAAGTATTGTGAACAAATTAGTAATCGTGGGCCAGTTTAGCGATTGGATCGTTAAAGATCTAGTTGAGGATCGCGAAGGAGACCTTATCGAAAGAAAAATATAAACAAAGATGATTTTCAAATTTGTTATCAATAAGATGCGTTTCCAGGAACTATATCGTTCAATATAACTGTCTTAATTAGTTAAAGAAATTTGGTTTTAGTTTAAACTGAACCTTTTCAACTTGGAATATTTGTAAAGCAAATATCAACTTTTCGTCGTGAAAGATAGGGTATCGTACTTTGTTTGTAGAAAAAAGGGGGGGTGAAAGATCCGTTGAACCTTATTTGCTTTTGCAAAAGAAATCCACGAAAACTATCATATCTTTTTTTACATAACACATGATAAATTAAATTTGTAATTGGTATGACAAAATATTGAATTTGCATGACTTATTCAGCTTCACATTTGTTTCTATTTCAGTAGATTTGTCCTATCTGAAAATAGAGGTATCGTTTTGGTAAAGATGTCGCCATTTCTGTTTTCTTAAAAAGTCCTGCTTTTGTTTTTGAACGTAGGGCACAGTATTATTATGGAAGTAAAATAACACTTATATTTCTTTTTTGGCTGATTCGTTCCACTTTTTGAAATATGACAGAAATTTCACAGATTTTGAAATAAAATTACACACAATTGCACTCACTATCCTATACCGGATCTTTCACGATCCAACCGCAGTGTTCGACCCCGTTAGTTTTTTTTCAACGATAATTTTTCTAGAAAGTACAATTTACATCCGTGAATCCTCTCTGAATAAATTAAAACTTAAAACAAATTTAATGAAAAAAAAATATTTTCACGCAATGAAATTTGAGAATGTTCTGTGTCCGTTAACAATATCATACGTGATGTTTGTTCCACAATTAATAATTCTATAACCGGATACAAAATATCATCCCATAATTCTGAACCACGGTTGTCAAATTAAGACGCGAAAGTGGTTTACCGCTATTCAAAACGCCTAAATCTATTTGAATACACATTATAAAAAAGCATAAAACAATGCATTCTAATGAAACTAGTTTTAAGTCCAAAGATCTTAGTTAGGTCAAAGGTAATGCAAAAAGATATATCATCTATTATTAGTTACATGATTAACTTATATCTTATTATCAAGTTATAGTTACCTGGCTTTAAGGAAGATAACTCAATGAAGTGATTAGAAAAATGAAACCTTCCCCCAGTGTGAAACTTTGCCAATCTAGGAGCAACTATAACTTATATATTAAAACAAGTGGCGAACAACTGATTTATGATCCCTAATTCTTAATAGTGGGGGGACTCGGTGGCGGAGTGGTCTAAGTAGTTACTACTGTAATCACTAGCCAGTCAACACTAAGGTTGTGAGTTCGACCCCCGCTCGTGCAGGTGCACTCGACTCCAATCTTAATTGACTAGGATCGTCAGTTTTCCTATCGAAGGTTGGTGGTTTTCTCCGGAAACTCTGGCTTCCTCCACCAAAAACAAAACTCACCGCCACGAAAAAGCCTAAAAGTGGCGTTAAAAAACAAAATTCAAATCTAATTCTTAATAGCTATTTATATACAAACATTTTAATAGAGCTAAACAAAAAAACATCTGATCTAAAATAAAGGAAATAACTCGCGTGGCGCTTAGGGCCATATGAGAGTTTGTCATGGCGTTGTCAGTTTTTTTCAACTTATGAGTTTTCAATGTCCCGTTAGGATCTTTAACACAAATTTTCTAGATTTTAAATATACATGTATTGTTTTGTAATTTAGCGAGTTTGATATGTTTATGTCGATTAAAGGACGACAAATGATAATCAGCGATATCGAGTTCAAATATCTGTTAGCTAATCTGTAATGGTAGAAATCACCTTTGTGTTAAATTGAAAATTCACAAAACGTTGATCTTGCCATTGTAATATTTAGTAGTACTGTAACTAAAATTCGACGATTTAGAGTACTTTTTCGTACAATTTATTTGTCACAATGCTTATTCTATTACGTCCCTTGAATAACTGATTGCTATTAGGTCGTTTGCGGTTATTAAACCCTGTCAAACGTTGTAAATCATTCATAAAAATACCTCGAGATTGGAGTATAAGATTGATTCTTATAATTATTAGCTAAAGGATCCTTTTTGTTTAATTTCTTCTAACTTGTAGCCTAGTCTTATAGACGTGCATATGCATGTTATCGAAAACTTTTCATATATTTGTTTTGTATTTATCAATTGCATCAACCTGCATTTAATCTGCTTTTAAATATTGCAAAAAGAGGATGAATGCAACGTGTGCCCCATGATTGGGTTGAACAAAAAACAGACAAATCCCATAACTTTATAAGAAAGTAGCTCTCCTGAAAAATCTGATTTTGATATATCAGCAGCTCAAATAAAAATTAAGGGTTTTCATCCGATTTGTTTGTATACATTGATAGAAAACAATGTGTGTAAAAATTGTTTGTATCCATAACAACAATTATCAAGAAGCTCTGGTGTAGTGATAGAGACTATCCGAAGAAAATTTTGAGCATGCGCATCAATGTAAAGAATATTTTAATTGTTATTTTGTGTATTTTTCCTTTGATCTTTTTTGAGATAATTTCCCATATCGCGCTTGAGATTATATATGGAGGGCTTATAGTGCCTAACAAGATTTTGTGAGGTAGACGAAATTGACTTTAAAAAGATCGTATTGACTTTTGATGTCCAAAAATAGGCAGATCGGACATATTTTGACTTCATATACCTACTACTTAAGTTTGGGAGTTATTGTAATTAACATATTCCAATGAGACTGAATAATGCTTTTTTTTGTTATGATAAATAATAACTTTACCTGCCGTAGCTGTGCGTAAAATGTATTTCGGCATTTCTCTTAAGAAAATGACTTGTTTAATGGAACAAAACGTCTTATTTGTTAACTTTCTCTTTTATCTCCACAATAGGCTTTTAAAAAATAATCTATCAACTGTGTAGTCGGAAAATTTTGTGAAAATAGAAGAAGTGGCAATTCTTACCTTTCATACCTTAACTTTCATTGATAAAACATAATATTGACTCGTCCAGTGTCCAGTTTGAATGTCATTTTAGTTACCGTACACATGCATGCACGTTCTTAAATTATCAATAGTCATGTATGAAAAGAATAAACAAGTTTGAAGGTAAACTAATTACAAGTTAATCCAATCAAATTGCGTACGAATTAATAACAATGACCAGTCCACATCATAAACATCCCTAAACTGGGTAGGGAGAAAATGTCAGATATTTTAAGTTCATTATTTTGCAATAACGAATAAAAATTTGTAAACCAAAAGATTTGCTATAATTCCATAAACATGTCGTTCTGTATTGGTATGGTTTTTGGATCTTTTATTTGCGTATTTAAGGCTGTAAAAAGTTTGGGCTTCAAAAGTCAACATAATTATTGACTTTATACAGAAAATTCGCCTTTTTAAAACATTGAATGTTTCAAAAATAATACGCGACAACAAAGTAAAATCATTTTCTAAAACACTGCAAAAATAATCATACAGATTGATGCAGTGGTATTGTCATAAATTGCGTTGGAGTGAACAGTGGTACAGCAAACGTCGAATTCCCTCACACAATGTTATCACACACTATAGGTGATCACTAATGTTGAGCGTGCCGTTGTCAATTTAAACATCACGATGTCACAGGTCAAAAAAGCAATAAACAGATTATCAAAAGTCTTTCAAACGAAAAAGTGATTCACGGTCATATCCAATTTTCTGTCGCCCTTCGATGAGATCGTAGAAGAGAAACACTCAATGGAAAACCCATCGATAACCTATAAGTATATAGTAGGAATAGAATAACCGACAGGTGTAAGTAGGTAAAAAAGGAAAAGCTTACTTATAAAAAACTTGGATTTAATCGTTATTTAGCTCTCATTTGTTTAGATAGAAATCGAAAAAATGTTTTACGAACGAACGGACGGACAGAAGTTAACTTCAATATCCCTCCCGTTTGAATGGGTGTATAATAAAGACTGCATGCAACAACACATGAACTTAATTTATTGAGAAATTTACACATTTTTATTTTTATTGTCTATCATGTCACAGCAGGTATAAATTTGATATCTTATAAAATAGTTCGACTTTGTTTAAGCCCTTGTAACTATATGCAAATTTTAAGCATACAGAACAAGTTTTAAAGCGTTTTAAAAGTATACTATAGCTGTATCCAATGTGCGTGCATATGACAGTTTTATTATATGAATTTTGATATTTATGGTTTTTAGAAGAAAAACATAGTTTAATAAATAACATATTAAAGAAGAAATAAGATCAAAATCAAATTAACATAATAAGAAAGAAATTCTCCATATGAAATTTAAAATTACCGATTGGACGTCTTTTAGGAACACAATCCGAATCCATGAATATTTGGGAACAGACTGGCATGGTGGAAGTAAACCATTTCAGAAATCTGATGTTCAGTAGTTGTCTTTTGTTGATGTGGTTCATATGTGTTTTTTGTTTCTGGTTTGTTATATACAGATTAGACCGTTGGTTTTCCCGTTTGAATGGTTTTACACTAGTAATTTTTGGGCCCTTTGTAGCTTGCTGTTAGGTGTGAGCCAAGGCTCCGTGTGGAAAACCATACTTTGACTATAATTGTTTACATTTATAAATTGTTACTTGGATGGAGAGTTGTCTCATTGTCACTCATACCACATCTTCTTATATCCATGTATAGATTTTGAATATGGACGTTTGGTTCAAAGGCAATTGTTTTCGCTTCATGCACGTTAAAAATCAACTTTCAAAAATAAAAAAAAGTCATGATTAAAATATATTTACAACAATAAGATACTTGGGAGCGCCATGTGTCTTTTTCAACAAGCATATCATACTTTAGGTGGTGGCGATACGTATTATAAGAATTAACTGTCAAACGTTAAAATCAACTTTTTAAAATAAAAAAAAATTATGATAGAAGAACATTAACAATAGTTATCAACCAGAATTATAATTTAGTACGCCTGATGCACGTTTCGTCTACATAAGACTCACCAGTGACGCTCATATCAAAATATTTATAAAGCCAAAAAAAGAACAAAGTTGAAGAACATTGAGGATTCAAAATTCCAAAACATGTGCCAAATACGGCTAAGGTAATCTATGCCTGAGATAAGAAAATCCTTAGTTTTTCGGTAAATTCAAAGTTTTGCAAACAGGAAATTTATAAAAATGACCGTATTATTGATATTCATGTCAACGCCGAAGTATTGACTACTGGGCTGGTGATACCATCGGGGAAGAAACGTCCACCAGCAGTGGCATCGACCCAGTGGTATAAATAGTTATCAAAGGTACCAGGATTATTATTTAGTACGCCAGACGCGCGTTTCGTCTACATAAGACTCATCAGTGACGCTCATATCAAAATCTTTATAAAGCCAATCAAGTACAAAGTTGTTTTAATAATAATCAGATACTTGGACGCGCCATGTGTATTTTTTACAAGCATATCATACTTTAGTTGGCGGCAATACGTACTACTAGAATGAACGGCCATCCTGTCAGGTTGTTAACTATATGGGAATGTAAAAATAACGCAATCTTGTTAAAAATGGAACTCGCATCGCGAGGAATGCAAGATAGATTTTCTAATAACATTGGTAACAAAGGTCTTTCAAAAAAAAGAGTAAAATCACAAAAATACTGAACTCAGAGGAAAATCAATTCGGAAAGTCCATAATCACAAGGCAAAATCAAATAACAAAACGCATCAAAAACGAATGGACAAGAACTGTCATATTCCTGACTTGGTACAGGCATTTTCAAATGTCGAAAAATGGTGGATTGAACCTGGTTTCATAGCTAGCTAAACCTCTCACTTTTATGAAAGTCGCATCAAATTCCATTATATTGTCACCGATGCGTGAACAAAACAAACAGACACAATAGGTAAAAATGTCAAAAATAGGGGTACAGCAGTCAAATCTTCTTTTGTTTGTGTTTTTCCTTGTAAAAAGCTTTAAAGTTTCTCTATAAATGTTCGTTTTGATAGAGAGGAAAAAAAAAACCAGATTTAACCAGTTAATGACAACTAGAAAGCGTCTCCTTATCAATAATGTAGAAGTCATAATTCATTTGTTCGGCTAATAGATGAAGTAAATGAAAGAAAGAAAATACTTGTGCGTTAATAATACAGCTATCCAAAACACAATCACACAAAGAAATGGCAATTAGGGGTATAGAACACATAAGGGAGTTCACTCATGAAAAATCAGTTGAACGTTTTATTCACATACTAATAAGCGTCTACATGATCAGAATAAGTGTTTGTCAAACTGTTATATATCCAAATTATTCCTGAAAATTATGTGGTTCAAATTTCTATTTCAATATTTATATTATCGTAAACAGGTCAAAGTAAATATTTTGTAAAAATTCTATGAAAATTAAACGAGCTATATATATGTTAGTCAGATTCTCTTTATCGGTTAAAGTCTATAAACGTATACCATAATATTATTAGTAACACCTTAGCTGTATTTGGCATAACTTTTAGGAATTTTGGTCCTTAATGCTCTTCAAGTTCGTACTTTATTTGGCCCTTATAACTTTTTTGGATTCGAGCGTCACTGATGAGTCTTTTGAAGACAAAACGAGCGTCTGGCGTATATACAAAATTTAGTCCTGGTATCTATGATGAGTTTAATTAGTGACCTAAAACGATACATATAGAGTCAGTAAATTCCATATGGGGTGAAAGCGAAGCTCGAATCCCCATAGGATATTTACTGATCCCATATATATCGGATCAGGTCACTAGCACACCGTGTAACGAATTTATCTTACCGACTGTCTTCATATGTGGTAGTAAGACTATCGGCCTATCAAAATGATAAAGTTTTCAATACTTAGTTTTAACATGTTAAACAACTTACTTCTTAAATTTGTTTTATGAATGTATTTTAATCGTTCATTATCAATTTTTCGTCTGTTTAAACTTTTCAGATTTCTTTTTTGTTTTGAAAGGGAAGTAACTCCTTTTTAACCCCATATGGTTGCTAACCCTATATGGTAACTAACCATGTTATTTTTTAGGGCACCCTATACCAAATATATATAGTCACCACGTATTGTCTATTAACCAATCACATACCCATAAATCTTTGAGAGGTAAGATAAATTGATATGTTGACTCCTAAATCGATCCTAAAGTATGGACGATGTGAAGTTTATTTGGACTTATTCGGTTAAAGACAACCAGTCACGGCATTCTTGATTTGAGACAGACATATTAACAAACATGGAAATGCATAATTAATTGAGAAAAAAACACTCGATAAATAAGGCTAACACCGGAAATTCGAAAGCTGTTAACATATAGAAATGTGAGGATACAAACAAAGGTCAAACACAGTAGGCAAGACCACTTAAGAGAGTAGACCTTGGTTCAGGGAGATAACTCTTTAAATCAGTTAAGTGTTTGTAAAAGTCAAGTTTATCAATGTATTTTAAGCATTTACCTGAAACAGATTGAAAATAATCTATGTAACCTAGAAGCTTAGAATATATCTATGAAAATGGTTGACACAAACGTACTAATGATTTTAAGAGTTATTTCCCTTGACCTAGGTCTACCTCCTTAAGGTATACTTTGTCCGAGATAGTCGACACGACACAAGGTAAACTTTGTCAGTGGTAGTCGACACGACACAAGGTAAACTTTGTCAGTGGTAGTCGACACGACACAAGGTAAACTTTGTCAGTGGTAGTCGACACGACACAAGGTAAACTTTGTCAGTGGTAGTCGACACGACACAAGGTAAACTTTGTCAGTGGTAGTCGACACGACACAAGGTAAACTTTGTCCGAGATAGTCGACACGACACAAGGTAAACTTTGTCAGTGGTAGTCGACACGACACAAGGTAAACTTTGTCAGTGGTAGTCGACACGACACAAGGTAAACTTTGTCCGAGATAGTCGACACGACACAAGGTAAACTTTGTCAGTGGTAGTCGAAACCTTACCTTCTAAATATTTCTTACTATTTCATGGAAAATTTAGGAAATATTTGTTATAAACCAAAGACTCATGACCTTATTATACCATCAGGGATAAACCAGTCCATCAGCAGGGTGCCCTCCCTGTACTAGAGAATCAAAATATCCCTTTATACTTCTATTGCGCCAAATACATATAAATGTGTATCCACTAAAGGTGTAATACCACGATTGATTTCCCCTATCAGTCTTTGTTGAATTTGCAATTTTTAAAAAAATTGTAGGATTTGTCTTTGTTTTGAAGAAGGAAATACTTGGCACGAGTAACGTTACATTCTGTCTAAAACTAAAGACAAATTTAACATAACATTTCTATGCATATAAGAAAGTAACCATCACTGGAAGTTAATTAATCAAAGTTCACCCCTTTTTTTCCTGTGTACAAACGTAAGTACTCATCTACAATCAAGTTTCCAAAACATTCTATAGGAACACCAAATAAAAATTAATGGTGCTTTGAAACACCCTAGATATATGTTTATGACTCAGATTTTTTTTACTGCCATGAAATGTACGATTATTTTCCTACGACTGTCAAATTCAAGGTAATAATTTTTCGCCCCTTTTTCGTCTCGTTTTTCGATTGCAACCAGATGTAACACAGTTTCATTATTATATGAATTTCGATAAACATAGTTTTGGTGAATACAAATTATTATAGAAATAAACATATAAAAGACGAAATAAGATACTAGTACACCGTTATGCACATTTAACATGCAACGAAGACATTACAATATATATAATTATAGGTACACATGTTGACAATGTATTTCTCGCATGCAATTACATTGAGTTGTTTATTATATGAAATTTACAATTGTACTGCCCAAAGTGAAGACAGGGGGTGTTTGCACTTCAATACATAATTAATTTAGACATTTTACCATGATATTTTTATTACGCAGTTAAGTTTTGAGCATTATTTAGTCTTTTATATCCGTACAATTTAAATCAATGATATGATAATCATAGTTGATATAGTCATAGAAAACTGTTTGATAACCAAGGCTTCATGCATAAATGCAATTAATTTTTGCTAACTAATATTTAGTCAAAAGATCGCTTTATTGACATTTTGATATCTGTATATTTGTTTTGTTCACACATCGTTGTCAATATAATGTAATTTTATGCGTCTGTCATATAGATGAGAGGTTTAGCTAGCCATAAAAACCAGGTTTTATCCGCCGTTTTCTACATAAGAAAATATCTCTACCAAGTCAGGACAGTGATATTTGCTATCCTATCGTTTGATGCGTTTAATCTTTAGATTTTTTCCATTTGATTAGGGACTTTCCGTTTTACATTTTCATTTTTAATTATAAAATTTGCATCGTGCCATTTAATAATATATAAGGTACAATAGCTAAAATACCGAACTCCAAGGAAAATTCAAGACGTATAGACCTATATCAAATTGCAAAATTAAATTCTTAAACACATTAAACAAATGGAAAATAACTGTCATATTCCTGACTTGGTACAGGCATTTTCTTGAGTTGAAAATCGTGGATTGAACCTGATTGTAAAGCTAGCCAAACCTCCTATAAATGTACGACGGTATTGACAACAATGTGTGAGCAAAACAAACAGAATTGATAGGTAAAACTGACACGACGGGTGCCACATGTGGAGCAGGATCTGCTTACCCGTCCGGAGCACCTGAGATCACCCCTAGTTTTTGGTGGGGTTCGTGTTGTTTATTCTTTAGTTTTCTATGTTGTGTCGTGTGTACTATTGTTTTTCTGTTTGTCTTTTTTATTTTTAGCCATGGCGTTGTCAGTTTGTTTTAGATTTATGAGTTTGACTGTCCCTTTGGTATCTTTCGTCCCTCTGTTAAAGACAGGGGTGGTCAATATTGTGTTTAGAACTTAATCACTATATAACAAACAAATATGTAAAAAATCATATGTCATATGTCAAAGCATATAAGTAAAAAGAAAAGAAAAGAATACAAAAATTGACAAGAGCAGAGTAACACAATGGCGAGATGTGTAAGTATATATTTTAAAATTGCACCTAGTTGGTTGGACTATGAGCGTTTGTTTCAATGTCATTTTTTTCCCGCCTAAATTGCATAATGCACTTTTACAAAGATTATCAGATACCTGGACGTGTCATGTATCATTTGACAAGCAAATTATACTTAGATTGGGGCAAGACGTATTACTAGAATGAACTACCAAGTTGTTTGGTAGTTAATTATATGGGATTGTAAAAATAGCGCAATCCTATTAAAAATCGATCTGGCATCATTCCCGTTTTCTGATATCCTAATTGACAACAGAAGCAATTGGAGATCGATTTTTTGCTTAGTCTTTAGTTTTCAATGTTGTGTCTCGTGTACTTTATTTGTCTGATTGTCTTTTTCTTTGTTAGCCATGGAATTGTCAGTTTATTTTCTATCTATTAGTTTGACTGTCCATCTTGAATATTTCGCCCTTTTTAAATTGAATTGGAAATAAAGCTTATTCGAATCTATTGTTTTTTTCTTGTTGCGCACGTTTTCAATTGCGAAATCTTCATAGTTTCTAAAGGTTCGTTTTGACATCAATGTAATCTATTTAAACCAGCTAATGGCAACCAGAAGTGTTCTCCTTGTCAATATTGTAAAAGTCATTATTCAATGCAATGACTGAACTTGTTAAAAAAAACAAGCATTTCAAAACAAGTTAGACATTGTTTTAAAAATGTATGATAGCGATATTATATATTGATACAAGCGATGAATTATAATATTCACACGTTTGTTTTAAAACCAATCAAACTAGTCATCAACACATTAAACACACTAAGAATATTCGTTTGAAACCAATGCAACCTGATTGAACCAGTTAATGACAACCGGAAAATGTTCCCCTTGTCAATAATGTAAAAGTCAGCATTCATTTGTTCAGCTAAGAGATGAAGATAATACTAGTAGAATATATGTTAATGATACAGCTATCGAAAACACAATCAGACAAAGAAATGGCAAAGAAGAGGGATACAGAACACACAAGGGAGTTAACTCATTAAAAAAACCAGCTGAACGTTTTAATCACATACTATTAGCAAAGAGAAATCAAGAATCTCAATGATCCCAATTAGTGTTCAAGAAGATTCTATATATATCTGTATCAAATGAAATTATTCCTACTAAATTGTGTGGTTCAAATTTCTTGAAACTATTTTTGTATAAAGGTCAAAGTTCAATGTGCCAAATTCATTTTATTAGTGTTTGGTACCACCCTTAAATGTCTTTTTTGTTGTACTGTTTTCAACACATTGATAGCATAATTTATCAAGTACTAGACCAACCTGATTCTATGAACGAAATAAAGTTTATTGGACTTATTTGTTGTAAGACAGACACATTTACATTCATGGATGTGCTTAATTAATTGTGATAAACCGGTGAAAAATTAGGCGCATCTGAATCGCTTTTGGTGAAACGAGATAGTAATTTAAACAAAAAAAAACGAGTCCAGATAACCTCTAGAGGGGACACTAGTCTTTAACAAAAGACTAGTGCATTATACAGTATGTTAATTTCTAAATCGTCCGGGTCTGTAAAGATCATGAATTAATTTGCAGAAACAATTGTTCTGCTTTTAAGCTACAAATTAGCCTTTTAAAAAATAAATCTCAAAGAAATAACGTCGGAGAACAGGTAGCAAGTATACAGACAAATGTATATATGACGGTTTGGTGTTTATTGATATCTGACTTAAAACTGAAATATGTGATGCAGGTAAATGAGGTTTACAGAGTAGAGAAAAATGAGAGAACAAACTATAGAAAAAAATGGGCGAAAAATTAACAACAGAAAATAATGGGGTGCTAAAGTATAAAATTAACTGCAAAAAAATAAAGAACTGTTTAAAATATTGATTACAGAAAGTACAATGCCAATGCCAAGAATAGAGTTATCAAGTAATTACAGGATCGCCATTATTTACGATAAAGAATCTTGAGCGAAAAAAAGTCAGATCATAGACACCAAAGTCCCCCCTCCTTTCAATACCCTCATAACAATGTGTCAACGGATCTTTAGAGTATTAATACCGAAAAAATATGGACACAAGGAAAAAAGTTGGTATGGTATAAAAGAAATATGAGTACTCATTTATATGTGACGTCAATGCTAACACAGAAATATCTATTCCGAGAAAAGTACGCGCGATAAGAAGGTGTCCAATAGAATATAAGCACCAAAACGTAAAAATTTAAGTAAGCAAAGAAAATGGCTTTGTATGAAAATAATCTGAGTCTTCATTGAAATATATGACACCAAAGCTAACACAGGAACATCGAGCGGGAAAACTAAACGCATGATAAGGTGTCTAATAGTATATTGAAATCAAAACAAAGAAAAGAAAAAAACGAAAAGAAAAACCGACCAGTTTGTAATTATCCTTTGTATGAAGCCAGTTTGTTATATAATGTGGTATGTAGGATATCATAAGAAATTGTGATACCTACGACTAGGTCTTAAATAAACAGCAATAACGTTCAATATTATAAGTGCCAGTATTTTGTTTTGTAAATATCTTCTTAATGTTTGCAGTTGAGTTACATTTTTACCCAAGTTTGATTATTGAAACTAAAAATAATAAAGCCATAAAAGCTATAAAAGGGGCACTAGTTGTTGCCATCAGAATACCCATGTAATTTTACCAAATGAATGTGTATTAGTCGTTCTGTTAGTAGCTGCACTATGCATGATCGAGCATAACAATGACAAGCTAGAAAATATATTTAATGTCCTTAAACAATTCTGACCAATTAGTGTACTCGTTTAAATATTTCATCGTAAAATATAAAATGACACATCAAAGGTGCCTAATCATTGGACTTTTAAATTAAATTCTAATTCGTAGTAAATTGTTTCAGATAGTATGAAGATATACATGTACTCTTTTTGCAGGCGCTATATATATTATAACAAGATAAATACATAAACATGTCCTCATGAAATATAAAATGCAATATTATCCGTGCATAAACATTCAACATTTAAATTATAAACATTTTTCATCGATAAGTATTTAAGATAAAAATGGAGATTTTGTATAATTATGTTGCATTTAAAATTTCTACTTTATTCATATATTAAGCAATGAACTCAAGATTTATTTTTATTGTTATTAGTACGGATATCACGTGACGGATATACGGTTGCATGTTGAATGTTTTACTGTTACACAAAAGAAGTGGACATTGACGGTACTTGTTCATCCAAAAAAAAAAAAAGAAAAAAAAAAGACTCCTTATATGTATGCTAAGTACAGATCTAAGTGAATTCTCAGTTACTGGTAGCTAGGTCAAAGTCATAACAACTAATAAAAAAGACTTGCATCTAAGACTAAATGAAGTATATATTACCAGATTGTCTCATCTAAAATATATTGTCTTTAGAGATTGCTTTCGTTTCAATATGTGTTCCCTGATTTTGGATATTAAAAAAAACTTCCATTATTTTTGCTTTGTCATTAAAATCTTTGAATATACATTTTTCAATAGTTTTAAGTTATCATATCACACACAATATTTAGTTAATAGAATGTGTTCTTACCTTCGCTTGTATATACTATCCTGACATAGAACGACCTATGTAAGCTTAAACGATTTTTATCACAAATTATCAATTCTGCCGTCCACGGGCTGTGTATATTATCCCTGACACTGCCTGTCACAGTTAGTGATATAATATTCTGGTCGCATTCTTGCTTTTGGAGATTGCAGCAGAAGAAATATTGATTCGTATGCAGCATTTCCTGCAAGTAAAGCAAATGTTAATTTAAATACAAATACTTTTTTTTATGAAAATTGTATTAAATAATGACGCTGACAAAATGTTATTGTAATCAAAGATGGAACTTTTACTTAAAACATGTGACATCTCACAATTAACCCTTTCTTTTTTGAATAAGACCAGATGGATGATGTTGTCAGTTGGCACATTAAGGATAGGTTTTTTTGATATTTTTGATATTTTGTTTTCCGTTATTAACTAATTGACTGAAATTGGATGCTAATTGGTTCAAATTAAGGAATTTTATCTTAATAGCTCGACATAACTCATGTTAGAGTACATTTTCTCATCTTTTATATCGTTTTTTCGGGTTTAAACATCTATTGCGTTCTCCATGTTTTTCTTATCCAAATTCAAATGGAGTTTTAAAATGGCAATTAAACTTATTGTACAAAGACATTATTTTCGCTAGCGGTTAATGTTTAGTTACTTTCGCTAGGGCACACATAACGAGAGGAAAGATCGTTGCGGATGGGTAAAACTTTGTCCTTCCCCTATTCAATTAATTTGAATTTTGTTTAATACTTTTATTTTAAAATCGCGAAATTTAATTGCGAAATTAAATCTAAATTTGATAGGAAGGGCTAACAGCGAAATAAAGTAATCGCAAACAAATAAGTTGGTTTACAGTAATAAATAGATAATACGGTAATTTTCAGTACTGAAATTAAACCGCTGCACCTTTATCCTCAAACTTAACAGTCAAAACAAAACTCCGGCCAAATCAAATATTCTGAAATGGGAGAAACAAAATTAAAAATACATACCGACTTCCTGACACGCTCTCCAAGTATACAACAAGGTATGATCGTTTGAAATAAAAAAAAATCTGTGCAAATCCAGCATAGCGTATTTTTCAACAAACACAATCAAGTCCAGAAATTTTAGGTCGGTCGGTCTCGCATATGATAATGATCGGATACAGGACGGACAAAACAAACAGAGAGAATTGAAAAACTACTAAAACAGTTTTATTTAGTTATAAAGTTACATTTTAATTAAAAAGTATTTTTTAACAATGGGATTACTAGAGCGTCTTGTTACATCTTTTTAACGGATGAAAGCCTTGAATGTTGATATTTATTTTAACTTGTGCATAACCATGGACCAGTGTTTGCAATAAAAACTTACTTTTTATCGTGAGCATAAGGCCAGGTGTTTCAGTATTAGTTTTCTGATTTGTGGCAAAAAAGGTAGAAATCATTATCAGCTGCGCATCAAGGATTAGTCAAAACTTTTTGATTCAAGTATATGAGAACATACCTATCAGGGTATGGATGGGGGTTCTTCAACTATTTATTCTGTATTCTTTTATGTCAAATTCACACTATTCTTTATATGTTTTGCTCATAATTACACCTTGTATAAGAAAGCAAGATTTTGATTGGTTGATAGCCAGTGTATTTTTCGCATATTCTAATATTATATGTTTTCCTCATTTCAAACGAATTTGCCTGTTTTTCACCACTGCCGGTGAATTTGCCTCAAATACCATGGTATTTGCCATTTTGGATATTCCTTTTTTACCCTCGCGAGCAGCTTCCCGCCAAAAGATTTCGGATATGACGTTACATAATGAAAGCGAGCTAACGCGTATTAGAACATGTATAATTCCCGCGGTTCTATGATAATATCCACTTATACCCTAAATTATGCATAAACATGTTTATGAATTGCAGCTTGATAGTATTTATCTGCACATGTACAGAGAGTTTCAATCCTGGCGGCTCGGGAAATTTCACAGTCCCTTGACTGGTATTTTTCGCAAATACCCCTCCATAACATGATATATCTGTTCATTATTCTCTTCTCTTAGTATTTGAGCACCCCAATATACTCTATTATGTACTCGTTGGCCTACTCTTTTTACTTTGTATCCATTTTTCTTCAGTATTAGCACGTTATTATATTATCCGCTTTCCCCGAATGTGAAGTACCTTATTAAACTTGTCACCGCGTTTGTACTTACATGAGCAACAAGACGGTTGCCACATATTGAGCAGGATATGCTTATCCCTCCGGGGCACCTGAGATCAATCCAAATTTCTGCTGAGGTTCGTGTTGTTCATTCTTTAGTTTACTATGTTATGTTTTGTGTTCTGTTTAATTTGTATTTGTAAAATACTAACCTTAGGCTGAGGCCATTTTTGGCAATATCAATTTGAAGTGGCTTGGTACTTATCCTTTCCGACAATGTATTCCTGCCTTTCATTTTCGCTTTATGTGCTTTGTTTATACCTTTTTGATGTTCTTTTGAGGTTGACATATTTGTTCGTTTTTATAGTGATAAGGATTATAACACAATGTTGACTGCTTTACCTTTATTTTGGCATTTTTACCTTTTATAAAGGAAGACGTGTAATGAGTGCCGATGAGACAACTCTCCATCCAAGTAACAATTTAGAAAAGGCTCACACCGAACAGCAAGCTATAAAGAGCCCAAAAATTACTAGTGTAAAGCCATTCAAACGGGAAAACAAATGGTCTAATCTATATGAAAAACGAGAAACGAGCAACATTTATGAACTACATAAACAGACGACAACCACGTGCACTGAACATCAGATTTCTGACTTAGGACAGGTGCAAACAATTGTTTGTTTGTTTTGTTCACACATTGTTGTCAATATGATGGAATTTTAAGTGACTGTCATACAAGTGAAAAGTTACCTAGCTATTAAACCAGGTTTAAACAAATATTTTCTATATAGGGCAATGCCTTACCAAGGCAGAAGTTTTCCATTCGTTTGATGTGTTTGAGCTTTTGATTTTGCCATTTGAAAAGGGATTGTCCAATTTGAATTTTCGTAGGAGTTCGGTATGTTTGTTATTTTACCTTGCATATTGGTCTTTTTCTTTTTGAGCGTTGTCAGGTTTTTTTTTATAAACTAGTTTGAATGTCCCTTTGGTATATTTCGACTCTCTTATTTCTCTCTTCTGTAAACCCTATTCATGGTTGGTTATTACTTCCTCTCTTAATACCATACTTTTTATGATTAAAAGCAAAAATGAAAACAAAATTAGTAAAATTTGTCATTTAGGGGCAACAACTGCTATAAGAATTTGTCTAACAATTTTGACGTATATGGACAATTGGGAAAGCTCATTATTCTGAAAATTTTGGCTCCTTTCCCATGTTTCCGATTCTCTATATTCTGGTATTTCCTTCTGTATACATTTGCTTTGACAGGAAAAAATGGCTATGACTTTTTACTACCAATAACAGTCTTATTTCAGAAAAAAATAATTATCTAAAGAACTTTCTTATAGTTTAAAATAAGGAATACTTTGCGACCAAAGAAGAAATCCTGGATAATCATAAGTCTGTTCGATGTTCCTTTGAAATTTCAACCAAAGATGAAGAACTGTATTGGATGCCTTAACTATATAAGTGTCCTAACAAACAACGGTATATTTCTAGGATTTCCAAGTGCTCAACGAAACCTCTTTCTAAATTATTAACGTCTATTTGATCAGCAATCAAAGACGGGCTTCCACATTATTGAGAAACTGCCTATTCTAGAGGTGGCGTGAATCAGATTTGGGTACTAAAAAAAATCCCAAAGATCTTTTAGAGCACATAAAATCAAAGACTCTTTCATCATGCAATAATATCAAAACATTTGACTTTTCTACACTTTACACAAGTATTCCCCATTCCGAACTAAAAGACAAATTGAACGAGTTGGCATTGCTTTCTTTCATAAAAAAGACAACGTATATACAAGTATCTTGTCTTAGGGAGGGATAAATCCTACTTTGTAAAGGATCACTCTGATTCAAACAAAACATTCTCCAAACTGACATTTGCAAGATGCTTGATTTTTTGATTGACAACATATGTGTTACGTTTGGATGACGTGTTTTTCAACAGACTGTTGGAACTCCAATGATAACCAACGGTGCCCTTGTCCTTGCCGATTTGTCTCTTTATTATTATGAGGCTAACTTTATTCAGGAATTTCTTAGGAAGAAAGACAAGAAGTAAGCAATATCCCTTAACTTTACTTTCCGCTATATAGATGAATTTTTCTCATTAAACAATTCAAAATTTGGTGACTATGTTGAACGCATCTATCCCCTCATTTTTAATAATGATCAATGTTGATTTGTCAGTACATAATGGATTGAAATTTACTCTATGGAACGTTAAATCAATCATTATAGAACAATACTCTTTAGTACGAATTTATGTATTTGTGGTTACAAACCCACAAGAGGAAATAAATTATTATTCGTATTAGTACCAGGGACAGTGAGGAACTACAATTACAAAAAATACAAACTGTGTCATTCTTTGCTAATTACGTGCTTATAATATTTCATTGCCAGTCTATAAATTGTTCTTACCAGTTTGAAATATACGGAAAATCTCTTAGTGACAACCAACAGCTGAACCTTGTTTTCCGCGTCTTTTTGTTTTTTTAGAAAGACGATAATTTTCATAAAACAAAATGAATTAATTGTTTCAACTCATAGTATCACAATTTAATACGATTTGTTTATTTTGAGGATTTACGTGTGTTTTTTTTCTCAGTATTAATTGCGTACGATAGTTGAAATTTTCATTTTCCTGTTGTATCATCGCCCATTCCGTCCGTCCGCCCGTCCGTCTGTCACAGCTATAGATTAAATGTTTGGTTTACAGTAGTTTACCATCATGTTGTGGTCATTCCAATTGGAAATTTAGTAGAAACGTTCATAATGATATAAACTATTCAAATTGTATACCAAGTTAGGGTTTAATTCAGATAAGATATTTCATTTTATAATCGAATGCTATGGTATTGTAAATGTTATTTGTTTCTGCTACTACAAGGAAAGTTATCTCCCTTTTACTTTTATTCTTTCTTGCGGAAAATTTATTTCGTAAATTTGGTTTATGGAAATCATGTCTTATTTATACGGTCAAATTTAGTCAGATTATATTTTTCAATTACAAAGGCAAACAGTTTTTAAAAAAGATATTCCCAGCGATTTGTTCATCTGAATCAAGACACAACATGTTTAAATAAAATTTCACATTAAAGAAAGGATAAATAACGCTGAAAATATTTCTTCATTTATATCTGTTAAAAAATCAAATTATGTTGATAAAAATCTTTAAAAGCGACGGTTGCATATTTATTTGCTACATGGGGTGAAAATCCCTCATTCCCGGATACAAAACGAAATATTTATCAACTTTGTTAATTGTTTATCAATTCCAGTTGAACAAGATAATACAAAGATATTTAAAAAGACCTTTGCGGAGATGTATTTCAGTAATTTTGTATTTTGTAAATTCATTCGATTTGTATCTGTATCTAATTAGTTATCAAAAGTACCAGGATTATAATTTAGTACGCCAGACGCACGTTTCGTCTACATAAGACTCCTCAGTGACGCTCATATCAAAATAGTTATAAAGCTAAACAAGTACAAAGTTGAAGAGCATTGAGGATCCAAAATTCCAAAAAGTTGTGCCAAATACGGCTAAGGTAATCTATTCCTGGGACAAGAAAATCCTTAGTTTTTCGAAATTCAAAGTTTTGTATCAGGAAATTTATAAAAATGACCACATAATTGATATTGAAGTCAACACCGAAGTGCTGACTACTGTTACAAGTTAGAACATCCAATTAATCAGTCTTGCACTGAGTAATAAATTTCCTTTTCACTATTTTTATTTTAATCATTTTGGAATAATTCATCTACATTATTATACTTTAACAGATGGCTTTAAACAGTTTATAAAAATATTATTAAAATTTGAACATTTATTATGTTTCAATAATTCACTTCCAAAATTATACTTTAACAGTTAGCAAGTTTATTCAAAATACTAGCAAACAAAACTGTTCAGTGTGAACACTTTTGAATTAAAGAGGTTGTCGCACCAAATTTAACAATAGCTGTTTACCACAAAACTATCTAAGTTGGTATAAGACCGTGCTGGAATTTTCGATCGGATCTGATGCTACTAGGAATATCAAATAAAGAAAGCATTGCAAAAAGATCACGACCAAAATGCCCTATATATAGGCTAAAGAACACAGCCGAAATAGTCATTGATAACAATTGATGAAGAGTTATACCTGACTATTTTCTCTTGATTCTTTATTAGGCTGTGTTTTTTTAAAACGAAAACAAAGATTGTGATGAAAAACAAGCCTTTTGATTTTGAATTGATAGACAAAAAATTAAAACTGTATGTACATGTCTGCACATAATTTACATCATTTGGCGGCAAGTGCACAGTGCACAATCATTCCCGGATACGATACAAATATTTTTTTATATTTTTACCTATTTCTAATTTTCATTTAATAGCTATAAAAGGAAAACTAAATAAATATATTGATTTGCGGTGACGTAATTGGTAGTTTTGTTTAACCTTAGAACTGTTGCGACATGATTATGGGTGTATTTGTTCGATAAACATCTTGCTAAATTTGTACAAGTTAGAACAGCCAACTGATCCGTCTATATCTCAGTTTTAAAATATTCCTTTTACTACAAAAAAAACTTTGGAATATGATATTCATTATTTTTAATAATTCATATACGGTATAATATTCCAACAGAAAACCACGGATTTATTTAACATGATATTATCAGAATATTTACCATGAAATTGTACATCAAATATAAGAGGAGAACAACGACCCAACAAACACAACATTAAAATGTAACACACACAGAAACGAACTATAATATAACAATGGCCATTTTCCTGACTTGGTACAGGACATTTTAAGAAAGAAAAAAATGGTGGGTTGAACCTGTTTTTTAATACTTTTGATGTTCTTACTTTCACTTCTTTCTACTTGATTTTTATGCCCTGTGTTCACTAGAAGGAATTTCATTTCCTGTATGTGCAGACAAGAAGTTTTACTGTTCGTCCGTTTGTCCGTTGGTCAGTCTTTACGTCCCTCTGTCCATTCCGTATTTGTAATAAAGTATACAATGAAGTTGTGCTCATATGGACTTGACAGTTTCTACACAGAAAAAGTTTAAGTGATAGTGCAAGCCAGGCATGGTGATCTATTGAAAGATAATCAGGTTATTGTCGGGTTGTTTTGCAAACAGATTTAGTGTAGAATTATAAATAAAAATTCGACATGATAGTGGATTAACATGAAATCTTGTGGATTTAATCATACTTTCAGTAAGGAGAAAGGAGATTAGTCAGATTATTTTTACCTCCTAATTTTTTGAACCAAAATTCAAATTAATATTTAAATATCATATAGGAAATTGAATTTGAATAATCAAAATTCAGAACGCCAATATTATTTTACCTTTAAGATTCATTTGATTATACAGTATATATAGTTATATCATTAAATGAGCTCAACCTTTTGCATTTCTCAAGCAAGGTAAAATTGATATTCAATCTGAGGTTTTATACAATAACCAGAGACTATATATCTATACTGTCTCTGCAATAACCAAGAACAACAATAGAATATATTTTTTTCACTTAGAATTCTGTTCTTTCTTATCATTTTCTGCAGTAGTTCTATGAGTTTTAGGAGTATAATAGTAATTGTGTTCGTCTGTTGGGTGACTCGTGTGGAGCAGCATCTGCTTTGTACCCTTCACATCCATGGTGTGTCGTTTTTGTAGACGAAACGTGCGTCTAGTGTTCACAATAAAAATCCTGGTATCTATAATGAGTTTATTTGACTTGCCTTCAAAAGTGGGATAATGCCTGCCATATCTCTTTTTGGAGTGTTAAGGTAAGCCTTTGATTCAAACTGATTTATGAATGCAGAGATCAAACTTTTGCCCTGCATTGTGGTTATAAGAATAGACATAATCCTATCCGAGTTGCCCGTCTTCACTGGTGTTTCATTGTTTGGTAAAAAAAAATATGGTATCCAGAATTACGTTTCAAAGAAAAGGGGAAGCTTGTTTTTTAGTCTTGGTGTTTGACAGAACTACAGTTATTTACACTCTTCTAGTAACAAGTTGTAGCAGCGATTTTAACACTTTTATATTGTTTAGTAGGACTACATTGATTCATATTCTTTGGTGTAACTTTTTGACAATGTCCTATGAATTTCTGGGATATATATAGTTATCAAAGGTACCAGGATTATGATTTATAATGGAATTTGATGAGACTGTCAGCAAAGTGAGAGGGTTAGCGCTATAAAACCAGGTTTAATCCACCATTTTCTACAATTGAAAATGCCTGTACCAAGTCGGGAATATGACAGTTCTTGTCCATACGTTTTTTATGTGTTTTGTTATTTGATTTTGACATGTGATTATGGACTTTCCAATTAGATTTTCCTCTAAGTTCAGTATTTTTGTGATTTTACTTTTTAGTACGCCAGACGCGCGTTTCGTCTACATAAGACTCATCGGTGACGCTCATATCAAAATATTTATAAATATATATGGGATATGGCAGACGATGAATTCATAACAGGTGACCCTGTTTCGCTTCTTTTAGAGTTCATGCAATTCCTTCAGTTTTTGTTTGTTTCATTTAAAAATTTGTCTTTCTAATCAATTTATAATGTTTGAACATCTACTTCTGTGCTCTTAATTTAGAATATGTCTTCAGAAGACTGGTAAATTGGTGTGATGAACCTGGTGTTGGGCAAAAAAAATGATGAACCAAAACCTGTTAAAAAAACAATGATAAAGTTTCCAAAACCGTCCATCTTACCAAATACTCATCAAAGATGCCAGGTCAAAAAGAATGGCAGACATCCGGTGTTATCCTCAATGTATTCAAATTTTGAACAAAAAAAAATGAAAATAATTTTCTGAAGATGATACCTTTTTTTTCTTTTTTTGTTTGTTATAAAACTCAAATAGCAAAAATAAGGCAACAGTAGTATAGTACCACTGCTCAATAGTCATAAATAGATTGATCAAAAACAAATATGGATTACAATTTTACAAACTGAGGGGAATACATCAACGTTAACAGGAAAACACAGAGGTCCAACAAAACAAACACTAGCATGTAAAGAAACAGACCCTTCCTGAATCCTGACTTGTTACAGGTCATTTTAAGACAGAATGGTGGGTTGAACCTGCTTTTATAGCTAAGCAAAACCTCTCGCTTATATGGCAATGTTAAAATATATCGTTGAAATTACAACACTACATGACAGAAATATAGTACAAAAAAAATCAAGAACACTCAGCACAGATAAAAATCATAACGAATGAACTTGAATTTGTACTGAACACAACCTTATTGACTTAATCAGGCTTTACAAGAGGGGCAAAAGATACTAAAGGGAAATTCAAACTGGAAAATAAACTGACAACGCAATTGCAAAAAGAGAAAATGACCTAAAGAAAAAAAAAGTATACAAAACACAAAAGAGAGAAGAAAAAACAACACAAACCACTAAAATCCCGGGATAATCTCAGGTATTTCACAAGGTAAGCAGATCCTGCTCTACATGTGGCACTCATCATGTTGCTCATGTAATTAAAACCTCATTGTTAGTCTTGACATTTAGTTTTATAACATTAGGTGTAAAAATCTTATTTTTGAACCTGTTGGTTCTTTCTAAGAGTTCTTTTTTCAAGTCACGCTCTAAATATTTCATTTCAAATAATCAAAATCTCTAAAAATGATTATAACTGATAAATGTGTTAGGTATATATGATTTTAACTACTACAACTTGTTTAAAAACCACTGATGGCAACTCTAGAAGGATAAGCACAACTTGAATCACATTTAGCATCCATTGTATTAGTTGAGTACTAAAATTTGTGGGAAAAGTTGAACCAGTAACTCAATTCATAAACAATCTTCACTTGTCTATAGAATCGAAGCAACAAAATTTGATAACTAAAAAAAGTAAAAGATAATGACAAAGAATACTCTATAAACCACTGGTGAAAAAAACCGAATTTAAGCAAAACAGTCATAAAATGTCATGTTTATTGACAGATGATACAATACAATCACAATATTGTGTCAAAACAGTAATTGTGCTTGTAATATTTGTTTTGAGCTTATTCATTTAAATTCAAATTCAAATACAAGCAATTTTTTTAATAAAATATTCACAATCAATGTAATGTAATACAGCTATTTAACATTATAGTAAAAAAATAAATTCATGTGAACAATGGACTTTTTTTTTGGTTTCACAGATAAATGGTCTTGCAATTATCATTTTCTTCCAGCAGTATTTTATAATATACAATGTAATTAAGTCAATTAAACTAAACTTGGGGAAATATGCATTCCTAATTGTACAGGCAAAATTTAAAGTTTGTCAATATTTTAGATACATCTTCTATAAGGCTTTTCAAATTATCAAGTTTTTCCTTACAATAAAATGAAGTACATTATGTGTTCAATCATAAAATCTGAACACCAAACAAACAATAAATTATCCAATCCTATGTTATATGATTACCCAGTCAACAAAATATGGTCTCACATTATTTGGACTTAAACAAAATTATGACTGGAAGGCCTGGGCTCATATATATATATATATATATATATAGAGCTCAAAGGCGATTCATTTAAACAAAAATCTGTGTAATGGCAATGTGCAATTGCATTTGAATCACATGAAATGAAAATGTGACAACCATCATCAGTATTATCAATACTTCATATACAGAAAGGCAAAATAAATAATCATAAAATAAAACCAGATGCTCCGCAGGGCATAGCTTTATACGACCGCAGAGGTTGAACCCTGAACGGTTGGGGCAAGTATGGACACAACATTCAAGCTGGATTCAGCTCTAAATTTGGATTGTGATTAAATAGTTGACACAGCATAGGTTTCTGACACAGAATGAATGTGTTCTAATGAACTTAAAATTTTTGTTTTCTCTTAGAGCAATTCACTATGCTGTTGAATATTAATCCTCTCAAAAAAATGTTTGAAGAATTTTTTTTTAATCACATCCCCCTTTCCCTTATTCCAAAACTAATCTCAATTAAAATTTCTAATGGAGTTTGCAACAATAACTACTCATTTAAATACATCATAAAATATTAAGATGTAAAAAAACTGCTTGTTATCACTGAATGGTAAAGATTATTTTAATTTATCAGTTGGTAGTAAAAAGTGAATATACATTGTATATTGTATATAACAAAGATTTAAGTTGATTCTGGACAAAGAAAGATAACTCCAATTAAAAAAAAATCTTGCTATTGCACAATATTTTGCAATTAGATATTTCTTGCTTACTTTTCTGGACAAAGAAAGATAACTCTAATTAAAAAAAAAATTTGCTATTTCACAATATTGTGCAATTAGATATTTCTTGCCATTGCGCAATACTGTGCAATTGAAAAGACTTGCTATTGCACAATACTTAAAATAATAATTTTAGATCCTGATTTGGACCAACTTGAAAACTGGGCCCATAATAAAAAATCTAAGTACATTTTTGGATTCAGCATATCAAAGAACCCCAAGATTTCAATTTTTGTTAAAATCAGACTAAGTTTAATTTTAGACCCTTTGGACTTTAGTGTAGACCAATTTGAAAACAGGACCAAAAATAAAGAATCTACATACACAGTTAGATTTGGTATATCAAAGAACCCCATTTATTCAATTTTTGATGAAATCAAACAAAGTTTAATTTTGGACCCCGATTTGGACCAACTTGAAAACTGGGCCAATAATCAAGAATCTAAGTACATTTTTAGATTCAGCATATCAAACAACCTAACTGATTCATTTTTTGTCAAAATCAAACTAAGTTTAATTTTGGACCCTTTGGACCTTAATGTAGACCAATTTGAAAACGGGACCAAAAGTTAAGAATCTACATACACAGTCATGACAGTTAGATTCGGCATATCAAAGAACCCCAATTATTCAATTTTGATGAAATCAAACAAAGTTTAATTTTGGACCCTTTGGGCCCCTTATTCTGTTGGGACCAAAACTCCCAAAATCAATACCAACCTTCCTTTTATGGTCATAAACCTTGTGTTTAAATTTCATAGATTTCTATTTACTTATACTAATGTTATGGTGCGAAAACCAAGAAAAATGCTTATTTGGGTCCCTTTTTGGCCCCTAATTCCTAAACTGTTGGGACCTAAACTCCCAAAATCAATACCAACCTTCCTTTTGTAGTCATTAACATTGTGTTTAAATTTCATTGATTTCTATTTACTTAAACTAAAGTTATTGTGCGAAAACCAAGAATAATGCTTATTTGGGCCCTTTTTCGGCCCCTAATTCCTAAACTGTTGGGACCTAAACTCCCAAAATCAATCCCAACCGTTCTTTTGTGGTCATAAACCTTGTGTCAAAATTTCATAGATTTCTATTAACTTAAACTAAAGTTATAGTGCGAAAACCAAGAAAATGCTTATTTGGGCCCTTTTTGGCCCCTAATTCCTAAAATGTTGGGACCAAAACTCCCAAAATCAATACCAACCTTCCTTTTGTGGTCATAAACCTTGTGTTAAAATTTCATAGATTTCCATTCACTTTTACTAAAGTTAGAGTGCGAAAACTAAAAGTATTCGGACGACGACGACAACGCAGACGACGACGCCAACGTGATAGCAATATACGACGAAAAATTTGCGGCCGTATAAAAATTATTGGCAAGCAGAATGTACTAACAGTTTGTAAAATATTTACCCTTTATTTTTGTGACTATACTAAGAAGCATTAAGCAATCAAGTCTAGATATAGTAAGGAAAGACAACTCATAAATATTTGACATACAATTTAAACTATCAAGACAATGGTATGTGTTTTGTTTTATCATATTACAATATGTATGATAATGACTACTATTAATCTAAACAAATAACACATATTCTACTACTGTAGCACTAGCCAGTCAACACTGAGGTTGTGAGTTTGAACCCCGCTTGTGCGGGTGCACTTCACTATAATCTTAATTGACTAGGAAACAGTTTTCCTTATGAAGGTCAGTGGTTTTTTCTCCTGCTTCCTCCACCCATAAAAACTGACTACCAAGAAATATTCCAAAGTGGCGCTTAAAAGTGGTGTTAAAACACCAAAAATTCACAATGAATTAAATAGCTTTACATTTTTGAAAACAAATTATTTCTCTAAATAAGATGACATTTAAAGAATTTTTTGAAATGTTGGATAAATTTTTGATAACTCAGCAGTTTTTCGTTTTAAACTATGCTTTAAGATTTTTAATTATCCAATTCAAAACTACTTTTTACCATTTTACTGCATTTATCATAAAATGCATCCTATCTTAAAAATTGAATTCTAAATTCTATTTCTTCAATTGGCGTCCTTAATGCATCCCATGAAGATCATAAATTAAATAAAAACAACTAATAATTGTAACTACTTGGCTTATAAATATAGGTATACATTATTGAGAAAACAACCACATTGACACAACAAATTCCTAATAATATATTTATACATTCAATATACTGAATTCACTGGCAGTCAAGTATATTTTGTTATTTTAAGCAAAAATCTCCAGTCTATTCTAATAAAATATCAGATAGGTTAGTCTATAATGAGCACTTATTCCAAAACCAATGAACAAAAATTTTACACTGGTCATTATACATGAAATGGGATTTAGGTTAAAACAAGGAATTATTTAAATCTGGAATAAATTTGAATACTGGAAAATTGATTAGAAATGTATGATGAAAACTTTACCAACTAAATAGGGTTTATTTTATTTATTAGCCTGTGATGCTGGCATGGCTAAAGTTAATTTTACTTTCACTATCATTTCAGTATGTATGAATTAACTAACCCCCCCTAGCAATGTGCAGTACATGGCTAACCCTATTTAGTTGGGTTAGTTTTCATCATAAATTTCTCATCAATTTTTTTAGAATTCAAAATTATTCAAGATTCAAATAATTCCTTGTTTCAAGGACTTTCCTTTCAGATGGAAATGCTTTTTATGAACTAAATATAGTAGACCTGCTACATATAACTGAACAATGGTCATAGCTCCATGAAAAGGTCATAAAGCCTTGAAGGTAATGTGAGCTCTGTCAGATAGGCATGTACATTTGCATATCTATCAATGAGGGAGGGTAGGAGGGATCCTGATCCCGAAATCCCGGACTTAAAAACACCAGAACCCGGAAATCCCGAGTTTAAAAACACAAAATCCTGAGGTCCCGAAATCTGAAAAAAAGAATTCCCAGATCCCAAAATCCCGAGCTTAAAAACACCCGATCCCGGAGTCCCGATAAAGGTCCTATCCCCCCTCATCAATGCTTCCAGGAACAAATTATAGTAGACCTGCTACATATACCATACATTGGTAACAAAGAAACAGACAAACACATTGATTAATGACATATAAAATGAGGAAGTGATAAAAGGACCCCTTTCATATGACATACCTGTCAACCTGTGACGATGAAAATGCAGGTCATGACCTGCATTGAAGAATCAAATCTCAGATCATAACACGTACGAACATTTTCGAGCTGAATTTCAGTATTTATGGTACGTTTTCTTATAATGTATATCAAAGATACCAAAACATCAATGCATGTTCACTTGGTTAAGTCATTTTAAATCTTATTTATCATTATTTCATTGCACTTTTAAAGATTTTTATAAATTTGTGTAACACAGTCTTATTTTCTTTACTTTTTGTCATCATCATATTATGTAAGGACATATATCTATGTATATAATTATATCAAGCACAAAGGTTATAAAGTTACTGTAAATCTTCAGTGTAAAGCTATAAAGATCTAAAACTTAAAATTGTTCACTGTACTGTAAAACCAAAGTGTAGGGTCAGGGTATGTACTTCGTCTGATGTTTCAATTGATAAGAGTCTAGATGGGGTCCTTGTTTTCATATTCTTTATTTTTTAAGACCATTTTCTCTATTTTCTTGATCTATTTTGCCCATCGTCTACCCTTTACATTTAAGATTTTTTTATTCTCTATTCTGTATTTTTGTTTTTACAGAATTAAAAGGAAAAATGGAGTCACTGTACTTAATTGTTCTCTTGCTTCTTACAATGTCAAACAAATGAAAGATAACTCACATTTAAATATTTTTATCTTATACACAAATTTGTTTTCTGACAAAGCACAATACACATCCATCATACATGTGAACCTCCTGACAGGAGTACAATAATCCCGTTTTAGGGGTCTCCTCCCGTCCTCCTGTTAAGGGGAAAAAAATCCTGTTAATGAAATCTCTCATGAATGAAAATTTAATTTTGGTGCTATTTTTGGTTATTTGTTACTACGGGTGTAACTGACACCTGTGTACAATTTTACCTGTAAATCAAAGAAGATGTATAATTATATGGCTTCACTTGACAGTGTGATCTATGGTTTATAATGAAAAATATCATGACTAAATATGGCAATCATTTTAAGTACGAAAGAAATTACATACTGAGATCAATACAATTAAGTTATAATGTAAAATAACAGACCACATAAACAATTATATATATAAAAAACTAATTTTCTAGTGGAGAAAATATATACATATATTCATTATAAAAACACAAAAGAGAAAATAGATAAGGCCATTTCTCTCTCCCCCCCCCCCCCCCTTTTTTTTTAAATTCAATATTTTATTGAATATCTTATTATCACAATGAAATAAAGTTAAAACAATGACTAGAAATGTATTTAAATTTTTCTTTTTTCATTGTCACAATTAGCCTCATTTCCACAAAATTCAAAGACAAACCTGGCCAATTTTATTGGTTTTTATGAAAAACATATCTGAATTGAATATTAAGCTTGTCAAACTGTGCACCCTATGTTTCAGAGGCCTAATTAAGTTGAAATACAGGAGATGTGATTGAAAAGACAACTTTCAAGTGCATTGCATTTCCCTCAAAAACTTTGGTTTAAGTGAACATCATTCATGCGTTTTGGGTTGTCAACACTTCTGTTCTTATGTTAAGCAATTGGTTGAAAAAATGAAAATACTATATTGCACAAATTAATTGGCAAATTAAATTCTTATAATTGATATTTAGCACTGCTATCATTAGGGAATTGTAATTAAGTACCTACGGAACAAATATTATTTTTAGTTTATCCTGAATAATGACAATCATTAAGGTGCACAAAATTGACGATCTTTTCAGGTGAAGGACAAAACTCGTAAGTTGTCAACTTCTCAAAATTCTCTTTTTCTTGCCTATTTGGAGTGCAAAATAAAACTTTTTATTAAAAACAGAATTCTTTAAATTCACTTATCAAATGTTTATTAGTCTTGAAATGAAGAGCCAAGTTAGACCCTTTCCAAACCTACTACCCCTTTTTAAACTGATTTGAATGTCCAAAATACTTTTGAAATTTTTTGTAGTTTTTAGTTAATATAAGGACTTCAAAGCCGATACCTATCACATTATTAAATCACATTTTTATATCATACTCTGTCATAAGTTATAAGATATTCTGGATAACACTGTTCACTTCTGTATACTATAAATTCTCTGAACATCCATTTCCCATCAGCCACCACTGAGTCAAATGGAATATGATGTCCTTTTACACAGTCTGATTTCAGACAATTTGCACATGGTGGTGTTATGAACTTCTCAGGCTTACTCGTCACAAACATATCTCCAAGCAACATTCTCATCAGTAACATTTTTCTACCAGGAGATTGCCTGTTGGAAGCATTATCTAAAGAAAAAAAACCCCATAAAGAGTAAAAGGGAGATCACATATGAAATTCTTTCTTGAATAATTAAAAAACCTAAGTGAGCCCGCTCACATACCCCACACCCCCACATTGTCACTGGACAAATAAAGTAACTGTAAGAAGGAAAAAATTTAATCATAATTTCCTGTCAATTTGCACATCTACATAGTATGTCCTTAGTATCTTCAAAGTTTCATGAAATTCTTTTGTGTGGTTTCAGAGGAGTTGCGATGACAAGAACAGGACTGACGGACGGGTCAAATATATTATACCCTCTGCAACTTCATTGAGTGGGGTATAATAAATCACTTTCTGCCTAAGGTGTCACCACTTGTAGAACATTTTCATATCAGGGCTTTGTGATGCGTCTTTAAAAGTGTTGGACTTTGCCTTAATATTTCCGACTTAAGTCTTTTTTTTGGTAAAGGTTTGTTAAACAAAATAGCTGTTGTTTCTATTGTGAAAATCACATATTGTTATGGCTTGTAAAATATAAAATATAATGTTTCCATCTTGAAAACCACAAAAATGAAACCTTATTAATCAGTTATCCATTATTGGAATAATAAATTGGTTGCAATGAAATAACATGATTTCGAAATAAAAAAAAAAATAATGATAATTTTGAAAGTGAAAGACATCACTTATTTCATATCATACAGCAATGGGTATTTAAAAGACGTCGTCTGCTGGTGTCTAACAAAGTAAGAACACAAATAATATTTTTCTATATAATTTAAATTTCTATATGAAATTAAATTCTCAATTGAAACTTTTGAAAAAGTGTTCAATTTAAAATAATAATGAAAAAAAGACTTGTACTTGGTGATGCTAGAAGGTAGCTCAAAAATCTTTCATGACATCCAAAGATTATAAAATATGATTCTAGTAACAAAAATAAAGTAAGTGAAATCAAAAGAAAGACCTAGGGAGGTACCATTTGATTTTCAATTTTTTGTCCTATATTATTTTTAGTTGTAATCTCTGTCCTGCTTTTTTATTTTTCACTCATTTCAGTCCTACCATTTTTTTTATTAGTTTATCCTGACTTTATTTTATATGAATTGTCATCTTGACTTTTTTTGTCAAGTTGCTCATCCTGCCTTTTTTTAAAACTGAAAACTCCTATCCTGCTTTTTTTCATTTTTCATTTTTCATCCTACCCCCCCCCCCCCCCCCCCCCCTAAAAACCCCCCTAAAAATCAAATGGTTGCTCCCTTACCTGCATACTGATCAGCCTTCGTTGATGATTCAGCGGCATAAATTCCACGTCCAAACATGGCTTTATCTCCCCCTAATCTGTCATCCAGTCCTTTGTTTATAATGTTGTCAACAACCTGATCCGAAGTTCCGTGAAATAAATAACATTCATTTGCATGAGAAGCCAGATCTAAACCAGCTTTCTTGGAATGTTGAGCAGTCAAAATTGGTCCACTAGATAATTTTTTCCCTCCACCGGTTACATGTTCAAGAGCGGCATATTTCCTACCTTGTGCAAGATGTCTGTAAAATTTCTTTTTTGTCGTAAGATATTTGTCAAACAGTCCATAGTTTTCAATTCTTTGAATTTTTGTAACTTGGATCCTAGAATGATTTAGATTTTTAGCATCAGCACCTTGTCCAACTTTAGTGTTATCCCATGTCTTCATAACAAGTTGTTCAATATATTTAAACATGTTTTCGTCTCTTTCAATAGTGACCTTTTTTGCTTTGTCACCGGTAAAAAAACCCTTAACATTTTCAGCAGCTTGTCGTATGTTACCTTGGAAATGTTTCCAATATGAGGGTACGTTAGCATCATCACATTTTGAAAACCAATAGTCATGAGGTCCTCCTGCCTTTTGACCATTTTGATGATTATCATTTCTTCCCGAAGGGCTTACTGTTTTAACGTCCAGTAAAATTTCCAATATTTCTGTTTTTGTTTTACTTACAGTATCCTTCTCGCCCTTAATGGTAAGTCTGTCATTATCTGAAATGAAAATTACAATCAGTTTAGAGTAGACTATTAACTATTAAAACATTTAAACCCACTGCATTTGTTTGCACCTGTCCTATGTCAGAAACCTGATATTCAGTGGTTGTTGTTTGTTGATGTGGTTCTTAAATATTTCTTGTTTTCTATATAGATTAGACTGATTGTTTTCCGGTTTGAATGGTTTTAAACTAGTCATTTTTAGGGCTCTTTATTGCATGCTATTCTGTGTTGAAGATCCTACTTTGATCTATAATGGTTTACTTTTACAAATTGTGATTTGGATGGAGTGTTGTCTCATTGGCACTCATGGACAAAAATGAAAGTTAATTATTTAGATATTGGGAAAGATGCATACAGTAATATGTATATAAGATATCAGAATTCATGTTCTTATCATTTGGAGACTCCCCAGACACATTATTCTGAAACTGTAGTATTAGTAATATTAATCAAAGGATTAGGGGTTATATATAACTCCTCTAAAATATGGGCTTAGGGTTAAACATTTCAGCTATTTGTAAAAGTAGTTTTCTAATTTTACCTACCTGTATCAATTAGCTGTTCAAAGAATAAGAAAACGTGCTTCTTGTCAATATTTTCACTTGTTTTGTATACTTTAATATGATTGGATTCCAGGCAATTTTGTCAAATTTGAATAAAATCTACTTTTGATTGGAGCTTCACTAATGAGTCTTTTGTAGACAAAACATATGTATGAAGAATTTATTGGATCTATTTGGGTTGTAAATTTAACTTTTTATAAGAACACCTTGACAAATAATGTGACTTTAAGTTCATTTTTGAAAACTAATTATAAACAAGTGAAACTGCGAGCTACTTACTGCTCACTGATGATACCCCCGCCGCAAGTGGATAATATTAATAGTGTAAAAATATGCAAGTGTTCGGTAAACAGGAAGTTGTTGAGTGATGAATCTGAAAACGCATCACACGGTATAGCTGACTTATATAAATCCTGAAACCAAATTTCAGAAATCCTTGTATTGTAGTTCCTGAGAAAAATGTGACGAAAATTTTCAAGTTGGCTATCATGTGTAAAATCATACAAGTGTTCGGTAAACAGGAAGTTGTCGAGTGATGAATCTGAAAACGCATCACACGGTATAGCTGACTTATATAAATCCTGAAACCAAATTTCAGAAATCCTTGTATTGTAGTTCCTGAGAAAAATGTGACGAAAACTTTCAACTTGGATATCATGTGTAAAATCATACAAGTTTTTTCGGTAAACAGGAAGTTGTCAAGTGATGAATCTGAAAACGCATCACAGGGTATGGCTGACATATATAAATGTTGATACCAAATTACAGAAAGGGTGGATGTGTAGTTCCTGAGAAAAATGTGACGAAAGTTTCATGGGACGGACTGACTGACGGACGGACGGACTGACAGACAGAGGTAAAACAGTATACCCCCCCTTTTTTAAAGCGGGGGTATAAAAAGATGACGTGGTATGATTGCCAATGCGACAATCATTTAGATACTTAAATTCAGAAATTATTGTGAGCATTTATTATTGCCATTTTGTCATTTTACACTAAAATGTGATTTTAAATATTGCAACATTCGGAAAAATCCAGTTTGATTCATACAATAAATCTAAAATGGGAGTTTTTATTACTATAACCAATAATTTGGCAATGATAAAAACATAGCAATAATTTCTGAATTTACAGTACTAAAATAGTGAATTGTTGCTGCAGTCTCTAGGGGGATTACTGACTATCCTTTTGGGTATAACTGTGCCGACAGCACTTGCCAAATCATACCCTGTTCTAACCAGAAAACATACCCTGCTCTAACCAGAAAACATACCCTGTTCTAAACAGAAATATTGAAAAACATACCCTGTTCTAGACATGTTCAGAAAATATGCATCAGGAATGATCCTTTTCTAGACCATATGAAAAAGATGGTGTTCTAGACCCAGGTTGCAGACTGAATTTTAAACAGTTAAATAGCGATCCTTTTCTAGACAAATACTTTGTTTAAAAAAGACCCTGTTCTCACCAGCAGGGCATAAAAAAGCGACCCTGTTCCAACCAGCAGGACATGAAAAGGCGACCCTGTTTTGCGGCACACTTGTACCACTAAAAAATATAGGAAGTAACCGCCCACCGGCTGTAGTTACTTACCTCTATCAATCCAGACATGGCCTTTCTTAGCTGCTATAATTTTCTTCCATGTGCTGGTTGACAATGATTTAATCTTATCATTCTTAATACTATCCTCATTCAAGAATGTATCTTTAATTTCTGTAGATAGAGTTTTGCGTATCTTTTCTCCCTCGGCTTTTGAAACTGCAAATAACTCCACTGAAATGGCTTGTACAGTCAATTTGGGTTTATCTAATCCATCTTTAGATCCAATAGCTAAAATTATTTGAAAAAATGTACACTTAATATATCTAATAGAGCTTTTTAATGTAAAACAATAGACCACTTTCGAGTTTGTCCTTCACCAGAAAAAAGTAGTAAATTATGCACGCCAAATAGAGGCAATTGCCTATATCCCTGCACTATCAATGTTCATCAAGCGTCTAAGTGATCGTCATTGTGCAGGATACACCAGAAATAATGTTTGTTCTGTATGTACTTAATCACAATTGCCTAATGATAGCAAGTCTGATTATCAATTGTGAGAATTAAATTTGCCTAATAATTCATGCATTATAGCATCATAGTTTTCCAACCACTCGCTCAACAAGGGAACATAAATAATGATGCTCCTAATCGCAGGAATGATGGTCACTGAAACCAAAATTTTTGACAAAAATGCATTGCTGACTATGCAGTATGAGTTTTGATCATTGTTGAAGGCCGTACAGTGACCTATAGTTGTTAATTTCTGTGCCATTTTTGGTCTCTTGTGGAGAGTTGTTCCATAGGCAATCATACCACATCTTCTATTTTATATTGAATTCGAAAGTTGTCTATTCAAACAATTGAAACAAAAAAGCTTAAGGCTAAATTAATGTACAAAACCATAAGCATAAAAGAAATATGATATACGGTACAGCAACAAACAAATTAGCACCTTTTTTTTTTCTTACAAAAACTATGAACAAATAACAAGGATTTTTATAAGATTTTTAAAAATAGCTTTTTCAACCATAATGTTATTATAGAATTATGAAAAGTAAATTAGGTGTTTACAGGCAAACTTTTTAATGGTACAACATGAATAACACTAGAGGATTCCAAATATCTGACAAAAAGTCAATAAAATGCTTTGCCGATCACAACCTGATATGACCCTAGAGGTTGAACCCTGAACAGTTCAAGTTTGGACACAGTATTTAAGCTTGATACTGTCTGAATTTGGATTGTAATTTAATATTAGACTTAATATAGGTTTCTGACACAAAATAAACCAAAAACAAGAATGTGTCCCCAGTACACGGATGCCCCATCCACACTATCATTTTCTATTTTCATTGGACCCTGAAAATAGGAGGAAATCTCTAATTTGGCATTAAAATGAGAAAGATCATATCATAGGGAACATGTGTACTAAGTTTCAAGTTGATTGGACTTCAACTTCATTAAAAACTATCTTGATCAAAAACTTTAACTGAAGTGGGACAGACAGACGAACGAATAAACCAACGAACAAACAAACGAACGGACCAAAGGATGGATGACAGACCAGAAAACATAATGCCTACAAATGGGGCATAAAAAAATGTTTGCAGTCGTATAACCAGGTGCTCCGCAGGGCGCAGCTTTATACGACCGCAGAAGTTGAACCCTGAACAGTTGGGGCAATTATGGACACAACATTCAAGCTTGATACAGCTCTGAATTTGGATGGTAATTTAAAAATAGTTGACACAAAATAGATTTCTGACACAGAATGAATGTGGTCTAAGATCTTAAACTTAAAAACTTTTAAATTGGACATTTACCTATTATGGTCCAATATCCGAAAATCAGAATACATGGTTAGATTCAGCATATTAAAGAACCCCATATATGCAACTTATGTTGAAATCAAACAAAGTTTATTTTTTTACCTCAATTGGACTAACTTGAAAACTGCTCTCATAATCAAAAATCTAAGTACATGTTAAGATTCAGCATATCAAAGAACCCTAAGAATTCAATTTTTGTTAAAATCAAACTAAATTTAATTTTGGACCCTTTGGACCTTAATGTAGACCAATTTGAAAACGGGACCAAATATTAAGATTCTAAATACATGGTTAGATTGGGCATATCAAGGAACCCCAATAATTCAATTTTTGATGAAATCAAACAAAGTTTAATTTTGGACCCTTTTGTCTCCTAGTTCCTAAACTGTTGGGACCAAAACTCCCAAAATCAATCCCAACCTTCCTTTTGTGGTCATTAAACCTTGTGTTAAAATATCATAAATTTCTATTAACTTATACTAAAGTTATTGTGAAAAAAAAACAATAATTTTTTTTTTCCGTTCGTACAAAAACAAATAAAGTTAAACATACCCTCTTTACTATCTGATGGTGAGCTGTCATGTCTATGGCGATCATATATGACAGATTCTGATAGTCTATCTAACTTTTCTTTGAATGCACCAACAGTCGCAGAATCAAAGATTACAAACTTTATTTTCTAAAAATAGAAGCAATAAGATCTATTATTTTTTTAAGATATCTTTTTTCTTTCTTTTTTTTTTATTTCAGGTGTGCATTTAAATAAAGTTGAAGTTAATATAATATCACTTTTTCATGGTAAGAAAATAGATGATTTTTGTGATGCCATAGAAAAGTCCCAATCTGTTGAAACAGATCTTCAATGAAGTATTGAAGCTCAAATTCTGCTTGTTAAGACTTTTCTTAACTTTAGATCTTATATAGAGACACATTTTGGTAAAAATATAGTATTCTTTCAGGGATACCTAAATATCTTTAATTCCAGAGTCAGAATAAGTGTGAAGCCTAAACTCCAACAAAGAATGAAGGTCCAATACTTAAATCTTGAAAAAAGTCCTTCTGGCAATCCTAGTAAGCATTAGTTTCAGAAAGTCAAAATGATAAACCTTGAAAGCAAGACACTAAAATGGCTTAAATATATATCGATCAGTGGTCACTTTTGCCATTAACAGGCTATTATTTGAACTTGGAATTATTTTTAATTATGGAATTTGCTTGATTTCTTGTTATTGAAATTTTCAATAAATTCCACGTTTATTCTGTACTGAAATGTTCTGTGCTGCGCACAACACTTTCTATTACAAAGAAAATAGTATTTTGCAATAGAATGTACTGTGCCGCGCACAACACTATCTAACCAAACTACATTGTATGGAAAGTGTTATTAACCGCTCAAAAGATCATAATACCAAATATTACATGGAATTTATCAAAAATTTTAAACACAAGAAATTATGCAAATTCCATAATTAAAAATAATTCCAAGTTCAAATAATAGCCTGTTCATTGCAAATCTAATTTTAGCAAAATTAGAACTTGTATTGTGGTTAGTATAAAAAACATTTGCTAACCTACTTCTTTACCACTAAACCAGTTTAATCACAAGATATAAGTATGAAGTAATACTTGTGTAAATTGAAATTATTTATTTTTTCATCTGTTTGTGTATCGTGAAGTCATCTGTGCTCGATAGTAATCAGTTCTCGATAGCATTGTGCGTGGTTAAAATAAAAGTAGTTCGTGAAATCGCACATGTTTTTCTAATTGTCGGTAATTCAAGGACAGAACAAAAACACGCTTCAAGCATGCAATAATTTCACCATTTCAAGTTTTCAGACATGGTTCAACAGTAAAAATAATATTTTCCAATTTTAACCTCCATTTCCTCATTCCCGAAACAACCCCAACTTCATCCCCTCGGTTCATTAATAGCACGTTTCCAAATGTTAACAAAACTTAGATCAAAAAGAAGGTCAAGTCCACATACGTAATACACAATTGTTAGATGTGGTGTGACGTCGCTATGGAAAAAATCTATGGAACACAGTTTGGGCCATATCTTATGAACTTTAAAAATTTAATTCAATTCAATTATCAGAAAAGTAATGCACTTAAATATTATTACTGTGACAGTAAAATATTAAAAAGAGTTGTGACAACATCTTTTTACAGATAAGAAGTGGTTCAATAATTTCAAATCATCGAAAATATATTAAAGATTAATATTCAATGCATATTTTTGTCCTTGAGTGATAATTCCTAGGATATCTGTTAAAGATGTCTTAAAGGGAAACTTCGCAAAAAAATCAAAAATTGATATTATGTTTATTCTGTATAAAAATGCTCAAATTCATAGATATTAAAGTTTTATTCTGCTAGATAAGAAATCACCATCGATTTTAAATTTAGAGTATCAATTCTCTGCGGTCAGCCATTTTGTCACCTTCTCCGATTTGCAGTCACGATATGTCTAAGGACCAAAACTACAGTAACCCGATGTAGTCGTAATTGCGTGTCGATATCTCGTCAATCGTATGGTTGTTTTATCCGACTAGTTAACTAACTTGATACGGAAAATTTTCTTCTTTTTTTTTTAAATAACCATGATCTGTTATTTTTAGACTGATAATATAGGAATTTAATAGTGAAAAAGTCAAAATTTCAAATCATAAATAAGTCTTCCGTGAAACTTGAATTGTTTTCGGAAATCTAATTAGTTCATAATTCTTTTATGTAATAAACTTTATTCAAATAAATTAGGATCTTCGCTCCACTGATCACCCGCATGGCTAAAGGTATTACTCCCAAAGATATTGTAGGGGGTGTGAGGTGACACGTCCAGGTATTCAAGCGATTTCCTGTCGAGTTTGCAAATTCATGCATCGTTTCACTTCTTAGTGTATTGATAAGTGTACACGGCCGATAACTTATAACTTTCCATTTTGAACTATTAGGTGTATAATATAGATCTCTATCTTGCGTGTCCGAAAGTGATATTACTAAACTCATACGCTTGTTTATGAATAACATTTCTGGTGAAAAGAAAATTATTTATAAAAATATAAATAATACCAAAAAAAAACCAAACAGATTTGATGAAATAAAAATCTATATACGTATTTTTTCCAAGGGTAAATTTGGTAAAATGTAATATATACTCGTTGTCAATGGTGAAGGCCAGAAATATTGATTTAAAACTAGAGGCTCTCAAGAGCCTGTGTCGCTCACCTATTAATGTGTTTACTGATGTCGGCCATCTTTGTTGGTAGGCGGAGTCATTAGACACTCTTTTTAAAAATAGATACCCTAGTATTATGATTGTGGCCAAGTTTGGTTAAATTTGGCCAAGTAGTTTTAGAAAAGATTTTTATACAAGTTACAAAAATGAGGAAAAGTTGTTTAATATTGACTCTAAAGGGCAATAACTCCTTAGGGGGTCCTCTAACAATTTTGATCATGCTGACTTATTTGTAGATCTTACTTTGCTGAACATTATTGCTGTTTACAGTTTATCTTTATCTATAATAGTATTCAAGATAATAACCAAAAACTGCAAAATTTTCTTAAAATAACCAATTTAAGGGCAGCAACCCAACAACAGGTTGTCCGATTCAACTGAAAATTTGTGAGGGGATATATCTTATTCTGATGGACATTAAAATCTTGAAAGATTTGCCCTAAATGTCTTGGTTTCAAAGATATAAAGCAAAAACAGCATTTTACCACTATGTTCTAATTTTAGCCATGTCGGCCATTTTGTTTGGTAGGCTGGGTCATCGGACACATTTTAAAACTATAAACCACAATGATAATTGTCGCCAAGTTTGATTAAATTTGGCAAAGTAGTTTTAGAGAAGAAGATTTTTAGAAAAGTTACAAAAAATGATGAAAAGTTGTTAAAAATTGACTATAAAGGGCAATAACTCCTTAAGGGGTCGACTGGCAATTTTGGTCATGTTGACTTATTTGTAGGTCTTACTCTGCTGAACATTATTGCTGTCTACAGTTTATCTCTATCTATAATAGTATTCAAGATAATAACCAAAAACTGCAAAATTTCCTTAAAATAACCATTTCAGGGGCAGCAACCCAACAACGGAATGTCCGATTCGTCTGAAAATTTCAGGGCAGATAGATCTTCAACTGATAAACAATTTTACCCCTGTCAGATTTGCTCTAAATGCTTTGGTTTTTGAGTTATAAGCCAAAAACTGCATTTTACCCCTATGTTCTATTTTTAGCCATGGCGGCCATCTTGGTTGGTTTGACGGGTCACGCCACACATTTTTTAAACTAGATATCCCAAGGATGATTGTGGCCAAGTTTGGTAGAATTTGGCCCAGTAGTTTCAGAGGAGAAGATTTTTGTAAAAGTTTACGGACGACGGACGCAGGACGACGGACGACGGACGCCAAGTGATGAGAAAAGCTCACTTGACCTTTCAGGTCAGGTGAGCTAAAAATGTACGCACTTGTCGACCATTCGTATATACGCCTGGATTATAAGTTACGGACCTATAGCGCAAATTAAAACATATACATGTATATATAGAACATAAGAAAGAAACATACATTTTGCGTAAATTGGGGTAAAAGTTTTGTAAAATGACAAGTCCACGTATGCCAACATGCAGTATGTAATCATCAAATGACGATAGACTATAGTATACCAAAAGAAGAAGAAGAAGAGATTTAAATACAGGTCGATATATAACTTTATTTGGCTCATCGAAGTTATGGACATTTATATATCACTTAGATTGTTCTCGAAAAAAGGAAGAAATTCGCCATCATCACAATTGTTCCGACATGCATGTAATATATACGCAACTGGAAGTACACTAATACCGAGGGATGTGAATATTTTCCAGGAAAACTATAGAGTATCAAAGTTTCAAATCAATTTTGGGATTTATTTTCTCTCTTGATATCTAATGACAGCAATTTAAAGAATAAACTGCTTGTCCGTTTTAGTGGTATTCTTGCCAGTTGAAACAGACTTATAATTACATTAAAAAACAGGGAAAGATGACATTTAATTCGTTCATTTTTTTTAATACATCGTTGGTCAAATAGCTAAAGTATTATATATAGTTACGGTGTGAGACAAAGAGTATTTTAAGAAGGACATTCCCGATTATGTATAAATTTTGTTGATGTTTTTCACACTTGAAAAGCATATCTGTTCGTAATTTGTTGATTCCATTCCAATTAGATCCTTTAATTTCCTGTCAATTTTTTAAAACATCTTTTTTCAAATATCTGAAGTATTCATGTGTTGTGAGATTTAAAATATTTTGATGAGCAGTTTAATTCCTAAATAGGTAATTAAAGATCACTTTGGATGGACTAAATTATATAATTGCAATTGTTAATGATCTGTTTGAAATATTTAAGGCTGCTGTTCCTAATTTGAAATAGTACAATTTTTAGTCCATAAACTCGTGTTTAGAAGGCAATTTATTTATAAATTCTTCAATTATAGCGAACCCTATCATAGTTTTCCATAGATTCACCTGCAAGTTACCTGTCCATTTAAACTTTTGTAAGTTCTATTGTCCCATTGAACAAATACAACAGGTAATGTTTTCTGTATAGTTTATTTGATGGACCTTTAAATTTCTTCCAAGAGAAATCTATCACTCATTGATTAATTTACCTGAACAAAAAATTGAACTGTCAATGATAAAAAAATACATGTACAAATAATAAATAAGAACTCCTGCAAAACTGCATGTGGCATTGTATTTATTCAATATCAATAATACAATTTTTATAGTTTCAATATAAACACTGATTCAAAAATTAAAAGTTGATTTCTGATCAAACTTTTGTATAATTAACCTTATAACCTATAGGAGGGTAAGCTTGTCTAAGGGGGGATTAGTTTGTTCATACTTCAGTATTTATGATAGTAAAATGAATCTCAGCCAAGTGTACATTGCTATTATTTAGTTAAGTTAGTTTGCAAAATAAATTTCAAACTCATTTTCAAGATTTCAAAATTATTCAAGATGCAAAATTAAAGCGTTTTTTTAATCAAATTATTCATGGAATTCTTAAAATATTTTTTTATCTAAATTGATGTAATGTGTAAATAATGTATCCAATGCAAAATTTGCACTTTGTATGAATCAAAAGAACTACATAATACATGATCAGTCAGACTCAACAATAACCAGGGGAGATAATTTTAATGAATATATCTACAGTGTTTAAAAATGTCCTCAGATTTTTCAAGTGTTATTCCATCTATAACTGCATCACATATTGCAGTTCTTGTATGGTCAAAAGTAAAATAACAGTGATTTTATAAAATAAGAGTACAAATAAATCATTGTACAAATGTTACTTTTTGGTCTTCCCTTACATAAAAACAGCAAGAAAATTATTAATCTATTCAGATACATAGCTGAGAAATCAACATAAAAGGAATAAGTTGAGATGAATAACTATTTGTGAAAATAAGTTGGTTTACAGAATTGGAAAAATAAACAAAAAACATGCATTCATACACCTTGGGCATCTATTATATTGATTTCATGAAAACATAACAAAACCTCAGTTTTGAATGAAGAATAAAAAACAACAACCAGGGTATATTGAACAATTACAAGTGTATTTTCATTTATTTGGAAGATTTTTTTTTACTCAGGTAAATTAATCAATGAGTGATAGATTTCTCTTGGAAGAAATTTAAAGGTCCATCAAATAAACTATACAGAGAACAATACCTGTTGTATTTGTTAGATGGGACAATAGAACTGCCAAAAGTTTAAATGGACAGGTAACTTGCAGGTGAATCTATGGAAAACTATGATAGGGTTCGCAATAAAATAATTAAGTATTTTATCGTTACTAAAGTAATCAAAAGTCATAATTCATTAAAAGTGATCTTATGCAAAATATAAAAATATACAACAGCTATCCAGTTATTGTGCGATCTTTTTATTCCCGTTATTTAATTTTAATTTTTTTTTTTTACATTCATGTGTCTGAAACTTTGTCTGACTCCCGTTTACAATTGATACGAAATGTTGTTCACACCTGAAATGCCAGTGAACCGTGACACCTAGATTTCACTGAATGCGGCAATGGACATTTGAGCGCATTGACAGGACATTTGAGCGAAAAAAAAAGGACGTTTGAGCGCCAAAGTATAGGACATTTGAGCGAAAATAAGAATAAGCGTAGGACATTTGAGCGAAAACAAGTCATGGATAGAGAATTGTCTTATTGGCAATCATACCACATTTTCTTACGAATATAGTTCATTAAATGAGGAGTTTACCAACAAAAAGATTAAAACATATTTTAATTGTAAAAAACAAAGCACTAAAAACAAAGCACAGTCATAAAACAGGAGTTTACCAACAAAAAGATTAAAACATCTTTTAATTGTAAACAAAGCACTAAAAACAAAGCACTGTCATAAAACATAAAACTCGGCAACGGCATTATTTACAAGTCTGTTCGGGCTTGGAACTTATATCCCAGGCTTCTGACATAAAAATCCCTCGTAATTTCCTGCTGGCAGTATTTCGAATGCAAATCCCGGAGATTCTGTTCCTTCTCCTTTTCTGTTCGGCTCTGCGGTGCATCAATGTTCAAACTCCGAATTTTTATGTAAGTCACAGATTGCAATTTGATAATAGTGTCAAGGAAAATATAAATTGATGGATGACTGTGATAGAACTGCTCGTTATAATGGGCATGAAATGATTCGGGCCCATTGTTAGTACGTTTTAACGAGGATGGAACTTCGGCCCAGAGATGAGGGGGAAATAACGATTCATCTGTTATATAAGTATCAGTCAGGTAATCTGCAAATTCTATACAAGGCTTGTCGTTAGGTACAACGGCCATAAAATCTTCTACGAAACAGTCGGCTACTTCGTCTGGAGCTAAAAAGGCTATCCCAAAAATCCCTTTAAGCCATTTACTAATGTCTGAATCAAGCTCTTTGTATTGTTGACTAAGTCCAACTTTCTGGATTTTTCGCCACCAGGCTACGCCTCTTTCTATATATAGCCTTTGAAACGCTGCCAATGTCTTCAGACTTTAGATTTGCTTCATCCATGTTCTGTAACTCTGTACGGATAATTTTTGAAGGACGTTGAGCAATATCATCATCCGCTTTTCTTTTTGATCGTACCCGCAGCAAGTGACGTTCATTGTCACGATCACTGGTATCATGGTTATGAGTATTTTTCTGTTGAATTATAACGGTTCCGGTACAATCCGTCCTCAGTCTTGCTTTGCAACCTTTTGCCTGAAAAATATTGAAAGGACAAATACAATTGAAGTGTTTAAATGCTTTTTCATTTGCTATTGCAAGACATAAAAATAAGATGTAGTATGAAATGAAATGAAATGAAATTCATAACATGTTTAGAATGGGAACACCACAGACATTTATGTGTTTAGCTTCTAAACATTTTCCTAAACATGTTTAGGCTCTAAGCACAATTTTTACAGTGTATTGTATGAATATTGTAAAGTGCCTAGAAAATCAACCTAACAATGTTATATAGGTTACAGTACGACCTTCAACATGGAGCCTTGATACCTAACCCTATATGTGGTAGCTTATATTCAAATGTGTTAAAAAATTAATCTAAAGGAGGTATAAGATAGACATATAATGATATAGATATAAATCAAAATTAAAAGAAGTTATGGAAGTTGAAGCGTAACAGACGAACAAGTAGTTTACATTAACATTAAATTTGTAAAAAAAGGTACTTACTGTACATCTCCAGGATATTTCTTCTCCTTTTAGTGTTTTGTCCACTCTATATCGGAAACTGTCACAAACAAGGCTTCTTTTTCCCTTATTAGTCTCGGTCAAAATAATATCCATTTTAACACGTACATGTATTATTAGTATTAAGATTTCAAGTGCCAAGGGACATTTCTCTTAATAGATATATATATAAGAATTTTAGAACAAAGAAAATTTGCATAGCCAATGAATTATAGTAGAATTGATTGGTAAATAGAGATCAACTTAGGATTTCACTTACATAAACCAGCCAGAACCGGTCGAATTACTCGGGTGTGAAATAAAATAAAAAATATTTATAACTAAATCTTACTTTTTTTTCTTACTTTTAAAAAAAAATCTTAATTCGTGTAAAATTATCAGGGAAAATTTCGCTCAAATGTCCTGTCTGAAAACTCAGGTAAGGTTAATATCCCGGCGCTCAAATGTCCTATGAAGTCGGCGCTCAAATGACCCTATGTGCTTTTTTCTTTTTCGCTCAAATGTCCTATGCCCACTGAATGAGGATCAAAAGATTAGAATTACATAATGCTAATCTTTTAATTACCTTGAGTTAAACTACGCATTCCACATTCTTTAGGTGTCACAAAACAATACACATTTTATTGTTTCCACTGTACAAGCAAGTGAAAATGATTGCTGGAATGAAGCAAAAAGGTCAGAATACAAACATGTATTTTTAATACACTATCGATCATGTCAGTTTCGTATGTTTGTTTAAAGTATTTTTAGAAAAAAAATCATAAAAATGTTCTATTGTATGATTTACTTTTATTATTAAAATTCGTTTTAAAAAATCCACACGATCTTATTTTAAAAGTTGCATGGCTATCACTTATTTTTCGTTGGTTAATAGCTACACCAAAAGTCGTCGATGCGCTTTAAATCGCGTTATTAGATGGTTAACGAACAAGACTTAAATGAGATATTTTCACTCCCGGCATGCATCAAAGACTTAAACTACGTCACATAAGTCAGGAAGTTTCAAAAAATAAAATTAATAATTCCCAATTTTCTTCTTTATTAGATTTCATATCAAAATAAAACTTGGTGAATATGTTTTTTATGGTATTATGAACATAATAAGATGAAAAGTGAAAAATCGTGAATTATCCCTTTAATTGATCCATAAGGCTAAAAATCATAAAACATATATATAGTTGTTTCTAGAGACAAATGATACTTAATTGATACTTTTCTTCAATTTGCATAATTTTAAATCTTCTATTAATATCAAACATGCTTTCCATACTATACTTTTCACAACTATTGAGAACTGATGACGTATTGCACACAATGTCAAAATTGAGCAAAACAATAGATGATTAGATTTTTCTTAATTTACGCAATAGAAAATCGGGAAGATTATTAGAATCGAATAAAAGTATCTTCTAAATTAACACAATCAGACTTGACCCCATTTATTTGAAAAACTGGCCCTATGGAGCAAAATTTTGTTACACTATCGAGAATCGATAACACTAGAATATATCAAAATGAGAGGCTAGGTACAGCAAAGCATGCTTTCTATCATTTTTGCCCAAAAATATCTATACTAAATCAGAAACATGTCTTTCTTTTTAACATCTGCTTCTTTTTTCTGTTGAAATGGTATCTAGGTTTAGATCAAGCAATTTGTTTGAAATTTTTTTTAATAATCTTTAACTTGTAACAATACAGATTAAAAAAAATATCTGGAACTTACCTTGATACATTTTGACCTCTGAGCTGTGACCTTGGCCTCAGAAACAAGACAATTTACAACTTCATGGACGGGATATTTAAGTAGCTGTCCAGTTCCTACTGCAGAAAAAGCCACACAATTGTGATTCCTAATACTACATTGCCTCAAACAATCTCTTACTGCTTTATACAAAACCTGTAAAATTCAGGGGAGATAATTACATTGAGGTACACCAATTGATTCATAGGTATAAAGTAAACAAACAAACCAAAGAAATTACATGAGTGTACAAGTGTCTTGATTTTATGTTAAAAGTCATAAAGAAAAGAGTTTTACTACAAGTATACATAAAATAAACATTTTTAAAAATCAATGAAATTGAGGTCAATGTCAGATTATACCTACCAGACAGACATGTACACCTTACAATCATTCCAGACAAGGCATGGGGTAATCGTAATCAGCTGTAATCGATTATATTTTGCAGTGTTATCCTATGTAATCAGTAATCATGCCATTCCTGATTACAAGTAATCATAATGTAATCAATTACATTGCCAAAAACAGGTGTAATCATGATTACTTTTAGATTGCTTTAAGATTACATTCATATGATTACTTGCTGATTACAAATCTTGTATACTGGTATATAGGAAAATAGTTTTTGATAGACAATATGAAAATGTAGAGCATGAATAAAAAAATCATGAAACTAGTATTCACTATGATGGGACTTTGTTTAATGTGATAAATAGTATCATCTATATAACAAGTTTTGTGTAACCAAGTGTTTTATTTTGTTTACAGTTTACTAAAGGAATTTGCTTTCCAGTGTTTGTGAGATTGAGCTCTTATGATATAAGAGTAAGTCTTGAAAGCATTTTTGTTCATTGATTGAACACTTCTGATATTTAATCCAATTTCATATAAGTATGCCTAATATTTTTATAAAACTACAATGAAATTCAAAAGCAGAAAACATTTAGTTTCAATTTGACTTTGAGGATCGACATACATAACTGCATAAGCCCTTTTAATTCAAAATGGAATTAAAAATCATATTTCATTTTTGACAATTTTAAAATTTTGTTTTCCATAAATGTTATGATATATGTGTATTCAAAATTTTCAAACGAATTATAACACTTAATCACTTAAAACTTTATTGATATTGCAATTAAGACAAAATGTTAATACCCGAGCTCACCTATTGTTTGTTTAAAAAAATGAAAGTAGTGATTAACCCCTGTAAAAACGTTTATGGATGTGTCAATTATGCCCTCACAGACAATAAAACTATACTTAATTGATTTTTCATTATTTGTCCAGGTTTTTTGTTAATTGGGCAGTTGGTTAAAATTTGTAGAAAAAATAAAAAGATATATTTTACATAGAGAAAGGACACCTGTCTATAGCTATTTTATCAAATTACACATGTTACACTGTACTTGTCTAAATTTTTTTAAATAAGATTAATAAATAATGGCTTTTAAAAAAAAATCATCAAAATTAGCTTTTTCGTGAATATAAAAAGTTATTAAAAATTCTTTAATATTGCAATATACAATGTAATCATAAGTAATCACAAGTATTACATTTGAAATAAGGTGTAATTGTAATGTAATCGATTACATTTTATAAGCAAAGTAAGTTTTGATCGACCCCATCCCTGTTCCAGACACCAAATATAGTTGACCAACTGTTTATAGTATTTAAATAAATGTCCATTGGACCCAGATGATGCTCCCTCTCGCATATAAAGTTTACTCAAGAATAGTAAAATAATGCAACACAAATTCAAACTTAATCTGTGTTTTGTGGTAAAAAGCACTGTGTGTAAATTTCATAACATTTGGTTGACCCAAACTAAAGTTAAAGACGTAAACTAAATTTGGAACATACTGACATACGGACAGGCAAGAGTAACACTAAATGCCCCTTAAATTGTGGTGGTGGTATAGATATATACCAAAACCCAAAGTCTTAACATTAACCAATGATCAATGAAAATGTGGTCAAGGTTAAATAATACCTGCCAGACAGACGTGAACACCTAAGAATGATTCCACATACCAAATATAGTTAATTATTGCTTAACGAACTTGAAAAACAGACCAAAATACAAAAACTTAATATTGACCAATGAACTGTGGATATGATGTAAAGATCAGATAAAACTTGCCAAATTGTAAGAAATCCTGTTCCAAATAAAGTTATTACACCGTATAGTGGGTTATTTTTGCGGGTGTAAAATTTAACAATTTTCATTGAATATGAGGTATACAAAATATTTTTGCGGTTATTAATTTTGTGGATTCATTCAACACTTTTATCAGTACCTTTGCATGTGCACTATTAAATTGGCGGAATTTATTTTGGGTTTTTTGTTCTATCCGCGAAAATAACGAAAATTTACACCCTGAGAAAATAACCTGCTATAAGGTAGTACTCATACTAAATGAGAAACTCACATGACAATTTTTTTCTTTAAGTAAAAGTTGTTGCTGAACCATTAAAAAGTGGTCAAGGACAACGAACATATGAGAGACAGAAACTTTGTAACATAAGGTATGTGCATACAATGTATGAAGCATCCAGATTTTCTATCTTCTAAAATATAAGGCTTTATACAAAAAGTTTACACAACCATTGAACATACTATATAGACATCACAGGCAAGACAAAAACAGCTTGAATGGCATTCAAAGAGTAACACATAGTGCTTCAACAAGTAAAAATAACTGACTTGTTTTTGTTTGCAATCAAATATTTCATGCATTTACATAAGCAGAATAAAGGTGGATAATATTATTACCGATTTGTCACCAGTCCATTTTGGTATTTCAAGATGGCAGACTTCTCTACATGCTAGGTTACGTGACTTTTCGGTAAATATAACACTACTGCTTTCAGTGGTTTCTTCTCCTTTTTTTGCTTGAAAATATTTCTACAATGAATAAGTTACATTACATGTAGAATCCATTAGAATCTGTTGTTTTGATTTGCTGAAAACATTCGCTAGAGATTTTAAATAACACATTGGATTTTTGTTAAATTCAACATTCATGTCAGTTCATGTACTAGCTTAAGTCACAAAAACACATAGCAAACCTGGTATAATAATTATAAACACCCTGGTTGTAGCATAAAAATGTTACTATAAGAAATGAATGCTTCTTTTTGTAATTCTTTAGGGTTGTAAGAAAAGTTGTTTCATTGGTTATCCTCTACATATCCTTTGTTTCTAATGAAGTCATGTATTTAAATATAAATCATGTTGACTGCATGTACTCAGACTTGACATTTGTTATTTCAGGACCTTTTATAGCTGACTATGCAGGATGGACTTTGCTCATTGTTGAAGGTCATACAGTGATAATTTTCATGTTATTTGGTCTCTTGTGAAGAGTTGTCTCATAGGCAATCATTACACATCTTCTTTTTTATATTGAAGATCAGTTTTAATTCAAGTATAATTACCTGTTCAAATTCTGGACCACATTTTCTCATAAAAGCCTGTGTTATTCTGCTCTTATTAAAATTGTCATGTCCTGCTGCCACAACATTCACCAGAACACTAGACTAATAAATGAAAAAAAACAAATATAAAAGTATCAAAAGATTGTGATTAAAAAGTATACTAGTGTTGATTCAACAGTTTTTGTGGAATACCAATTGATGGTGATTTCATGGATAAAGGTGAGCAGCTACTTTAACAAAGTTATTACTGTATTTTCTATAAATTTGTATGCAAAATCAAGAAATCAAATATCAACAAAATACAATTTTTCCTCAATCAAGGAACACAAAAATAATTTAATCCACATTATTTAGAGAATAACATTATGATTGGTTATTAATTTATTGCTTGCTCAATATCTATATTAAAAAACAAACATTTTTGGGACAAGAAAGAACCAGTTGAACTAGAACAACTGACATATATGCAATCCCTCCCTGTCATTGGTTAAAAGTCAATTAGAATGCACATTGCATTGATTTATCTCTGCTCTTGCTATTCATTTGTTACATCATGAAACAAGAATGTGTCCATAGCACACGGATGCCCCACTTGCACTATCATTTTCCATGTTCAGTGAAACGTGAAATTAGGGTCAAAACTTTAATTTGGCATTTAAATTCAAAAGATCATATCATAGGGAACATGTTTACTAAGTTTCAAGTTGATTGGACTTCAACTTCATCAAAAACTACACTGACCAAAAACTTTAACCTAATCTTTGCACTATCATTTTCTATGTTCAGTAGTCGTGAAATTGGGGTCAAAACTTTAATTTGGCATTAAAATTAGAAATATCATATCATGGGGAACATGTTTACTAATTTTAAAGTTGATTAAACTTCAAATTCATCAAAAACTACCGTGACCAAACTTAAACCTGAAGCGGGACGAACAGACGAACGGATAAACAGTACAACAGACAAACGGACGAACTGACGTACAGACTAGTAAACATAATGCCCCTCTACTATCATAGGTGGGCCATAAAAATGCAACTATTTCTGATGAGGTCACAGAAAAATCAAGATCTTTACAGATCATCCAAAAAAGGATTTCAAAGATAAAATTTTGTTACTTATAAAAAAAACCAGAAATACAGATTCCACCATACCATGCATATTGCTCCACTCTGGCAAGCCTTGAAAATACTTATATAATTTGATAACTCTTTACTCACCCTTTCATGAACAATATTTCCTTCTTTGAGAATTATTTCCAGCTGATCAATGTGATAAGTATAATAGTTGTTATGACCATCTTGTTGTGGTTGTTTAGGTCTTGCACCGCCAAAGTCTGGTGTAGTATTTCTTCTTTGTAAATCAGGTTTCTCAGCTCTTTGGTAAAAAAAGTAATTCATGAACCTACAGTTTACTGTGGATTCATTAATTATTCATTTGATACCAATTTTCGTGGATTTCGTCAGTACATGAAAACCACAAATTTTAATGTTTAACGAATTGTAATTTTGTTGTATAATTAAATGCAGACTTTGGAAAAACCACAAAATCAAATATCCACGCAAATGAAAGTTTTCCTCAATCCACGAAAATTGGTACCCACGAAAATAAATGAATTCACAGTAGTAGTTAAGTTGTAACAGTAAAACCTATTGTATAAACTGAAAACCTGTCTAAACTAAACATGTTCTTCAGTCCAGTCATGTGTTGTTAGATTGATAAGACAAACATCTGCCAAAATCGAACAAAATCTTTGATCCCAATGAGGTTTGGTTTAGACAGGTTTCACTGTATTATATACAAATAATAGATATGGTATGTTTGCTAAGAAACACTTTTCAAATAAGCCTAAAGGACAATCCAAAATTCTGCACATGAAGAAGGTCCATATAGCACCTAAATCAAAGGCTATGAATCATCACTAGATGCTGTTAATTGTGTTTTTGGCATTACCTAATTTATCCTATAGCATCCGGTTTAATGTTTTACTCAATCCACGAAAATTGGTACGCACGAAAATAAATGAATTCACAGTAGTAGTTAAGTTGTAACAGTAAAACCTATTGTATAAACTGAAAACCTCTCTAAACTAAACATGTTCTTCAGTCCAGTCATGTGTTGTTAGCTTGATAAGACAAACATCTGCCAAAATCGAACAAAATCTTTGATCCCAATGAGGTTTGGTTTAGACAGGTTTCACTGTATTATATACAAATAATAGATATGGTATGTTTGCTAAGAAACACTTTTCAAATAAGCCTAAAGGACAATCCAAAATTCTGCACATGAAGAAGGTCCATATAGCACCTAAATCAAAGGCTATGAATCATCACTAGATGCTGTTAATTGTGTTTTTGGCATTACCTAATTTATCCTATAGCATCCGGTTTAATGTTTACCGTAATATTCAAAATCAGTTAAATGAAGATGAAGGCTTAAATAATGTATGCATTTAAAAGACTTGATGTTTCAGTAAATCATCAGCCAAAACAAAAAGACTAAATGACTACTATGTATGATAATTTAAATGAGGTCCTAATAAAGGCCCTCATATATCATTAGGTTTAATGTTTACTATAATATACAAAATCAGTTGCATGAAGTTTACAGTACCAATGATGAAAATTCCACAAGATATTTAGTTAAAAAGAAAAAAAGTTATCTGGAAAAGAATAACTTATATTATTGCATAGCAATATAATATTTCCCACAGAAAGTAACCAAATGTTAGCATGCAATAAATTCTAATTTAATATTGCACTAGTGTAATAAATCTTCAAAATTCATGATGTCATCAATGACAAAATCTTGGTTTAAACCAATTATTCACTTTCAAACATTATATTGCTATACATTTATTTTGTACAATAAAAGGGTTATTGCATGTATATTGGGGAATATTGTCCCTTGTAGAACATATATTGCACTCGCAAGCTCGTGCAATATAAAATTTTACTCGGGACAATATTCCCCAATATTCATGCAATAACCCTAAAATATCGGTAAAGGATAACTTAAAAACAAATATTGCATTGCTATCAGTCCATCATTCTGCTTCTGAAGAAGGTTAATATATGACAGAAACCAGAAACCACTGATAAAGTGTAATTGTTTTTTTTGGCATTACCTTACATGATCTAAGAGTACTTAATCTTCAGTTTCTTATTCAGACCTATACTTCATTATCTGTGCTATGAACTTACCCGTGAACTACAGGCAAAGATTTAACAGGATGTAAATCATGTGTTGAATCTTTCTTCCTCTCTATTTCAATTCCACATTTATGTTTCTCTTCAAAAGTTGACAAAAATTTTCTCCCACCACTCGAGTCCAAAGATCTAGACATAATGGCAGGATCATTCCCTGAAAAGCCACATAAATCATAAGATAAATATTCAAACCAAGTAAACAAATTATTCATGTTATTTCAATCATTTTTATTGACTAGAAAGATGGAGTCTATTTTTTCAAACTCAAATTCTAATACCAGATGATACAAAATAAACTTAAACCATCCCTGCTAACATTCGAAATATTATATGGGATTTTTACCACAAAATGAACTTAGGCTCCTACTTTTCTGCCATAGATAGACAATAATAGGGTATTGAGTTGACATATCAACAATATAGGGTTGTGAGCCAAAGCACCGTGTTGAAGGCTGTACCTTGACCTATAATGGTTTACTTTTATAAATTGTAACTTGGATGGAGAGTTGTCTCATTGGCACTCATACCACATCTTCCTGTATCTATTGGTATTGTCTTTATACTGCAATCCCGAAAATTTTTGGTGAGAAATCAGACTTGGAGAAGTGTTTTCCTTTGACTGATAATTTGTTTTACTCACGTAATAAAGCCATATATGATATTTTCCTGTCAAGTGTTTATACAGAGATAAAAGTGATAAGGGATACCACCACCAAATCCCTGAGCATTACTGAGGCAATCTTGGTGATCCTCATAATTTTACATTTATTCTTTCATTATGTATTCTCACCTTTGTTACTTATCTTTTGAATATCCACTGGACCTTGCCATATTAAAGCTACCAACTGCAAAATCTCTGCTTTCTTATCTTCCACAATAGCAGAATCTCCCTTCAGTTCTATAACTGTCGTCTGCTTGCGAGGATCATGCTTGTACTGTAGACTACCATTTCTTTTACTGTGAAGTGTTAATGTAATGTTATTTCTAAGTTTATATTAGTTTATTTTCCTAAACAATCTTTGTGGTTTTTGAAAGAATAAAAATGTTCATGCATGATCAATTTCATAGTTTTTAACCTATTGACAAGAAGACAAATACAAAACTAGGTTGCAGTCTCAAATATTCTGATAAATTCTTCTATTAACTTAAACTTATTTAATTTTAGATGTAAAACGTCTTCTGATTGGCTGACGTTATTTTGTTATCAGCCCATAGACATAATTTAGTCATGTGACCATAACGTCATCAACGTTTTTTCATGGTTTTCTACTGTTTAAAATGGAATTTAGAATTAAATTATAAGAAATGACTGTAATATTTTTTCTGTCTATTCGAAATAACATAAAAAATGTGTTGCACACCGTTAAATAACCCGCTACGCACGATATTCAGTACGCACCAATTTTTTTATGTTATTTCTTCATAAACAGAAAAAATATTACAGTCATTCCTTAAGTACTATCATTCATCTGTGTAATAATGTTGCTTGATTGGATTCATCATTTTCTATAACATTTGATTCCAATCTTTTTCTCATATCAATTAAAATTTAGCATAACTTAGATAGCTCAGTATTAGTATCAGGTTTTAGGCAAACAACATTTAATTAAACCGAAAAGTCCCCGAATATATATCTTCTACCGTTTACATTTTTGGAAATTTCTGACCTAGTTTAACAATGTTTAAGAAATAAACTCATAATAGATTATAACTAAAAACTTTGTTTTATATAACTGTCTATGTAGTTTTCAAGAAAAAAAGATGTGATATTCTATTGGGCTAGATAGAATAGAATCATAGCTGTATAAGGCTACGATAGCTAGAACATATAAAATACTGTGGATTCATTTATTTTGCTTGTATTGGTGAAAAATTGTAATTTCATGGTTTTTCATACACGCCAATAAAAACACATTTAGCAATCTCACCTTATATCAGACTTTATCTTTTCTAATTTGTCCTTCATTCCATGATCAAAACAGACAGATTTACTTCCCTTTATTTCAATCTTTTCTGATTTGGCTTCTTGATGTTTATTCAATTCTTTTTTTATCAAATCTTTAGCAGGCTGAAAGTCACCTTTTTTCCCAGTGACTACGATAAGTTTCTTATCCTTGATCATTTCAACTTCAACTTTATTCTGATTTTTCAGCTTTGATACTAAATCAGTCCACTCTTTTGAGTTAACATATTTAAAATGTCCTTCATTGTAAGGCAGTTCAACCTTTTCTAAGTTTGCCATGATTGTCTTTATCCCTTTCTCTGCCAAAGTTTTGGAAAATGCTTGACAGCAGAGCAAATTGGCATCCTTTTTGTCATCCTTTAAAGTACAATAAGCATGAACTTTCTCTTTTTTTAGTGTTTCTTTTATCCAAGATGAGTTTTCCTTCAATATGGTAGCAAACCCTTTAGAAACATATTTTGTCTCTTCAACAGATTCTTCTAAACATTCATACATGTGTAGTTTTGCAGCCATCACAACGTCTTGTGAACCAATAAAAATGATTTCATCTTTATCAGAATTCAAGTCTATTTGGCATGCTGCACATTCTTTGCTAAATCCTCTGATTTTTAACAATATTATTTTGCCTTTGTCCATTTTTATTTTTTCACTGTATTCATCAGCAACCTCTGATCTTTTTACCGATGGTCGAGGGGTTGCTGGTATAGGAGGCAAATCCTCCTCATTAATTTCTGAATAGATATGCTCAGATCTTGTAGTTTCTGTAAACTTTTTTTGTTTCTGTTTTTCAAAATCTTTCCTTTCGTCACCTCCTCCAGAGGCCAATGGCATTTGATAACCTTCGTCATCTTCATATTCCGTCATGTCTGCTGACAAAATTCTTATGGAACTGTTACTTGTTCTATTTCCAACATTATCTTTCCTTATTTCAACACTTTCTTCAACTTTTCTAATATTCATGGATTCATATCCAGATTTTCTCTCTATCATAGTCAAATAATGACCATGATGACCATTTGTTTCCATTCCTTTCAGTGCTGCTATTACTTCTCTGTGAAATGCATCGTAGTATGGTTCAACTGTCAAATCTTTGCCTCTTATTTTGTGCGGACTTTTGAATATGTTTTCAAGAACTACAATGAAAATAGTTATACTAAAATGCACACTTTAGAACATTTTTGTTAAAAATAGATGTGATGTAAATCTTTAAAGTATCTATTTCTTTACCAAGAATAAAAACTTATTTAAATTTTAATGTGGAAAATAGAAAAAAAAGTATTGATTAGTAAAATTTCCTTCTTCTGTCTCCTGTTTTAAGTAATTACTTCCTTACATAATTTAAATCCAACTTGTATATTATGGTCAATGATATTTTTTTTATATTTAAAAAGATTAACTGGTAGTCAAGTGGAACATTCACTAACATACAAATGGTATGATAAATTTTGGCTCCTTAAAAAATAAAAATAAAAAAGTGTTAAAAATTTACCATTATGATATCTTTCTGATGTTCATAAAACATAAGTTTTATATAAAAAAAGAAGATGGGGTATGGGTGCCAATGAGACAACTCTCCACAAGAGACCAAAATGACACAGAAATTAACAACTATAGGTCACTGTACAGCCTTCAACAATGAGCAAAGCCCATACCGCTGAATTCCTGACTTTGTTGATGTCAGCACATTTATATTTTTTAATTTGTTCTACATGTTAGCATTAGGGCTTCAAATATCTTAGTATTATAGTGCAAGTTCAACAGTCAAAACTGCCAAAATAGCCTCATTTTGAGATCAGGTTGTCATTGATATTTACATATGTCAAGCACACACAAAAAAAGATATAAATCACATTTACCAAAGATGTTAATAAATCCAAACTATAAAAAGAAAACAACATCCTGGTTTAACAGACATGACAGAGAGGAAATAATTGTCTTTGTGTCAATATATTTCACCACTTAGAATGGCCTCTTCAGCATACTATAAATATAGGAAACAATCACTGAGTACATCATATGTGGGCCATGAGAGTATACACAATTATCATGTTGGTGAAATAATTAAATTTTCATTAATTCCAAACTGCCACTGTCTTTTTATATTTAGGATTAATAAGGTTTTTAGACAACTGGAACATACTTTGGATTCATTATTATTTGTTGGACACCACTCACTGTTCGTGGGTTTTGTGGGGACAGGTGAACCACAAATTCAAATATCCTATGAGTTAAAAAATTTCTATAGACTTAAAAATGTATTTAGAGTTTTGTAAATCATGAGGTCAAATATCCTTGAAAATGATTGTTTTCCCCAATCAATCTAAATTGATAATTTGATACCCACCAAAAAAAAATGAATCCACAGTACTTCTGTATCCATCTTGATTACTCTACCAGCTTGTATTGCCAAAAGGCTTTAGTTCACTTGACTTATTTTAAAATGTTAACAAGTGTGAAATATGATTTTGGAGTAAAGATATTGCTCAAAAATATTTTTTGACAAAAACCCATGCATCAAATGGTTATTTTTGGTAAGAAATGTTAGCCGTTATAATGTCAAAGTGACTCAAAAATGTAACCTTTCGGCACTGAAGTGTCCAGATCATAATTATCTGTTCATTATTTTGAAACCAAATAAATCCCTATGTTTAAGATGATTCAGGAGGGCATAACTCTTGAATTTAAAATGTCAATAAATTACTTTGCCTGGCGCAACTGGATAAGACCACAGAGGTCCAACCCTGAACAGTTTGGGCAAAAATGCACACAATATTCAAGCTTGATACAGGTCTGAATTTGGATTGTTATTAAATATTTGACACATATAATAGGTTTATGACACAGAATAACTGTAGTTACTTAGAATTGGTTATATGATTTGAATTTATATCTTTTTTTTGCTTGTTTATTTTTGCTTTTTGTGCAATACACTGTGCCTGTGCGAATTGCTTGTTTGGGCCCTTTTATGGCCCTTTATTCCTAAACTGCTAAGACCATAACCTCCAAAATCAATCCCAATTTCCTTTTGTGGTTATAAACCTTGTGTTAAACTTTCATAGATTTCTATTTACTAAAGTTATTGTGCTAAAACCAAATGTCTTCAGATGACGATGACGACAACGTGATACCAATATATGACCGCAATTTTAAAAACGTGAAAATTCAACTTAACTGTCTAAACTGAAAATAAAGATTGACATTATGCTTAAAAAATCAAATTGTAAAAACAGTGTATCAGAACAAATTAAAAAAATAATAATTGAGAAGTGTTAATTCATTTTGACCAACCAGAATCAACAAAAAGAGAAAACTAGAGGCTCTCAAGAGCCTGTATCGCTCACCTGATTCTACTTGGGTTTTTGAAATCATACAAAAAAAATAACAAATTTGGCTAAAAGTGACAACACAACCTCATTTATAAGGAAAGGAACATGTTTAATTTCATTCAAAAGTCCCCCACTGGTGGCCATCTTGGATGACGGATCGGCTACAAAGTAACAACACTTGGTCAGCACCTCATAAGGAACATTCATGCCATGTTTGGTTTTATTCCATTCAGTGGTTCTCTAAAAGAAGTCATTTGTATGCATTTCCCATAGGGTCCTATGTTAAACTAAGTCCCCTGCTGGCGGCCATCTTGGATGATGGATCGGCTACAAAGTAACAACACTTGGTCAGCACCTCATAAGGAACATTCATGCAATGTTTGGTTTTATTCCATTCAGTGGTTCTCTAAAAGAAGTCATTTGTATGCATTTCCCATAGGGTCCTATGTTAAACTAAGTCCCCTGCTGGCGGTAATCTTGGATAATGGATCGGCTACAAAGTAACAACACTTGGTCAGCACCACATTAGGAACATTCATGCCATGTTTGATTTCATTCCATTCAGTGGTTCTCTAAAAGAAGTCATTTGTATGCATTTCCCATAGGGTCCCATGTTAAACTAAGTCCAACGCTGGCGGCCATCTTGGATGATGGATCAGCTACAAAGTAACAACACTTGGTCAGCACCACATAAGGAACATTCATGCCATGTTTGGTTTCATTCCATTCAGTGGTTCACTAGAAGAAGTGATTTGTATGCATTTCCAATAGGGTCCTATGTTAAACTAAGTCCCCCGCTGGCGGCCTTCTTGGATAATGGATCAGCTACAAAGTAACAACACTTGGTCAGCACTCCATAAGGAACATTCATGCTATGTTTGGTTTCATTCAATTTAGTGGTTCTCTAGAAGAAGTCATTTGTATGCATTTCCCATAGGGTCCCATGTTAAACTAAGTCCCCCGCCTGCGGCCATCTTGGATGATGGATCGGCTACAAAGTAACAACACTTGGTCAGCATCCCATAAGGAACATTCATGCTATGTTTGGTTTTATTCCATTCAGTGGTTCTTTAAAAGAAGTCATTTGTATGCATTTCCCATAGGGTCCTATGTTAAACTAAGTCCCCGGCTGGCGGCCATATTGGATGATGGATCAGCAACAAAGTAACAACACTTGGTCAGCACCTCATAAGGAACATTCATGCCATGTTTGGTTTCATTCCATTCAGTGGTTCTCTAAAAGAAGTCATTTGTATGCATTTCCCATAGGGTCCTATGTTAAACTAAGTCCCCCGCTGGCGGCCATCTTGGATGATGGATCAGCTACAAAGTAACAACACTTGGTCAGCACCCCATAAGGAACATTCATGCTATGTTTGGTTTTATTCCATTCAGTGGTTCTCTAAAAGAAGTCATTTGTATGCATTTCCCATAGGGTCCTATGTTAAACTAAGTCCCCTGCTGGAGGCCATCTTTGATGATGGATCGGCTACAAAGTAACAACACTTGGTCAGCACCACATAAGGAACATTCATGCCATGTTTGGTTTCATTCCATTCAGTGGTTCACTAGAAGAAGTCATTTGTATGCATTTCGGATAGGGTCCTATGTTAAACTAAGTCCCCGCTGGTGGCCATCTTGGATAATGGATCGGCTACAAAGTAACAACACTTGGTCAACACTCCATAAGGAACATTCATGCTATGTTTGGTTTCATTCCATTTAGTGGTTCTCTAGAAGAAGTCATTTGTATGCATTTCCCATAGGGTCCTATGTTAAACTAAGTCCCCAGCTGGCGGCCATTTAGGTGATGGATCGGCTACAAAGTAACAACACTTGGTCAGCACCCCATAAGGATAATTCATGCTATGTTTGGTTTTATTCCATTCAGTGGTTCTCTAAAAGAAGTCATTTGTATGCATTTCCCATAGGGTCCTATGTTAAACTAAGTCCCCGGCTGGCGGCCATCTTGGATGATGGATCGGCAACAAAGTAATAACACTTGGTCAGCACCTCATAAGGAACATTCATGCCATGTTTGGTTTCATTCCATTCAATGGTTCTCTAAAAGAAGTCATTTGTATGCATTTCCCATAGCGTCCTATGTTAAACTAAGTCCCCCGCTGGCGGCCATCTTGGATGATGGATCGGCTACAAAGTAACAACACTTGGTCAGCATAAGGAACATTCATGCCATGTTTGGTTCCATTCCATTCAGTGGTTCTCTAGAAGAAGTTCAAAATGTAAATTGTTAACGACGACGACGACGACGACGGACGACACCGGACGACGATGACGACGGACGACGGACGCCAAGTGGTGAGAAAAGCTCACTTGGCCCTTTGGGCCAGGTGAGCTAAAAAGTGGATAACAATGAATATTAAACATGTGAAATATAATTTCCTTAAACTTTAAGTGTACCTCTTAGCAACTTTATATTAATAATATCAAATTGTTTTTATTTTCCCTGAATTGTACATGCTTAAATGTCTTAAATAAGGATTTCTGAGTGTATAAAGTAGGAAATATTACTATTTATACTGCACTCGTTCTATTTGAGCAGTCAAAATGTGTGACTGAATATTTCTATGTCATATACAGTCACTGACTCGATATCACCTTTTCTCATGAATATTTAAATAGAAGTTGCCGAAACTATATTTAATTATTCATACAACCTCTACAACCTGTTCTTGTTTCCAATGTATACAACGACGTGTAGCACGATTCAAACTTATTTCTTTTACAATTTTGGGAAAAACATTTTTCAATTGTTAAATTTTTGTGTTTGAAACCTATCAATCATTATGTTTTATGCTTATTGTTGATATTTAAGTTGAATTCATTCACCATTGATTGCGGGTTTTTATAGGTAATGTAAATTTCATTGCCGTGTTGTTTATTTCTCCACCTGACATGAGGCCTTTTTAAAGGGGGATTTCCCCCAATATTTAAATCAAATTGTTAGCATTTAACACTTAAACAACAATTGAAAATAGTTTTTTTTCTATTTTGCAATATTAAGAAAATAATAGTGCATTGCCTTGACATATCAACGATATAAGGATTCGGCCCGAAACGGGGAAATAGCTCAGCAGAGCCTTGCATTTCCCCGTTTCTAAGCATCATCCTTATATCGTTGATATATCAAGTCAATGCACTATTATTGTCTATTTGTACAGACATAACAGAGGTGAATAACAGTTTTCAGAGACATAATGAATGTTTAATGTTTCACCATTTAAGAATAGGTTTGTGAACCAAAATGTAAAACATTTGTTTATAAAGAGCAAATGAATATATTCCTGCTATGATTTTAATGCATGAAGATGTGTTAACATTTCTATGAAAAGAGGATACCTTCTATGATCTGTTAAAACTTGTATGTTTGTATATAGTTTAGAGACCAAATATATGTATAAAATTGATTATCCAAAAGTTGAAGTGATTTTTAGTCCCCAAGTCTTTGAAAATACATATATATATATACATAAGAGTTAATGATTTTCTTTTCGAAATAATATTTATTACTACCCAATTGTCACAACCACATAGGATAATATGTTTGATACAATGATCAAATAAATATAGGGATATATTTATGCTTGGGATTGAAGATTCCAAGTCTCTATACAGCTAAAAACAGTCTTTCAAGCTTTTTTTTTTATAATTGTTGACTTTCATTATCTATTAACTAGATATAAGAAAACATTTCAGGCAAAATTATGGATAACTCGAACAGGGTGTTTCGACCCTCAATAGTAATGAGAATTAACACATTTACTCCTTATATCTAGAACTTTTGCTTGATTAAAATGTATTTCTCTGGTCCAAAGGGATTCAACATAACTAGAGTAGACTGCAATAAGTTTTCTAGCATCATTAAATTTCCTAGTATTCTCAATAATAAGGCCAAAGTGTGTATATTGATTTACATAATATTTTTTTAATTTTTATTATTTATAACTTCCAATTTACAACAAAATATACACAAATATAATTGCAATACATAATATATAAATCTATAGGTATTAGCTAATCATTACATCTTTCTATTAGGAAGCAATTTTTTTTTAAAATATAAAAAATTTAAGTTGGGATCCCGCTAACATGTTTAACCCAGCCACATTATTTATGTATGTGCCTGTCCCAAGTCAGGAGCCTGTAATTCAGTGGTTGTCGTTTGTTTATGTGTTACATATTTGTTTTTCGTTCATTTTTCTACATAAATAAGGCTGTTAGTTTTCTCGTTTGAATTGTTTTACATTGTCTTATCGGGGCCTATTATAGCTGACTATGCGGTATGGGCTTTGCTCACTATTGAAGGCCGTACGGTGACCTATAGTTGTTAATGTCTGTGTCATTTTGGTCTTTTGTGGATAGTTGTCTCATTGGCAATCATACCACATCTTCTTTTTTAAATATAAGATAGAGAGTAAAGCAGTTTGAACACTGGAGAGAGAGAGAGAGAGATAATAAGAGAAAGACAGTGAGAGAGAATAGTGTGGTGAGTTTTCAATATAATTCATCTAGACATTGAATTCTACATTAGTATAGTAAATACATTTACATTATTTACCTGAATCCAAAGATTTATAGAATAACACAGCTATCTGTACTTTCTCTTGTAATGTACAGCTTTCTACTTCTGCCCCTACACCAGCAATTTGAGAACGATCAAAATATAGCTCTATCTCATCCTGAGTAGCCTCCCTTGGTATATCAAATACAATTATACCACTAGGATTATTCAGTAAATCTATATGAACCACTTGTCCTTCTATTGGTTTCTTTTTGGCTTTCTCTTTAACAGAACTGATATCTGAAAAGGTGAAGTTCATTGAGGGTAAACACAGATAACAAATTACATGAAGTAGGATTTGTATTACATGTATTAGTGTGGATTCATTTATGTTGGGCAATGGTGGGTACCAATTTTCTTGGATTAAGGATAACCAATGCATCTTCATGGAAATATAATTTCATGGTTTTGCAGAAATCTGCGTACGATCCTACAAAAATTATTTTTTTCATTCGTTGAACATTTAATTTATAGTGGTTCACCTGTAACCACTAAGTCCACAAAAATTGGTATCTAACGAATAACAATGAATCCACAGTATTATTATATAATATTCATTTAAATAGGTTAAATCTTTTGTCTGATACACTTTTGTAGAGCAAATGGACAATGGTCCCAGATATTTTTAACAATGTCATGGAGAATACAATTGCAGACATTCAGGGTAGTGAGATACCAGAAGAAACAAGGATGTAAAATGGTGTGACATTAAGAGGCAGACAGAACCAGATGCTCCACAGGGCGCAGCTTTATACGACCGCATAGGTTGAACCCTGAATGGTTGGGGCAAGTATGGACACAACATTCAAGCTGGATTCAGCTCTAAATTTGGATTGTGATTAAATAATTGACACAGCATAGGTTTTGGACACAGAATGAATGTGGTCTAATGAACTTAAAATAATTTTTTTGTCTTTGAGCAATCACTATGCTGTTGAATATCAATCCTCTCAAAAAAATGTTTGAAGAAATTTTCTTTTTATTTATGAAATCTGAAATGAGAAAAATTACCCCCCACCCCCCCACACCATTTTTTTTTCACATCCCCCTTTCCCTTTTTTCAAAACTGATCTCAATTCAAATTTCTAATGGAGTTTGCAACAATAACTACTCATTTAAATACATCATAAAATATTAAAATGTAACAAAAAGTGCTTGTTATCACTGAATGGTAAAGAGTGTTTTAATTTATCAGTTGGTAGTAAAAGTGAATATACATTGTGCATTGTATAAAACAATGATTTAAGTTGATTCAACTACTATTCTGGACAAAGAAAGATAACTCCAATCAATTGAAAATTTCTTGCTATTGCACAATATTGTGCAATTAGATATTTCTTGCTATTGTGCAATACTGTGCAATTGAAAATATTTGCTATTGCACAATACTGTGCAATTGAAGATTTCTTGCTATTGCACAATACTGTGCAATTGAACATTTTTTGCTATTGCACAATAGTGTGCAATTGAAGATTTCTTGCTATTGCTGAATACTGTGCAATTGAAAATTTCTTGCTATTGCACAATACTTAATATAATAATTTTGGATCCTGATTTGAACCAACTTGAAAACTGGGCCAATAATCAAAAATCTAAGAACATTTTTAGATTCAGCATATCAAAGAACCCCAAGGATTCAATTTTTGTTAAAATCAAACTAAGTTTAATTTTGGACCCTTTGGACCTTAGTGTAGACCAATTGGAAAACGGGAACAAAAATTAAGAATCTACATACACACTTAGATTCGGCATATCAAAGAACCCCAATTATTAAATTTTTGATGAAATCAAACAAAGTTAAATTTTGGACCCTTTGGGCCCCTTATTCCTAAAAACCTGTTGGGACCAAAACTCCCAAAATCAAACCCATTCTTCTTTTTATGGTCATAAACCTTGTGTTTAAATTTCAAAGATTTCTATTTACTTATACTAAAGTTATGGTGCGAAAAACCAAGAATAATGCTTACTTGGGCCCCTTTTTGGCCCCTAATTCCTAAACTGTTCAGACCTCAACTCCCAAAATCAATCCCAATCTTCCTTTTGTGGTCATAAACCTTGTGTTTAAATTTCATTGATTTCTATTTACTTAAACTAAAGTTATTGTGCGAAAACCAAGAATAATGCTTATTTGGGCCCTTTTCTGGCCCCTAATTCCTAAACTGTTTGATCTAAAACTCCCAAAATCAATCCCAACCTTCCTTTTGTGGTCATAAACCTTATATCAAAATTTCATAGATTTCTATTTACTTAAACTAAAGTTATAGTGGGAAAACCAAGAAAATGTTTATTTGGGCCCTTTTTGGCCCCTAATTCCTAAAATTTTGGGACCAAAACTCCCAAAATCAATCCAAACCTTCCTTTTGTGGTTATAAACCTTGTGTTAAAATTTCATAGATTTCTATTCACTTTTACTAAAGTTAGAGTGCGAAAACTAAAAGTATTCGGACGACGGCGACGACGCAAGACGCAAGACGACGCAGGACGACGACGACGCCAACTGATAGCAATATACGACGAAAAATTAAAATTTTTGCGGTCGTATAAAAAAGGGAAATGGAAGCAAGAACTGTGGAACTAACCCATGTAACCTAATCCTGAAAAATTGTAAATAATCATATAAATAAATTCTTAGACTATAAGTTTAGTATTCTTATTTTGGATATTAATTAATAGACTTTCAAGTTAAACATTATTTTTCGGTGCAGCATATAACTGACATTCCAATGAATAATGGAGCTCATCCTCAATCACATTCAAATTGTAATAGTTACAAAGTCTTTCAACTCTTGGAATATATTCAAGTTTACCCATAGAGGTTAACCTGCATTCATGACAGCCTTTTTCAATTCTCAACTTATGATAACTTGTTCACAATCTGCTTCAAATAAAATTGAGAAGGGAAATGGGAAATGCGTCAAAGAGACAACAACCCAACCAAAGAGCAGAAAACAGCACAAGGCCACCAATGGGTCTTCAACATATTGTCTCTATAGAATAAGTACTGTAAATTAAGAAACAATTGTGTTCATCTTATCATACCAGTGTTGAATAACAGACATAAATTTGAAAACTATTATTAAAGACTATATCAGACTATATTCAGACTTTACTGCATGCAAACACTGCTAACAGAATTTGATATATGTGGTACGTCTAAAAATCGCTATAAAAAAATAAGGAATTTAGGTATAATGCCAATGAGACAACTATCAATTTGGTGCCAAAGAACAAGGATATAATCAAAAACAGGTCACTGCACCATCTTCAACAATGAGCAAAACCATACTGTATAGGTGTAATACCACCAAATCATGGTACGTCACATCCGTTGTTTACGAAAGTAGGTCTAAAAATATATTCCCTTGAATTTGACAGTTGTAGGTAATTAATCCTACATTTTATTGCAGTAAAAACATTTCTGTGTCATAAACATATGTCTTTGGTATTTTAAAACACCATTATTTTTTATTTGGGATTTCTAAAGAAAATTTTGTAATCTTGAGGTTACATGGTGACTAAACCTTGTACACAGATAAAATCAGGGGAGACGTTTGATTGGTTAACTTCCAATGATGGTTATTTTCTTATATGCAATGAAATGTTATGTGAATTTTTTTCTATAGTACTGGACAGGATAAAACTTTACTCATGCCAAGTATTTCTTTATTTGAAACAAAGATAAATTCTGCACATTTTTTTGAAAAGTGCAAATTTAACAAAGACTAATAGCGGAAAATCAATCCTGCTCTAGTGCAATATATACAAGTCAAATGTTCAAAATGTTAAATTTGGAATAGCCTGGTTAGCCTTAGGAGGCTCGAGGGTACAAAAATATCAGAAAAAATTTTAAACATTTGTTTTTGTTATAATAAATTTCATTTATTACACTATAAATTGTTACTTTATGATATGGAAAATAATCAAATTTTTTATTTCGATATTACTTTTCTCTTATTAGTTCAACAGAAAAAAAGTACCCTAACAAAAATGCATACTTCTTTCAAAGGCAGAATGTGAGCTTAAATAAACGGTGACCTCATTTTTTTGTTTTATTTTACTATTAAGTATATGATAAAGTTCATTTATAGAAAAAAATAGTGAAAGCCTATATATTTAAAAAAAAATTCGATTTATACCGCCCTTTTAATTCAAAATCAATCATTTATATTTTTGAAATTTCCATGGTGAACATTCATTTTTTTTAATTCAATTTTTAAATTCAAATGACATAAACTTTAAAATATACGAAAACAAACCATCGATCTTTTCTTTGAGGTGCACAAGAGCTACTTGTCTGACCTTTTCACCATTTGTTGGTGAATGGAAATAGATATGATCAACATCCACTTTGGAGATTACCTCTATGTAATTGTGTAGCGTTTCATCAGTAACTTTTTGAGGGATGTTCTAAAAAATAAACTCTTAGATATTAAAGCCTGAAAGTTAAAATATTAGGAAATATGCAGCAAAAAAGATATTTGTTTTGAGAACAATTCAGCAGACTTAAATGTAAATATTGTATCTTTGTTTTACATAACTGTTATTTCCCTTTTGTGTTCAGAGTTGATGTGGAAATGAATTCTTTTAACAGAGCTAGATCAATCTTTTATCTTTCTGTGGATTTTGTTTTTATATCAAATTATGAATACATAAAATTGAGAATGGAAATGAGGAATGTGTCAAAAAGACAACAACCCGACCGAAGAGTAGAAAACAGCGGAAGGCCATCAATGGGTCTTCAATACAGTGAGAAAATCCAGCACCCCAAGGCATGCTTCAGCTGGCCACTAAACAAAAAAGTTTACTCCAAAATATATATAATTGAACTACAATTTAAAATAATTGAAGATTAACTAAGGCCAAATGTATGCATCTTTAAGATCCAGTCACCGTCAGATTTGATGATGGAAGTGTTTAACAACCTTGACTGGCACGGTCGGTAAAGTGATTTGCACTTATTTATTCAGTTGTTTTGTGATTAATTGTCAAGTTCTCTGAACAGATGTATTATCTTTTAGCTCCATACTTTAATCAGAAGTACATAAAGCAACAAATGCATAATAAACAGTCTATTATAGTGTGCCAAATCGGTAATTTATAATAGTCTACCTTCTATAATATTAAAGAGTTTCATTTGTTTTGATTAATTACAACTGGATATCTGCATCTGTGTGGTCACATAAAAAAAAATATAGCCCTAAAAATGAAACTGCCTTTTAAAAAAATAATACCTTGATGACTAGAATATACTCTTCCCTATGAGACAACCACAGCTTTGTTAGTTCTCGATTTGCCATCTGTCAAAACTTCAAGTACATTCTGTATCTACAAAAATGAATAAAAACATATATATTAATAATTATTAGTACTAGGTTTAATCTGATTTATAATAAACAAAGGACAATGTATACAGTGGTCATGTTGGTTGGCAGTTATCTGATACCTATTTTAGAATTGGGTTAAAAACTATTAGACATGAAACCCAGAACTACTGACGAGCGGAATGTCACAAACTTCAGGGTTGTAAAATCCAACACGACCTGTTGGCAGCTTAAAAAGAAGGGCAAAAGATACCAGAGGGACATTCAAACTCATAGATAAAAAATATACTGACAATGCCATGGTCATGATGGTTAAAAGAGAAAGACAAACAGACAAATAATAGTACACAAGAAACAACATAGAAAACTATAGACTACGCAACACGAACACCACCAAAAACTGGGGGTGATCTCATGTTCTCTGGAAAGGTAAGCAGATCCTGCTCCACATGTAGCACCTGTTGTGTCGCTCATGTTAATACAAACCCAGGTAAATAGTCTAAATCAGTAGGTCACATTCTTGGAAAAGGGAACAGGATTGTAGTTACAACATTAGAGCATATCTGATATCATCTGTAAAAACAAATATTCTGTAACATATATGAAAGGATGATCTAAACTAAACCATTTAGCACTCTTGGTTTATATAGCTTCCTTGTGAGCAGCAACCCTCTATCAAGGAAATCATGATTCAGAGAAAATAAAAACCTGGGAATTTTGTATTAATTGGGAGATATGAAATCTGTATATTAAGTGGTTTCCACACCCACAACTTTAATTTCTTGGTAAAAAAAAAATGGGCAAGTTAATAAATTTCTAAAAAAGATAAGTTCTAGGATAATCTGTTATCACAGAGATATGTCTCGCTTTTTAGTAATTTTGAAAATGCAAATGTTGAAATTAAATAGCAACATTTACACATGTAAAGTTTTGCAAATATTCAGTCAATGAACCATGACTGCAGGTACTAAAAAATCTCCATGGAAATGAGATGTGCCAATGCTAATGCAACTGCATACTAAATACCATTGACTTATCATAATTAGTTCACTTTCAACAAACCCAACCACAAACTAATACATGTAAACTAAGCAAAAATTTCAAAATCAATAAACCATAACTGAGGGGGTGGGGCTAAATAATCTCCATGGAAATGAGATATACCAATGCTTATGCAACTGCATACCAATTATCATTGACCTACCACTAGTGGTTCTTTATAAAGTGACCTAATCACAAACTAATACACAAAAAAAAATATAAATCTTAAAGTCAATGGACCCTAACTGAGGGGGCGGATCCAAATAGTCTCCGTGGAAATGAAATAGGCCAATGCTAATACAACTGCATACCAAATATCATTGACCTACCACTAGTGGTTCTCCATAAACTGACCTAATCACAAACAAAAACATGAAAACTAAGCAAAAATTTTAAAGTCAATAGACCATGACAGAGGGCAGGGCCAAATAATCTCCATGGAAATGAGATATGCCAAAGCTTATGCCACTGCATACCAATTATCATTTACCTACCACTAGTGGTTCCTTATAAAGTGACCTAATCACAAACCAATACATGAAAAACAATTTAAATTTCAAAGTCAATAGACCATAACTGAGGGGGCGGGGCCAAATAATCTCTTTGGTAATGAGATGTACCAATACTTATATAACTGCATACCAAATATCTTTGACCTCCCACTAGTGGTTCACCATAAACTAGACCTAATCACAAACTAATACATTGTTGACGCCGCCGCCACCGCCGCTGCTTGAAACAGCATACGTACCTGTCTTGCTTTTTGACTCCAAAAATGAGTCCAAAGTTAGAAAATAAGTCTGACAGGCAGACCTGTCTTTTGTGGATAGTTGTCTCATTGGCAATCATACCACATCTTCTTTTTTATACTGTCTAATTTTTTAAAGTTTTTTAATATTTATAGGTTTTTGTTTAGATTTTCGAGCAAAAATTGTAAAATAGCCTCTAGAATTCATAATAACTAGATCACACCCGCGAAATCGCAGGCATTTAGAGTTTGGTTGAAAGTATTTAAACTGTTGTAGGGAAAATTTTCGTAAAAGATTTTGTGTCAGGAGAATTTCAGTAAAAGATTTCATGTCTGAAGAATTTCAGAAAAGCTATCAAAAAAAATGAGGTAATTTTTTTTTATAACAGCACCATAAAGTAAAAGGAAATAAACCAGAATATTTAAAAATATGTTATGAGCTTCTATAACCAGTATAATTTAGAAGTCAGAATGTAAAAATATGTAAATTTCTAAGAATTTTTATAATTCAGTATTAGTCAAAGATATTTAGAACTAGCTTAAGAATTAATTTACTTGATAAAAAAAAATAATAATTTAAATCTTCACAATTTTAGATATAATAGATGTTATTAAAGCATATTACATGTATTATGTAATCCCCTGAGGGTTAAGTGACAATAGAGAATTAAGCATTAAAGAAGTTTTATATACAAATGGGATTTCTTATTTTTTAAGATAATTTAGGTTTTGTCACAAGATTTGATATTTGGAAAAATAGATAAACTATATCATTATTATGTAAAGTTAAAATATTGAGTATTAATGTTATGTAAATTGAATAATGAAAAAACGATATATATATATTAGTTGACCATGTAGTAAGGGACACTTGTGTTATAGACTTGGATTTAGACATTTGTTTAAGACAGTTATACATTTTAGTTATTGGATTGATGTTTGTTCCTTACCTGGTGAAATAAGTTCTGGGTTTGTGAAATTTGTTCCTCACTTGGTGAAATAAGTTCCTTGTCTGTGAAATATGTTCCACTGGTTAAACAAGTTATCTTATATACTGAGCATTTGTCATCAGTGAGTTTAAAGTTATCATTCGATAGATATAGGAAGATGTGGTGTGAGTGCCAATGAGACAACTCTCCATACAAATAACAATTTAAAAAGTAAACCATTATAGGTTAAAGTACGGCCTTCAACACGGAGCCTTAGCTCACACCGAACAACAAGCTATAAAGGGCCCCAAAATTACTAGTGTAAAACCATTCAAACGGGAAAACCAACGGTCTAATCTATATAAACAAAACGAGAAACGAGAAACACGTATATATTACATAAACAAACGACAACTACTGTACATCAGATTCCTGAGTACATTATAAAAACATGTATTATATTGATATAATTCTTATATGATTTGCATATCAATAAATACTTGAATTGGATTGGTCAATTAGAATTTTTCTCTAAGTTTACACTTCGATAAACCATGTTTCCGAAACTACTTTCGTAATCTATTGATGCCCGATACACAAGCTTGCAGGGATCCCATGATTTTCGGCAAATAGAGATTAAAAAACAAATGCTAAACAGTTGTGTCTATTTTAGTGCATATATGACAAAAAATAAATAAAATAAATACACTAAAGCTACGAAAATGTATAAATTAAAAATTCAAATAAAATTCCGTGAACTTTCATGATTGATTTGGCGAATTTACGTCATGGCAAAACACGACGTCATACGAATGAAAACTTTTATTGGAAAGATTATTTCGTTACTTGTATGCTTCAAATTCAAATATTATATCTCATTAATTTGAAGTTTTGGAGGTAGGTGCTATTTCATTTAAGATTCCGTTGTATCCGGTTTACACATCAATAACCTCTAGAAAAAATGTGTTTAATCCTATTATATATATGTAATCAGAAGTCCATTACTAGTCTAGTAATGAACTTTTGATGTAATAAATAAAAAGTGTAAACATCCAATTTGGATTCTGTGGAGTATATAGCAAATGTTTAATTATATACTCCATAAAAAAATACCAAAATGACACTTATGAGCCAGAAAAAGAGTAGAATAAGAATAAACATGATAAACAGTATAGTTAAAGATGAACATTTGTACTAATTTGAAAAGGACAATTAAAGTGATTGATCAATTATATTGAAAGAGGTAAAGAAACAAGTCACAATCTTTCGAAACTGTGCCATGACTGAAGTACATGTATGAAAAGAACAACCATGACTGTTAACAGGAAAAATAGAGGAATATACCACATAAAACATGAATATAAATTGTTAGTCTTGTATTATTTTAATTTTAGTTTCTTGTGTACAATTTGGAAATTAGTATGGCGTTCATTATCACTGAACTAGTATATATTTGTTTAGGGGCCAGTTGAAGGACGCCTCCGGGTGCGTGAATTTCTCGCTACATTGAAGACCTGTTGGTGACCTTCTGCTGTTGTTTTTTTTCTATGGTCGGGTTGTTGTCTCTTTGGCACATTCCCCATTTCCATTCTCAATTTTATGATACATAACCATCGCTTTTTATTTCTTATCTTCATCCTATAGTTTCAGTAATGCCTTCAATTGCAAATCATGTGTACCCCATGCAAGCATAGTACTGCATTTAGCTATTATTATAATTTAAGTACTTACTTTCTGTGAAATAGGTTTGAGTGGAACTTAATTTTATTCACTGATTTCAATGAAAATTGTTTGTTCAAAACTTATATCACACCCTGCTTTCATGATATTCATGTATTCATGAATAAAGTAGAATATTCATGAATATTCATGAATATTCCACTTCCATTCATGGTTACTATTCCAGTGTCAAAATTATTCATGAATATGAAACATGAATTAAGTGGAATATACATGAATTCTTAATAACTGTTTGGAGACAACAAATAAATGTTCTTAAAATGCTAGTCACTTACTATATCATAGTATAATCAAGTTTCCTTCATTCAAAATTGTTTTTTTGTGGTAATAAAACCCTTTTTGTCAATATGAATAAACATGAATAAGAATGAATGTTTGGACTTAGAATTTTTTTGCATACATTTCATGAATAAGAATGAATAATGAGGAATAAATTTTGGACTTAGAATATTTTTTCCATTGTGTGACAAACATGAATAAGCATGAATAAAGCTGCATGATAATGACTCGGAACTATTTGTGGTAAACGGGATAAAAATTGATAATGAAATTTGTTCTAGGACTTTTGTATACGTATATTTTTACTTGATTGTTGATGCGGAATAACATACATGTACATGTATGTATTCCACAGTTAAATGAAACAAAAAATATGATAATTTTAATAGATAGCTCATGTAGGTGATATTCATAACATCTTCATACAAAACACTGAGATGTCAAGAAAATAATAAGCAACAAAAGTGACTTTCAGTCATGTGTCATAGATGTTTTCCTGTTCATTTTTGGAGAAAACTAGCGGGTTGGGTAAAGTTAATGAAAGGAAGAAAAGCCAATGCAAAGGACGACGTCAAGCCAGCATTAGATAGGCCTACATAAGAATTATTGACAATAACAATTTTTGAACAATTCCCAGATAAATGAGAAAAAATATCATTGCATAATTACAAAATGTTCAAAAAGCTATCCGACTAAACAGGTTTGGATTAAATTCTAGATTAAATAGTGGACAATTTTGCTAGCTTTTAATGAAAGTGATTGTAAAATTCATATTTCACAGCTATCATGATTAAAAAATATTTTAAACTTAAATGTCTGTATTTGCTTTTGGTTTTCAAAAAACCTCTCAAGGACACTTATTTCAATATTCATGGTTAATCTAGAATATTCAACCATTCAATATTCATAGTTATTCTAGAATATTCAACCTTTCAATATTCATGGTTATTCTAGAATATTCAACCTTTCAATATTCATTAAATATTCAAGGTTATTCTAGAGTATGTATTTAGCATTCAAAATTGGGATAGATATATATTTTTCATTCATGGTGATTCTAATCATGCATTATTCATAGACATCCTATTTCATGTTCATGAATATTCTACAGATAATTATTCATGTTTAATCGTGGTTATTCAGTTCATACAATATTCATGTATATTCAAGCTTATTCAGCTCATACAATATTCATGTATATTCAAGCTTATTCAGTTCAAACAATATTCATGTATATTCAAGGTGCCATTTAACATTCATGAATATTCATGAATATTCATGAACTGTTACCTTGAATATTCATGAATATTCATGAATATTATTCATGAATATTCATGAATTGTTCATGAATATTCATGAATAATTCAAGGTCAGGAAAGCAGGGCAGGAACGAATATTTCACTTTTCAAAACTTTTTAAATATTGAAACAAAATTCATCATGTTCATGGAGCTGTGATTTTTGTTCCAGAACTTATTTCACATTTAGTAGAAAAACTAGTTCCGGAACAAATTTTACAGTGCTGGAACATATTTTCTGTGATATAAATTCCGGTGGAACATATTTCCTATGAAAATTGGTCCGACAGAACAAGTGTCACGCCAGAACAAATTTTTTGTTACATAACCACTGATCAGGAAAGAGCAGAGTACTGGCCTTGGTTATACTTCACCCCTTTATATTGATATATATATATATGAAAATTTCTGGATCTGCCAATGCATGCATGTAAAACATAAATTAAGTTGTATATAACATGTATAATGCGCTGTTTCTAATGTAAATACATTTAGCTTCATAATTATATGTCAGTTAATCATTTTACCAAAAGAGTACCTGTGTGTCTTACTGGATCAAGAGATGTCTGCATCCTTGGAAATTTCCACTGATAAACAATGGCTTATTTTTAGACATAAAAAGTTTCACTTTTGTTTTTAAAGAATAAAGGTGAGAATGTAAGATGAGTTCAGTTAAATCCAATTAAAATATTCTTTTTCTATTCAATAATTATATGTCAACTAATTCCTCTAAAACTGTTTAAAATATAACTTTCTCATTGGGCTCATTGGTTTTTGTTACAAATGATGACTTCCTGAAAATCACTTTCTCTATTTGACCTATATATATATATCAATCTAGAAATTGTTAATTTGGTAATATTTTTCAGTTCTATTATTCAATTTTAACATCATAAATGAAGGTTAAAAAGTATAAATAATACAAACTTGATATGAATGTGACTGTCATGGTGCGACTTGCTTTCCAGCTGACCGTTCTGAACTTCTGTGTTTCCTACTTTCGTTTTCGTTTCAGATATGCGGAATTACACATTAGACCGGCTTCGATTTGCGTTTAGTTTCTTTGTTTACAGGAAGTTGTCTTGTCAGCAATGCCATCCTAAGTAAATTGTCATTTTATAACTCAATTAACAGTGTATTGTACTTCCCAAATGAGGATTAATACAGGTAAATATTTGCAGATTTAAGTAATGCTAAATGTCCAAATATTTCATGAAAATTTATTCAGTGGGAGTTATTTTTATACACAGAAACTGCCCATGAGCTTTACAAATAGATAATTTTTATATGTGTCCATAATACATGTATGTTAGTAGTTTTAAAGAATTTCTCACCTCTTGATACTATCATGAACTATTGAATGATGACAAGGACACTGTTTGTAAGCAATAATTTGTGAACTTATTACAAATTAAAGCAAAGCAAGATTAGTTGAACAGATTAAAATTTCGCTATACATATGTAGGCTAGCACATGTTTCACCAAAATCAACTAAGGTCCTGAACAGCTTATTCAATATAATTGTGTAGCAAATTGAACAATTTTTTCATGCTATGAGAAGCAGGTGTTACCCGCTTGGTCAAAGTATTTTCACTGCAGGAAATCCAGGAATTCCAGTAAAATCTTTTTGTCTCATTTGGAAATGTCTAGTGTAACTGCAGTTATTTTAAGTTGTTTGTGATTGTTTATGGTATTTTCAAGAAAAATATGTTTTTCTATCATCAAGTAGAAGTTGATTAAATGTGTAAATTTTTACTTTCCAAGTCTAATGCCTTTAATTTGAATTAGCCGAAATCACAATTAGAAAAAACAGTTGGCATGATTGGAAAAGTTGTGTTTGTCAATCACATGAAAAAAAATAAAGAACCTATAAATCCCCAAAAATACAGTTTCAAGTTTGCAGAAATTCAATATTTAACAGATATATATATTACAAAAGAATACAAGTTTAACATGTTTAAAGGTTTAACATTTTGTGGTTAATACATTCATGACATTGTAATTAGGCAACCCTCAAATTGCAATTCGCAGGTGAAACAGCTACTCTCCTATGATAGAGGAATGGAATTGAACAAGGTAACACGAGTAATTGCAAAACTATGAAAAGAAATAAATTTAATAAAACATTAAATTTTTATATTTATCAATAAATGTTGGATATTGAATTAAAATTGCTCGTAAATAATGTAAATTTATGCTCATGAAAATCGTGCTTGTCTGGTCTTACATCATTTGTACATGTATCAGATGTCTGACCGTTTCACAAAGATTGCACGAAATGTTGTGTGTTCAAAATTAAAAAATTGTAAAGACATTTATATCATTAGACATATTAATAATTTTTGAAATATATATTTACAGTATGTAGAAGTTATAGAACGCCATGAATGAATTATTCGCACAAGTTTTACAAAAGAGGGACTTGTCAAAGGCTGGTGAATTGTTTTCACTTGCTGATGATGAAATCAAAGATGACCTTGTTCCTGTGTTAGAAGCCATTAGTAAGATTCTAGATTGTACAGACTATCTACAGAATGATAATGATCAAAGTGTTGTGGAAATCTGTATCACAAGAGTCACCACAGCAATCAGGTATTGCAAATAACATGAATAAGACATAGGTTAAGATTGACACAATTTCAACAAGAGATATTTCCCTTTCAATGCCATTAATTAATTGATTAGTTGGTATTTAATGCCACTTTCATCACCATTGTGCTATTTCGTGGCTGTCAGTTTTTGATTGTTGGAGGAAGCTGGCATGCCCTTTGGATAATCATACCATGTTGGAGGTGTATGTTGATAAATTCCTTCATAAATTAGCCAATTTCAATTTTTTAAACTAATGGCTATCCATTAGAAGAAGATGCACTTTGGATAAATTTAATTACTTTAAGCATTGATTGATTTATCACTATGATGTACACATATTTAGTATAGATATTTTCGTAGACTTGTTTGTACTGAGTGTTGCAATTTGGAAAGTCAAATAAGAAAGTCAACTATTTACCTGTGAATTATAATACATTTGTACTTAAAACAAATGTTTTTAGATTTGACCTATTTTTCAATTGTGTCGCTTATTGGCCACTGGACTTAAATGAGACAACAATCAATCGATCAATGGCACCACATACATTACTAAGGATTCACACCTACTCCCGGAGCTATTTAAACTGCTGATAAACTTAAAGATCCTTATAAACCAAATTCTATGGTTATAGAGCCATAAAAACCATTTTCAATAACATTTTTTTGTAGACCTAAGGAAGTAAAAAGCTGGACATAAGTTTTAGCAAAAAATAGTATAATTGAGATTATTTTTGATGCAATAAAATTAAATAATAATTTGTTCAATGCATGAAAATTTAATTTGTAGAGAGACAGGTTCCATTGAAGCACATTCCAAGTGTTTGGTATCGCTGCTGGAGGTTTGTCAGAAATATGACCTGAATCCTGCTGCACCAGAGAAGGACCCACCTCATGCTAAAATAGCCTCTGATATAATGAGCTGTCTTTTTATGGTAAGTTTTCTATTGAAAAAAATATCTTACCAAACTTGTTTGATTTATATCTGCTTTTTGATCAGGTTGTTGTCTCTTTGACATATTCCTCATTTCCATTCTCAATTTTATTGATTGCAGAATGTAAATTGAACTAAAAAAGTGTTTAACTTAATAATTGTTTAAAAAGCAAACTTATTTTCAATAAAATCATTTTTTAATGGAAATATAATAATACATGTAATTTCTTTCCTAGTCTACTGAGATTCATATTTGATCCCGTACTTTTAGTATACCTCAAATCAAGAAGTAGAGGCTATATAGAACTAACCTTGTTCATCAGTTCATCTGACAATTTTTTAGGTAAAGATTGCATGAAATGCAATCAAAACCTAATGGGACTAACTTGATATATAAATGTTCCAAGGCTTATCACTACCTTTTTTGATACACAAAATATAGTGCATTGATCATAACATTTTATACATCCAATCCATGAACATTTCCAGAAATTTATCAATGTAATATATGCTCAGATTTTCAAGGCACTAAATGATGTTACACTTGTCAAGAAAATTACATAACTTTTGCAAGGTGCAGGAATCTACAGTACGCACAGAGAGTTTGTAATCATGAACTCTAATCACTGATTACAGAGTGTAGCAGTGTCACACCGCAAATCACAGATTATACTCCCAATTTCCTCCAAAAATTCTCTCCCAAAACATGTGGCTGTTAATTGGTTTATTTCCCATCGGATGAACTGAAAATTAATGACGCATTACAACATAATCGGATTATCCAGATTTATTACCTTTGTACATTTAATCAATCTTGATTGCACCTGTCATCCTGTGTGCTTTAAAACACGGTATTAAAACTTTCTTTCTTTAACAGATAAAAATGTGACATTTATATTCAAAATAAGATGATTATTCTTGTATGTTTTTGCCCCATGTCATTGTCATTTGAAATAAAACATACAAACGTATAAAAATATGAATAAACACTAATTTTGTATTTTTATTATAGTCCGGTCAGGTCATAATTTCTGTTTTTTCAACAAAGACGATTTTACCACGATTAGAATCTTTTATGACCTACTCAATGAGCAATATCCGGTTCACTAATTGTTCAATATATAAATATCAACTGGCTAAAAACAAAATGATGTTTTTACAGTAATTTGTCCAATCTAACCCAAGAGTTAAATTATCGGATCAACAAGTGAACTCTGTTACTTTCAATTTATTTTGCATTGTAAAATATTATGTTTCACTACCTCCGGTACATTACCAACTTGAGTTATTTGAATTCAGAAAAGAAACTGTAAAGTGACAACTCTGTTGAACAAAGGGGAAACGTTTTGTATGCAATGTGCCCTATATTCATAAAAACACGACACTGAGAAACATTCCCCGCCCAGACACAACACAAAAATCACATTCTAATTTAATTATATGAAGAAAAAAAATCGTGTGTTGTTTATCTCTGTGATGATTTGTTATTGATCCTTGAATTGATCCTTTATTATTTTAAATAAAATTGGATGGGCGCAATCCCTATTTTACTACTCGTTAAAAGTCCTTGGAGAAATAAAAAAAGTAGTATTTCAACAATTAATACTACAGAATATTAAAATAAAATTATATCGTGTTCTACAAGAAAGAAATATGTGAAAAAAATGTTGATCGGATTTTTACGATCTACACATTTTCACAGAGGATCTCTACCAACAGGAACTGAACAACATGCATCCTGTTTTCATCTACAATTAATGTATATTGTTGACCATGGACGTATAAATAATGTCCAGGTTTATGTCCTGTGTTGACTGAGAAACGTAAAAATAAAAGGCTGGTGTTCTTTTATTCAGAAAAGGATTATATTTTAGATTCCGGTTAATCAATTATAAAAGGACCTTCTAGAGCCTCAAACTTAAGTCATACAAATGTCAATCATTCCAAAGCAAATTTAAACCCTGAATGAATTTTCCCATGGTCATCCAGAAAGGTCACCTGAGTTTACTGTTATGTGATAATATTTCCCGCGAAATACAATGTGTGACTTCGCTCACAAAAGTGCATTGTCGCCTGACTTGGCTTTCTAAGTGATAAAGAAATGTACACATCTAAAGAATACTTTAGAAAATTAGACTGCACCAACACTAATTATAATTACATGTACTTTTAACATCACAGATACAAATTAGTACTTCATTTTTATGTCCCATTTATAGGTATTATGTTTTCTGATCTGTGCGTCCGTTCAGTCGTTCGTCTGTTCGTTCACCTGTCTGTCCGCTTCAGGTTAAAGTTTTTGGATGAGGTAGTTTTTTTGATGAAGTTGAAGTCCAATCAACTTGAAACTTATTACACCTGTTCTAAATGATATGATCTTTCTAATTTTAATGCCAAATTAGAGTTTTAACCCCATTTTCACGGTCCACTGAACATAGAAAATGATTAGGCATCCATGTATTATGGACACATTCTTGTCACTATATGAATTTTTGTCATATTCTTTTACAGCACTACAGTAAACCAAAAGTGATGTCTTTAGCCATTCCAGTAGTTGTTAATTTTCTACGTTGTAATAATAAAGAATTAACAAGAAATGTCTCCAGTTATCTGTCCTTGGCTGCCCTTGACAATGCAGACACTCTAGCAAAATATGTTGATCTGATTATTAGTACAATCTTGAGAGGTCAGTGATAATTTAAATCCATATTTACTTTTTTTTATTCAAATAACATATGCCCTGTATTTATTCATGTACTTACATTTCATCCTTGAGTCAAAGTTTATTAATGTAATATGCTGAGTGCACAAGTCATACATGCATACAGGTATACCTTAAATTTGATATAATTTTGTAAGATAAAGGTGTAACTGGCTGGGGAAATAATCTATCCTTTATATAGCATTTTTTGTTCATATATCACGACAAAAAATCTTATTGATATGATGTTTTAATTTTTTTTTAAAATCAAAGATCAGAAAAAAGGACCAGTTTTAAAATTACAAATATTTTTTTGATTGTAAGTTTAAGTAAAGAAGTTGTTATTTTCATAAAAAGAAAGGACACCAAAGCAAAATTATTTATGTTAAGAGTAAATTTTAAGGTTAAATCTGTTAAAATCTTACCATTTGCTGACTTCTCCTTTGAGAAAGTCTAGATAGAATCATAGAAAAATGTCATGTGGTACAACTTTACAACTTCTACGTTGAAACAACCACCAAACGTAACTCCCTTATTACAAATTGAATTTATAGATGTGATGTATAGTTGTTAAAGTTAATGAACTGTGGATTCAGTTATTTTCATGGTTATTAAATTGTGTTGACATTTTGGTGGTTTCGCAAGAGTCTTCACACAAACTTATAGTAAATGTGTACTTCATTGAATATTTAAATTTTTGATTCACCTATTCAGAAGTACCAAAGTAATCCACACAAAATTGGTATCCAATAAATATTAATGAATCCACAGTATTCTCAGGCGCGGATCCAGAGAAAACCCCTGGAACCCCCCCTTTTTTTTGGACGATCAATGCATTTGAATGGGGACATGTAGTTGGAACCCCCCCTCTGTCCTTGGTTAGGAACCCCCCCTTTTTAAAATGGCTGGATCCGCCCCTGCTTCTTTTCTGTATTTTCTACCAAAATCATTTCTTCATTTCCAGGCAATTACTTTTTGAGTACAGTGTTACCTCAGATTTACTCACAGAACAAACAACCAATCATAAACAGTATTGACAAGCTTACGGCCATCATCGACTTATGTGACGTGTCTGAACGGGCGAGTCTGTTCCAGGTGTTTGGAATGATATCAAAACACGAACCTACGGTAATTTACTTATTAAAAAGAAGATGTTGTATGATTGCCAATGAGAAAACTCTCCACAAGAGACCAAAATGACACAGAAATTAACAACTATAGGTCACCGTACGGCCATCAACAATGAGCAAAGCCCATACCGCATAGTCAGCTATAAAGCGCTCCGAAATGACAATGTAAACAGGAAAACAAGAAAACTAAAGGCCCTATTTATGTAAAAAAAGTACGCTATCTTGTGTTGATTTGGAATGAACGAGTTGACCCAAGGTTAATTATTCTGATCATAACCCTGTCACATTTTTCACAATAATAAAAACATCACAATACTTTCCCAAATGTTAGAAGAAGAAAAAATCCTTTTTATTCACCCCCTTTTTGTCGAGCCTTCGACTTTAGTCGAAAAAGCGAGACTAAGCGATCCTACATTCCGTCGTCGTCGTCGGCGGCGTCCACAAATATTCACTCTGTGGTTAAAGTTTTTAAAATTTTAATAACTTTCTTAAACTATACTGAATTTCTACCAAACTTAGACAGAAGCTTGTTTATGATCATAAGAAAGTATCCAGAAGGAAGTTTTGTGAAAATAAAATTCCATTTTTTCCGTATTTTACTTATAAATGGACTTAGTTTTTCTGCGAGGAAACATTACATTCACTCTGTGGTTAAAGTTTTTAAAATTTTAATAACTTTCATAAACTATCCTTGATTTGTACCCAACTTGGACAGAAGCTAGTTTATGATCATAAGATAGTATCAAGAAGAAAATTTTGCAAAAAATAAATTTCCACTTTTCCGTATTTTATTTATAAATGGACTTAGTTTTTGGAAAATGACGCAGTCATTGTTCCATAACTGCCGACCTGATTTCTCTGCCTACCGCGCTTGGTTTCGTATTTACTAATTTCAATACAAACTGGAGGAATGTGCTTGTGTTATCATTATGCATGAGCATTGTGTAGTAATCAGCCAGGAACCAGTTTACAAACTAACTGGTTTCTGTTTGTATTCCACTACAGTCGAAGAAAGTGTTGTAGTTTGACAGGAACCAGTCCAGAATTTTGTAAACTACAAAACGTAATCGGTTATTATCATTCCGTTTTGGTGTTTCATACCGACTTATATGGTTTGAATAAGCTTAAGACCCTTCAAACATTAATGTGATAGGTATATTAAAGACTGTTTTACAAAAGGATGAAACTGTTTTGCTTTAAAAGTCGTACTATAGTGATATATGTTATGTACGGATTTCCACTCTCACCGGTTAATTTCTTCTTTTACACGTGCTTTTGAAACTTCCTGTTTAAACATCGCAAGTTTTAAAATTGTTTTTTGAGTGAATTAAACTTATTTTAACAATCACCAAGCGTTCGGGAATCATTTCAAGCAGTTTCTTCTTCTCTTTGATGATGGAAAATAGGTTTTCTCAAGAAAATACCGCAAACGATCGCAGAGGAATTGAAACGTACAAGTCAAGTCGGCACCTGGTTAAATTGGCATCTAGTCAAATCGGCACCTATTTGACGTCAATTCGGCTTCCAATAATATTTATTATAATATTTTCTATTCAATTAATTAATAACTGTTACCAAGTACATAGTGAATATTAGGTAAACAACGAGACCAAAGTGAATATGTTGTTGTGTATAAAAGTAAACAACGAAGCTATTGTTTTAACCATTAGACAATTATTAAAATTAAATGGAAAACTATGAGTCCCTTTCAATAAATCAAACTTTCATGCCAAATAATTAGCAAATTTAAGGTGTTTTTTTTTCCAGTAATGTTTAAACAGCATTAAACAAACAATCCTGTAAAAGACTCAACTGGTTAAATAATGCATAAAAATATCCAATAAGGCTATTTTATTTTTTTCTGGGACGCCTTCCTAAGACATTCGTAGGAAGGCTTCCTAAGAAGGCGTCCCAGAAAAAAATTAAAATAGCCTTGTGGTCATAGGAAGGTGTCCCAGAATAAAATTTAAAAAGCCTTGCCAGACTTAATAATTATTTGGACTACTCATATATATCATTAAAAATACACCAAAAAATTCATGTAGTTGAGAAAAATAAATACATTCAAAATGTACATGAACATCCAAAAAAGTGAAAGTTAGTATTAACTCTTTTTGCTTTAAAAATTTACAACTGCATATAAGTATTGAATGCTTTTTTTTGTAAATTCATTGAGGTGTAAAAGCGTTGACCGAAGTACTTTTTGTATGAAGCGCATAAGCGCTTCATTCTAAAAATGTGCACACGGTCAACGCTTTTGCAACCCTATGAGGTTACAAAAAGAAACATTCAATACTTATAATTACTTTTTTTAGCTAGGATCATGAAAACACGAATTTTATAACTTTTTTATTCAATTCATCTGTGCACTTTATTGTGGGACCACGTGTTATCATGAATGAAAAGTTTTATTGAGTGATGCAATTGCTTGAGGAATAACATGTGATGTGCAGTTAGCCAATCAGAATAAAGTATTATAATGAAACATATATCAAATGTAATTATAACAAAATACATTACGTTGTAAGAGTTATCTCCCCAAACACTGTTTTTCTTGTGGCCACCTCTCCTTCGTAACCGTAAAAGATTTTATTTTACCAAATTGCTCGTTACATATTTAGGATAAGAATATTCGTTTGAACCATAGCTCTATGGGGACTCCATATGAGAGTTATTCCCCCTTTTTCATTTGATTCAAGCGATATGCATTTTCAACTGGTAAACCATAACTGATAGAGACCTAGGGTCTTCATGAGGTCATTGGTACTAAAAATGAAAATGAGGTCAATGTCAAAGGTCAAGGTCATATTATAAATTTTGATTTTGGCTTATTTTCACTTCTTTTCAAATACTGTATGACATTTTGACAAATAATTTTTCATAAATTATTAGTTGCGACATGTCCTTACTTGTATATTTTGGTTGGAAGGCTGCGCATACAATAAAAGGGAGTTTTTGTCCATCTTACATTTAAAATTACGCGTCAAGTGGTAGTTCTCATTAACCAAACATATTAAAGACCTAGGATATTTTGATTCAAGGTCCATGGTTTGTGACCTTGAAATTGAGGTCAAGGTCATAGGTTAATAGGACGTCATAAAGCCATAGGAACTAACATTTTAAACTGATTTTTCATATTTCAATATAAAAATAGATCTTTTCTAGTGGAAAGACTTCAATTATTCTCTGAACAATTTGTTTTTAATTTACATCATATTTTGTGGGAGAAGGGGGTTCAGACTATGTGGTATCAGGTCTGTTTGCGCCCAATACACTTTCGCACCTCGCACGTTCACACCCAAGGTCCATTCGCACTCTACTCATTCGCGCCCAATTTTAATTCAAATTCAAGTTGAATAATTGGAAAATCATGATTGTTGTTTTAAATTGCTTTGGTGTAAATACTGAATGTATTTTTAGCTTGGTATGAGTAAAACATTGAAGATTTTAAAGGAAAAACACAAAAGATAATTGTTTTTAAGCCCTTTGATCTGAAACAACGAAACAATAAAATATAGGAACCAAAATATAGCAATCCACTATTATAACCAAAACATGATAAAATTTATTCAACACACAGAAAAAAAATAGTCAGAATCTCACTTCATTATGAAAGAGGTCAATGAAACAAAGTATAGCAATACACTAACCAAAACATGATTAAGAGTTATTCAACGCTAAATAAAACGTTGACAAAATACCACTTTATTTAGAAAGGATTATTATTATCTTTAACAATACGCTATCCAAAACATGATTAAGATTTATTCAACACAAAAAAAAAATGCTGTCTCACTTTATTTTGAGACAATGACAACAATTATACTTATAAGAAAACACTTGCTTACAGAGTTATTAAACACAAAACCAATTAAGATTAGTTGCGAACATGTAGGGTGTGAAAGTGAAAGGGGGCGAACATGAGTTGGTGCAAACGTGAATGGGCGCGAACGGACCCGGATTCAGCCTATGTACCAGTGAGAAATATAGAAGCCTTTCTACGGTATTTATTTGTACAATTCAGGTAGTCTTGACCTATTCATTTGTCTTAAAAAAAAAACCCAGCCAGTTGGCACCTTCACTTCACACACACACATATACGAATATCAATTATATGCTTACGAGACATGTTGCATTGTTAAACTAATTACGGTATGTGAAAATCAAGACTTGCATAAAAACTATCCCAATATTAGAGACAATGGCGTCATTTTTCTTCAGAGCTTTCAGCTCTTTGATTCTGCGAGGAAACATTACATTCACTCTAGATCTGTGGTTAAAGTTTTTAAAATTTTAATAACTTTCATAAACTATCCTTAATTTGTACCAAACTTGGACAGAAGCTTGTTTATGATCATAAGGTAGTGTCAAGAAGAAAATTTTGTAAAAATAAATTTCCACTTTTCTGTATTTTACTTATAAATGGACTTAGTTTTTTTGCCAGAAACAAAACATTCACTCTGTGGTTGAAGTTTTTAAAATTTTTATAATGTTCTTAAACTATCCTGGATTTCTACCAAACTTAGACAAAAGCTTGTTTCTGATCATAAGATATTATTCAGAAGTAAATTTTGTGAAAAAAAAAATTCACTTTTTCCGTATTTTACTTATAAATGGACTTAGTTTTTCTTCCAGTTAACATTACATACAGTCTGCAGTTAAAGTTTATAAAACATTTATTACATTCATAAACTATCCTGGATTTTTTACCAACTTTGGAAGCTTCTTAATCTTTCAATCAAAAGACAGTATCGAGAGGGAAATTTTTATTGATGTCTTTCCTCATTTTTGTTGAGTCTGCGATTAACAGCAAAAGTAGGCGAGACACTGGGTTCCGTGGAACCCTTACGAATTTTTTTAAATCTCAACCATCAAATTAACAAAATATGAACAAAATGAATGAACATAGTCTCATTGGCACTCACACCACATCTTCCTATATCTATAGATAAAAACCAGTACAGGAAAAGCACTTAACTTTAAAAAGATGGTCTAATAGATAACACAAAATAAATAACAAATTGTATTGTGTTTAATCTATAATATAAATTAAATTATTTTACACCAGGAAATATTGTTACAAATTTTTTACCACTTTTAATTTTTTTTCTTGGAAAAAGTAGAATAACAAAAATACCAACTTCAAATAAAAATTCAAATAAAAAAAAAACTTAGCAAAATCAACTGCTTGAACACATCACACGAATCAAAAACAACTGAAATACTCATAACTTAAATTTGGATTTGAATGATACCTTTTTTCCAGTAATCTTTTTGATTTCATATTTCAGTTGAGGGAAGAAGTCATTGGGAACAAAGCAACATTTTGATTATTCATTTTTCAAGAAATAACATTTTGTAGTGTATAAAACTATAATTATGTTATCACATTTTTATGAATGCTTGTTATTTTTACAGATTTTAGAACCACACATAGATGAATTCTGCAAATATCTGTCCTCGAGTACTTTGGCAGCTTTGGTTCTCATGATGTTTGTTGACATGGCAACAGCCAATCCTAAAGCGTTTGTGGATTACCTCCCCTCATTGAAGGATTTAGCAGAACAACAGCCAATGTATTTTATACAAGTTATACAAATTATTGGTGCAATTGGCAATATAGATCAGGTTTGTAGCTTATGAGTGTTTAATGGAATTGTTTCAAACAAAAATTATAAAATATTATGTAAAAGAAGGAAATAAGAAGTAATTTAGAAGAAAAAAACAAAACATAATGCATATGATAAATAAAAAAAAAGAAATTTAGATAAAAAAGACAATCTTCAAAATGAAATTTACCTTTTATTCTTTGTAACCATTACAGTTCTCAAGTTTAGGCATGAAAATACAGATCTGATTTGATGGAAATTTGATGTTATAAATTTTTTGAAATCATTTTAAATTCAGGAATGTATATTGTCCTCAGGGAAAACTCTGAATCCTTCTCTGGATTTAGGTATCCTTTGGCTCCTTATTGGCTTGATCTGCCCTTACACCTTTATACATATAAGTTTGGGTTTTTGAAATAATTCAATGGACTTGAGCATCACTTAAGGATTTACTTAGGTGAAATGATTAAAAAAAATCTAGAATTTAAAATTGATGCTATAAGTCAGAAAAGCATTAGTTAAAGTCATAATAAACGAGTGACCGGTGAAAAATAATGTTATTCAAATTCTTCAACCAATGCATACAAATATCATAAACTTAGTCTCCTGTGCACGATTTTATCATTTTTTTCGCATAAATTTCGTATAATCATCAATTTTTTTTTTCAATCGGTCAGTGTTGTTGTGAAAATATGGCAGGTAATTAAAGTTTGTGTTTTGAAGCCGAAGTTTAACGATTGTCACCTGTTTGTCAACAATCAACAAAAAGCATGGATATTGAGCACGTGTTTAACATGTACAATCAGATAGTAGTTTATTTTAAGGACATCCATGCGTATTGCGATGACCATATTTTTACGAGATGGGTCACATGGAGGTCACTTTGAATACCTTAAAATATGTTAAAATAAAGTAGACTTCTTCTTAATATAAACAAATTAAAGAATTTTCTTCAGAAAAAAGTATATGTACATAAGTTTTATAATGAAAACTATACATTGAGTTTTAAAAAACATATACATTATTTTTTTTAATTTGCGGTTTCTTATGACTTTAAGAAACAAAATAAGCTCAAAATATTGATAGGTTATTTAGCTGCTTTTCAAGAATGTAGGAAAAAATAAGAAGTCCAAACATCTGACAAAAATTGAAATTTATTGTTGAAATACTCACATAGTGCATTAAAAACGATACCATTAATGATATAACAAATGCAATATTATAGATTTTATATTATATATTTTTTTCTTTTCAGGACAATGCTAGAAGAAGTATGGTTTACTTTGTATCATGCCTAGGCATGAAAGACCAGACTGCCCTAGCGGTCATTTTACAAGAAATTAAAGCCCTGAGTATCAACAATCACTCGTTACTGGAAGAAAACATTATAGAAATTAGTAAACTATCTCAGAGTGGTTCTAGTGCTGTGAGACTGCTGGTTCAGCAATTGAAAGACGACCTGAAAAAATAGTAAGAGACTGTTGTTCGACTATATTCACAAGAAAATAAGATGTATGGTTTTCAGTTTTGTCAATTCTTTGTTCCTTTTGAAAACATTTTACAATGTCCTTTAATTTAGTTATTGGGTTGAGGGTAAACATTTAAATGGTTTGATTTCACAAAATTATGCATTTTTTCACCATTTTCATTGAGTGCTATTTTGATAAAGAGAAAAAAATCCTTGAATTTTTAAAACATTGTTAAGACATCTGTCTACTGTTGGGATATTTATGTTTCCATGGCTTTTATCTCAAAAAGTCAAACTTTCAATGACATATACTGTAAATTTATTGTTTTCATCAGTGCAAATAATTTGTCTTGGTGAGTACTTTAATCATACGAAATTGCATTATGGTGTCTGATACATATATTTATATGCAGCTTTTACTTAAATCGCAGTAATTTATCTGGCATTTATGTCCATTCTTTAACACTCGCAATAATTAAAGCGTACAATGATTTCTTAATTTACAGTACGTTATTGCGCAAAATGTTAACAGCATGATCAAATATAGATTCCATTTCTGCATCATGTATGTTACAATATTTCTTCTCTCAAAACAATTGAATTTTTGAAACAAAAACCTGAGGCTTGCAGAGCTTTATGAGTATTTAAAATTTAACTGTTGAGATGTGAGATATATAGTAATATACAAGATATCGTGGTAGAATCTGTTTCTCTTATGATTTTTAGGCGATATTAAATTTGCAAAAAATTGTGATCTTTATATATGATGTCATCAGAAATGGTCACCTTTTTTTTATGACGTCACAATAGCAAATCAAGAAAAATTTGACTCCATAATTGAATTTTGATTCATCATTTGCAGATAACAAAGTTTTCTCTACGAAGAACAAATATTTTTCTCACACTGATCAAAAAAGGCTAAAACAGCAGGAAAATTAGAGACATTCCAAAATAGGATATAGACAAAAAATAATTTAGAAGCAGTTTTATTATTTTTTCCCCTTCCATATAAAACATTTCTTTTAAAAGATTAGTCGAAATGTATTATATGTTTCACGGAACAATTAAATGAACCTGTAGCAGTATTAAAAGGCATAAAATATATTGATATATTTTGATACATTTTACAATTTTTTAAAATTTATATTGTAATCAATTTAATATTTATTGTTAACTGCAATAATGCTTTGTTAAATTTTATACTTATTTACTAGTCTTTTTTATTTGAGTTTTTTTTATTACATGAGAATAGCTATAGGGGTAATATTAATTGTATACATATTTTAACTGTATTGGTGAGTGTTTAGATGGTGTCTTAATCTGAAGAATGTTTGTGGTCATTCAAATCAAATCTAAATCATCTTAATAGGAAGAGAAAAATAATTGTGAACAGTATTGAACATCACTTTGAATTGTGTCTTAATCTTAAGACTGTTTGGGATCATTTTGATCAAAACTAAATAATTTAAGGAGAAGTAAATTATTGATGAACAGTTGCGATACAGATAAATACTGAATTTTTTTTAATGTTCACATTTATAACTTACTTTTTAATATTTTTTCTTTGACAATGCCTAAACAAACATCCCCCCCCCCACAACAGCCCTTATATTTTGTGTAAAATATAAAAAAAAAACCCAGAAATCTGGATTTCTATTTTGATGAAATATTTCAACTTTTTGTTATTGCTAGAACATGTTTTATATAGTACAGTTAAAACATTTTTTTTTTTAACTTTTACAAAAAAATGCAGAAATATCCTTTTTAAAGGAAATTTCTAGTTTTAGATAACTCTATGTAAAAAAAGCACTGTTGTATGCACATTGAACGACAAATTTATGTGACGTATAAAATTTTCTGACATCAGACACTCAAATCAATGAATGTGTTCGTAGATAGTAGATGTTTTTGTGTTTTGGTAAATTGATCCTTTTAAAATTGTTATACGATGATGACTGATGTACCCATATTTTGACTATTTTATTTATTGTGTCTGTTTATTTAAAGCATCAATGTAAATATATCGGAAATTGATGAGACTGTCATTAAAGTGAGAGGGTTAGCGCTATAGAACCAGGTTTAATCCACCATTTTCTACATTTGAAAATGCCTGTACCAAGTCATTTTTTGTCCATTCGTTTTTGATGCGTTTTGTTATTTGATTATGCCATTTGATTATGGACCTGCCGAATTGATTTTCCTCTAAGTTCAGTATTTTTGTGATTTTACTTTATATAAATATTTACATTTTATACATTTTCAAATGAAATATGCATTATTTATGAAATGGCTTTTTTGAATTATAGCAGAAAACTCATCCAAAATTTTTGTTGTTGTTTTATTAGGAAGAAAATTGGGATAATGTGTTTTGTATACATGTGGTAAAGATTGATTTGTTAATTTTTATATGCCCGTCTAAGACAGGACATATTATGGTATACCCTTGTCTGTCCATCGTCCACACTTACTAAAAAACACTTCAACCAACTTTTATGAAACTTTGTTTATATCTATTGACGTAAGCTCCCTTTCGATTTTTATAAATTTCAGATTTTTCGTTTCTGTGTTATGAAGTTTTATCCTTAGAAAAAGGGGGATTTTCCAGTTTTTCGGACAATAACTCAAAAATGCTTCCATCAACTTTTATGAAACTTTGGTGAATTGTTTATATCTATTGACGTATGCTCCCTTTTGATTTCTATAAATTTAAGATTTTACTTTCTGTGTTATGAATTTTTATTCTTAAAAAAGGGGAATTTACCAGTTTTCGGACAATCACTCATAAATACTTCACAACATTTTATGAAACTTTGGTGAATTGTTTATAACTGTTGAATTATAAAGCTACCTTTCATAAATTAAAAGAAAATTAACAACTATAGGTCACTGTATGGCCTTCAACAATGATCAAAGCCCATACCGCACAGTCAGCTATAAAATACCCTGAAATGACATGTTAAACGAATCAAATGAGAAAACTAACAGCCTTATTGTAAAATGTACAAAAAAAAATCATTTAAAGCATAAAGACAAGCTAAAAGGGCAACAGGCGTATCATGCGCTTATAGCGCAGCTCTTAATTATTATTTTGCAGTAACTTGTAATTTTTTTATATTTTGATTTACATTTACTAAATAAAAGACAATGATTTAATTCAAAAAGTTTTAATTGTATTAACTGATAATGTTTTATACATACACTGACTGCATCAGGATTTGCTAAATAACCAAATTCTTTCTAGTATGCAGTGAGAATTATTACACTTTTCTTCTCTTTTGCTTGCATTATACACATAATACACAGTTATTTATGATAAGACTTTGTTACAGAGGTCATCTTCAGCATATTTTCAGGATGATGTTAAAAGAGTAGGTTCAATAAAACCCCATTTTGGCCCCAAAATATAGCAGTTTTACAAAATTGTGAACTTGTAATCTTTAAGCTATTTATTGGAAAGTAAAATGCTTCTGCTACATAAATCTAGGCTGTTTTTAACAATACAATGTACATTTATCGGGTACTAGCATCATTAAGTCATGCTAAATTACTGAAATCTTCACAATTTTAGCATTTCAGTTAAATTTTAGACGGTTTCCGTCTTAAATGAAAGTGGCCGCATTCGTGTTCATTCATAATATTGAAATGTAAGTTGTATTTGATGATAATACATAACATATATAAAGGTTGAGGATGAACACGGATGCGACCAATTTCATTTTTGACAAAAACCATCTGAAAAGTGATGTTTTTTGGCATATTTGATAGATTTTTCATATTTAAGCTTGAATCGGAGGTTTTTTAATGACTAAATCAGTTAAAATCTTTCTCAAAAACTAATCAAATCAATTGAAATAGACACTTTAGTGTTTAAAAAGTGTCCAAAATCTTTCGTTAGATGAACTTGAAATTTGAGGCCAAAATTGGCCCTTACCGGACCTACTCCTTTAAACAGCAGGTTTAGTGCCCTGTGTTACAATTTTCAATTATCAACATCATAGTAGTGATTAAAAAAAGATCCAAAACTACCAGAAAAATTTTCTATACATATACCTATAAATGACATTTACCTATTCAACACTGTCTTGCTCCATTTTAAGTACATGAGATTCCTAAGGTTTTGTTAATTAACTTTATTTTCGTTTGGGCTTTTACAAAATTCGCAGAATGCATTAGACATAAGAATTACTATCTGGTAGCAGTGTAAACTTTTTTTGTGTGTAAAGCTTTGAATTTCAAGGGGTGAAAGAACTGTAAGTCATATCTTGTATACAGACAGGTTACTGTGGATTCATTTATTTTTATGGGTATCAATTTTTGTGGATTGAGGAAAAATTGCAATTTCATGGATATTTGAATTCATGGTTCTGCCTCCATGCAAAACCTATAGAAAATATGTACTGTGTATTCATTGATATTCGTTGGATACCAATTTTCGTGGATTTCGTGGGTACAGGGAAACAAGGAATTTAAATATCGAAGTACAAATTTTCTAAAGGAATCCATCATCCATGTGAACTTTGTCAAAACCATAAATTTAGATATCCTGGAATATGCAAGTTTTCCTCTTTGCATGAAAATTGGTACCCATGAAAATAAATGAATCCACAGTAATTCAATGAACATTTGAAATGAAACCCATGAAAATTGTTATCCAATGAAAAATAATGAATCCACAGTATGTTATGAAGTTTCAGAAGTTGACCTACTTTCATGGATCAGTGATCAGGTTAAGTTTTTATGTTCCAGTCTATATCTCAGATGCTATAAGAGTGGGATCTACTATATTTGATGTACAGAAAGATTGAAAGTGGTACTTGTCTGTTTGAAAGGTTTCATTTAACCGTGACTTCATTTTCATGTATCATTGATCAATTTTATGTTTCAATGGTTAATTTTGTTTCATGGACATCGTTTGTTATAGTTAAACTTTATTTGGTGTTTGGAATGATTGGAAGGGGAACATGTCTGTCTGGCAGACCTTGACCTCATTTTTATGGTTCATTGATCAATGTTAAGTTTTCCTGGTAAGGTTTGTTTCTTTTATGTGCAATAGGTCAACCATATTTTTAAAGTATATTTGGTGTATGGAATGATTGTAAGGTGTACATGTATTTCCAGTTTGGTTTATTTGACCTTGACATTATTTTCTTGGATCATGTTGAATTGATGTGATAGTTGTAGTAAAGCTTTATATTTAAGACTATCAACATAATATTAATGGTAAGTAAAGGAGGCAAGACATTTCAGCCTGTGCACTTTTGTCTTTGTTAGGTCTCCCTGTTTCAGATTCTATAGGCAACATTTTTGTCTGACAGGGTTAATCTGACCTCTACTTCATGTCTGTCACAAAATAATAAACCACAACTTTTCTTTTCTAATTGATTACAATTGAAAAAGTTTCAAAAAAAATTCTTTTCCCTCAGCTCATCTCCTCCACAAGAAAAAGAAACCAGATCAGTATCCAGTCAAACAGAGGGTCAGGTGACTGTGATCACTGTTGGGAATCCCCACAATGCAGTATATCCTAGTGGTGCAGTATCTGTCAGACATACAGCTATGTCACAAAGTACAATCTCAAGTCAACAAAGCATTCCTAAATCTCTCAGGTATTTATTTATTTACCATCTAAAAAGGTGTAACGTTTTTCGTTTATTACATGCATCATTGGGTTTAATGATCATGATATAATTAGATTACTTATTCTCATTAACTGTTATAAAGTAATTCCTTACAATCTATGTTTATTGCCTTCAATCAGATTGTACTTGTTAAATGTCAAATCAATCATGTTAATCAGCTGGTGCCCCGTTGCTTTGTTTATACAGGTGCCTCGGTTGACCTCAGTTTCGGTTGACCTTATCTCCGGGCTCCGGGCTCCTGTAATTTAGCTCCTGTAGAATATTTCTTTGTTCAGAGTCATTTAACCATATTGTAATCAGGTTATTAGAGTATTATAAAAGAGAGAAATAGTTGTAGATACGATATACGAGGAGAGACGATTTTGTGTACGAGAGGTGCATATGTAGGAGATTTGGGATTATGTCACCGTATTGTTGAGCCTGCAGTTTAGATGTTGTAAACTTGTATTACTGTAACATGTACTTTGGATTTTGCATAATACAGTATTGAACTTTTAATCGACTTTGTGTTTATGTTAACTTACAAGACTTCGTTCAGACTACACCAGGATCCATTTATTTATTTATGTGACCAGGATTCCCTTAATCACGCTACCAGAGATTTTTAGGGTAACCCTGTTAAAGAGTATACTTGGCATTTGTCGTCCGTGGACGTGTGAAACGTAGACACCAAACAACAAAGCACAAACACAAGAATACACACTTTAGTTTAAGTCCCCATACTTAAACAAGCTTTTTCGTCACATTACCATCTAAAAAGGTATTTATTTATTTACCATCTAAAAAAGGTATTTATTTATTTACCATCTAAAAAAGGTGTTTATTTATTTACCATCTAAAAAAGGTATTTATTTATTTACCATCTAAAAAAGGTATTTATTTATTTACTATCTAAAAATAATTTAATGGCAACTTGTATTTGCCATTGTCTCAGACAGAACAACAAGCTATAAAGGGCCCCAAAATTACTGGTGTAAAACAATTCAAATAGGAAAACCAACTAATAAAAAACAAGAAACAAGAAACAAGAAACACTTATGAACCACACCAACAATGACAAGCACTGAACAACAGGCTCCTGACTTAGGACATCATGTTTTGAAAGTTTCATGCAAATTGTAGAAAGATCAATCCAACAATTGAATGTTGTGTATTCTATAAATAGCAATCCAACAACATTCATCAATGAGAGAGCAACCCCTTTATTAACATATTGTATGTTATTGATAAGTTTGAGGAAAGGAGTAGGTTCGGTAAGACCCCTTTTTGGCCCCAAAATATAACAGTTTTACAAAATTGTTAAAATGTAAACCTTTAGTTATTTATTGGACAGTAGAATGCTTCTGCTACATAAATATGGGCTGTTTTTGACAATACAATGCACATATATCCGGTACTAGCACCATTAAGTCATGCTAAATTACTGAAATCCTCATAATTCTAGCATTTTAGTTAAATTTTAGACGGTTTTCGTGTAAAACGAAAGTGGCCGCATTCGTGTTCATCCTTAATATTGAAATGTAAGTTGTATTTTATGATAATACATAACATATATAAAGGTTGAGGATGAACACGGATGCGGCCACTTTCATTTTTACCAAAAACCAACTGAAAAGTGACATTTTTCGGCATATTAGGTAGATTTTTCATATTTGATCTTGAATGGGATCGTTTTTGATGACTAAATCTGTTAAAATCTTTCACATAAACTGATTAATTCAAATAAAATAGACACTTAAGTGTTTAAAAAGTGGTCAAAATCGTTCGTCAGATGAACCTGAAATTTGAGGCCAAAATTGGTCCTTACCGGACCTACTCCTTTAACAATTAAATATTGTGTATTCTATAAATAGCAATCTAACAATATACTTCAATGAGAAAGCAATCCCTTTATTAACATAGTGTATGTTATTATTAAGTTTGAGGAAATTTATCGATTAAATGTTGTGTATTCTATAAATAGAAATTCAACAATTTACTTCAATGAAAAAAAAACCATATTAACATAATATATGTTAGTCATAAGTTAAGGGAATGTGTAATGTATGTTTTTATTTTCCAGAAATAGTAGTTCTAATACCAGACATGAGAGACCAGTGAGTCCGGCATCAACAATTTTGTCAGACAGACTGTCACTTGGGAGCCTACTGACTGTTGGAAGTACACAAACTGGGCCTCCTCTGCTAGTAAGTATTATTATACCCCTGCTTTAAAAGAAAAAATGAAGGTAAACTGTTTTACCTCTGTCTGTCTGTCCATCCATCTGTCCCATGAATGGTATTTGTTGCATCTTTCGCAAGAACTACATCATAAGGATTTCTGAAATTTGGTTTCAGGGTTTATATATAAAGTCAGCTATACTGTGCGATGCGTTTTCAAATTCATCACTCAACAACTTCCTGTTTACGGAACACTTACATATTTTTACACTAATAAACTTCTCTAGTTGCGATAGGGGTATCATCAGTGAGCAGTAGATAGCAGTTTCACTTGTGACTGAAGGTATTACAAAGACTTTGCCTCCGCTCCCAGTAAAGTGGTTTGGCTGTTGGTAAAAAATAGGGGTTAATATTCAGTGAGTTTCATCTGCTGTTAAATATTTAATTTGATCATAGAGCGGACTTATTATTTGAAACTAGGTAAGAGGTTTGCCATCTTTCCCAATTATTGGTAATTTATCTATCAAGATTTGTTGAGTGTTGACTCGACTTTTGAAATCCTCTAAACAGACACTTTAAGGATTAAAAAAACATATACTTACTGTAAATTCAGAATTATTGCATGCATTATATTATTGCAATTTTGTCATTTTAAACATAAATGTGAGATTAGTTTTTGCGATAATGAGAAAAATCCTGTTTAATTCCTTTGAAATATTTCAAAATGTGCGTTTTAATTACTGTGGATTCATTTATTTTCGTTGGTATCAATTTTCATGGATTGCTGAAAACTTACATATTCGTGGATAATTGATTTCGTGGTTTTGTCAATCTCTTGTATACAAAGCCTATTGAAAATATGTTATTCGTTGAACATTTGAATTCACATTTCACCTGTTCCCACGAAACCATAGAAAATTGGTATCCAACGAAAATGATGAATCCACAGTAATGCAATTATAAACGTGGTTATATTTTTCGCAATAATAAAAACATGGAAAAAATTCCTGAATTTTCAGTACATTTTTACTCATTCTAATCAGTAGTTTATTATATTAAACACACTAGTGACATGAGTGAGATGCAGAAGGTCTATTTATGCTTAAAACATCCCATGGTGATTTTGAGAACTTGGCATGCTTTAAATGATCATACTCAAATCAGAGTATATTGTAAGATTCATACTGTCAAAGTATTTTTAACCTTTGTTTCAGGCTGAGCCAATCAGAGATGGGATACAGCATTTTTGTGAGAAACATATGACATCCATTAGGAACTTTATCTGTCAGTTTTCAGCTAGAATTCCTATACCAGCCAAGTGTGGAATTATAAGTATGTGACATTGATTTGTGTAATGCATCAATTCATTTTCATTGACACCATTATTATGACCTCTATTTAGGATGTGGCCATATTTTGTCTGCTCAGTTTTAAATTAAAACAAATTCAAGTTACTTCCTGTTTGACAATAGTTTAAAAGTTACTTAAACCATTGAACATGATTTTTATTGAAATAGTTCCTAGCTTGAAAAAATGTGAGTATATTTCTGCCTGTCTATGCTTTTCATAGAAAATATTAGACTAAAGATATAATTTTCACCATGATAACCAATGTATGGAAGTTGATTATCATATAAGAAAAAGGTGATGGTGTATTGTATGGCAGTCTATATGAGACAATTATCCAACAAACATTGACAAATGACTAGTAAGGAAAACACTTTGGATTAACAAATACAGGTCACTGTATGGCCTTCAACAATGAGCCAAAAGATATAAAGCTGTTTAATGTCCTAGATAGATAACAAATTGTGAAACGATCCAACAAATAAAACCAATGGCCTGATTCAAGCTTATACATGTAACATTAAACAAATAACTATTATGACAGAAAACAACATCATATGTTTATAAAACTTCAAATAATGCGGATTCATTTATTTTTGTGGTTACCAATTTTGATGGGTAGAAGAAAATATATATATAAGTGGATATTTTATTATAAGGTTTTGACTTAGTTTTCATACAATCTTTTTGAGAAATTTATACTTATTTGTGGTTCATTGATATCCCAAGAAATCCATAAATTTGGCATTAAAAAATAATACATGTGTAAATCCATTGTAGAATGTAAGCAATAATATTTCTTCGAAAATCAAGTTTATATAGAATCTGAACATAAAAGTACCGGTATATTTTTTGTTTTTTCAGATGGGAGACACAGGCAGTATATACGTTTATTTTTCCTGTGTGGTGATCAGAAAGAAAGATGTATTTATGGCAATAGTTATTTTACATTGGATACCAAAGTTCCTAAAACTTGGATTCATCTCATGTTTTTAGCAATACAGGTAAATGCATTATCCACTTCTGAGACTAAGCATGAAAAAAAAAAAAAACTTGCCAGAATGTTTGGCAAATAGTGTATCAGAGAAAATAATCCCCTCAGGAAAAACTAATAGTATGGAAATTGGCATTTAAAGGAGTTAAGTAATTTGGTCTAAATTTATAGTCAGTAGGATGGCAAATACAATAAATATATGTAGACATGTCTTTGCTTTCAAAGGTTGGCAGGTTAGCACATATTGTATAATACAAATACTTTTATGGACAATAATTTTTGGGCCTTTAATAGCTTGTTGTTTGGTGTGAGCCAAGGCTCTGTGTTGAAGGCTATTCCTTGACCTATAATGGTTTACTTTTATAAATTGTTATTTGGATGGAGAGTTGTCTCATTGGGACTCATACCACATCTTCCTATACCTAGGCACTTGTACAAATCTAATAGTGGATACAAATATGCTTACATCGGTGGGTCAACATAAGAAAACATCATTTTTAAGGCAGCAGTCTTGAAATATAGGGTATTTTCTTTGAATAATGTTATGTGTTCAATATCTTGCTAGCTGGTTTTATACTGATTTAACTAGTAAAGATACTAGATTTATACTATCTACTTTTTTTAATTTAGATTTTACTATTTATGAACTAGATTTATAATACTGTAAACCAATTTAATTTTGGAATTAGCTTTTTCCAGCTGACTTTGTCTTAATTATATTTACAATGTGTTCTCATCTGACAGAGAAAATCCTAGCGTGACATTTTAACAGCATAGTTTATATACCCTATTTATGGGCATTATGTTTTCTGGTCTGTGCGTCTGTTCGTCCGTGCGTCTGTTCGTCCCTCTTCAGGTTTAATAAAGTTTTTGGTCGAGGTAGTTTTTGATGAAGTTGAAGTCCAATCAACTTGAAACTTAGTACACATGTTCCTTATGATATGATCTTTCTAGTTTTATATACCAAACAAGTGAAACTGCGAGCTACTGCTCACTGATGATACCCCCGCCGCAAGTGGATAATATTAATAGTGTAAAAATATGCAAGTGTTCGGTAAACAGGAAGTTGTCGAGTGATGAATCTGAAAACGCATCACACGGTATAGCTGACTTATAAAAATCCTGAAACCAAATTTCAGAAATCCTTGTATTGTAGTTCCTGAGAAAAATGTGACGAAAATTTTTAACTTGGTTATCATGTGTAAAATCATACAAGTGTTCGGTAAACAGGAAGTTGTCGAGTGATGAATCTGAAAACGCATCACACGGTATAGCTGACTTATATAAATCCTGAAACCAAATTTCAGAAATCCTTGTATTGTAGTTCCTGAGAAAAATGTGACGAAAATTTTCAACTTGGCTATCATGTGTAAAATCAGACCAGTGTTCGGTAAACAGGAAGTTGTCAAGTGATGAATCTGAAAACGCATCACACGGTGTGGCTGACATATATAAATGTTGATACCAAATTACAGAAAGGGTGGATGTGTAGTTCCTGAGAAAAATGTGACGAAAGTTTCATGGGACGGACTGACTGACTGACTGACAGACGGACTGATGGACGGACTGATGGACGGACGGACTGACAGACAGAGGTAAAACAGTATATCCCCCCCTTTTTTTTCCAGCTGACTTTGTCTTAATTATATTTACAATGTGTTCTCATCTGACAGAGAAAATCCTAGCGTGACATTTTAACAGCATAGTTTATATGCCCTATTTATGGGCATTATGTTTTCTGGTCTGTGCGTCTGTTCGTCCGTGCGTCCGTTCGTCCCTCTTCAGGTTTAATAAAGTTTTTGGTCGAGGTAGTTTTTGATGAAGTTGAAGTCCAATCAACTTGAAACTTAGTACACATGTTCCTTATGATATGATCTTTCTAGTTTTTGGAAAATGACGCAGTCATTGTTCCATAACTGCCGACCTGATTTCTCTGCCTACCGCGCTTGGTTTCGTATTTACTAATTTCAATACAAACTGGAATGTGCTTGTGTTATCATTATGCATGAGCATTGTGTAGTAATCAGCCAGGAACCAGTTTACAAACTAACTGGTTTCTGTTTGTATTCCACTACATTCGAACAAAGTGTTGTAGTTTGACAGGAACCAGTCCAGAATTTTGTAAACTACAAAACGTAATCGGTTATTATCATTCCGTTTTAGTGTTTCATACCGACTTATATGGTTTGAATAAGCTTAAGACCCTTCAAACATTAATGTGATAGGCATATGAAAGACTTTTTTACAAAAGGGTGAAACTGTTTTGCTTTAAAAGTCGTACTATAGTGATATATGTTATGTACGGATTTCCACTCTCACCGGTTAATTTCTTCTTTTACACGTGCTTTTGAAACTTCCTGTTTAAACATCGCAAGTTTTAAAATTGTTTTTTGAGTGAATTAAACTTATTTTAACAATCACGAAGCGTTCGGGAATCATTTCAAGCAGTTTCTTCTTCTCTTTGATGATGGAAAATAGGTTTTCTCAAGAAAATACCGCAAACGATCGCAGAGGAATTGAAACGTACAAGTCAAGTCGGCACCTGGTTAAATTGGCATCTAGTCAAATCGGCACCTATTTGACGTCAATTCGGCTTCCAATAATATTTATTATAATATTTTTTATTCAATTAATTAATAACTGTTACCAAGTACATAGTGAATATTAGGTAAACAACGAAACCAAAGTGAATATGTTGTTGTGTATAAAAGTAAACAACGAAGCTATTGTTTTAACCATTAGACAATTATTAAAATTAAATGGAAAACTATGAGTCCCTTTCAATAAATCAAACTTTCATGCCAAATAATTAGCAAATTTAAGGTGGTTTTTTTTTCAGTAATGTTTAAACAGCATTAAACAAACAATCCTGTAAAAGACTCAACTGGTTAAATAATGCATAAAAATATCCAATATCTCATGTATTAGTCCAAATAATAATGACGTCTGACAAGGCTATTTTATTTTTTTCTGGGACGCCTTCCTAAGACGCTCGTAGGAAGGCTTCCTAAGAAGGCGTCCCAGAAAAAAATTAACATAGCCTTGTGGTCATAGGAAGGTGTCCCAGAATAAAATTTAAAAAGCCTTGCCAGACGTAATAATTATTTGGACTACTCATATATATCATTAAAAATACACCAAAAAATTCATGTAGTTGAGAAAAATAAATACATACAAAATGTACATGAACATCCAAAAAAGTGAATGTTAGTATTAACTCTTTTTGCTTTAAAAATTTACAACTGCATTTAAGTATTGAATGCTTTTTTTTGGTAAATTCATTGAGGTGTAAAAGCGTTGACCGAAGTACTTTTTGTATGAAGCGCGTAAGCATAAGCGCTTCATTCTAAAAATGTGCACACGGTCAACGCTTTTGCAACCCTATGAGGTTACAAAAAGAAACATTCAATACTTATAATTACTTTTTTTAGCTAGGACCATGAAAACACGAATTTTATAACTTTTTTATTCAATTCATCTGTGCACTTTATTGTGGGACCACGTGTTATCATGAATGAAAAGTTTTATTGAGTGATGCAATTGCTTGAGGAATAACATGTGATGTGCAGTTAGCCAATCAGAATAAAGTATTATAATGAAACATATATCAAATGTAATTATAACAAAATACATTACGTTGTAAGAGCTATCTCCCCAAACACTGTTTTTCTTGTGGCCACCTCTCCTTCGTAACCGTAAAAGATTTTATTTTACCAAATTGCTCGTTACATATTTAGGATAAGAATATTCGTTTGAACCATAGCTCTATGGGGACTCCATATGAGAGTTATTCCCCCTTTTTCATTTGATTCAAGCGATATGCATTTTCAACTGGTAAACCATAACTGATAGAGACCTAGGGTCTTCATGAGGTCATTGGTACTAAAAATGAAAATGAGGTCAATGTCAAAGGTCAAGGTCATATTATAAATTTTGATTTTGGCTTATTTTCACTTCTTTTCAAATACTGTATGACATTTTGACAAATAATTTTTCATAAATTATTAGTTGCGACATGTCCTTACTTGTATATTTTGGTTGAAAGGCTGCGCATACAATAAAAGGGAGTTTTTGTCCATCTTACATTTAAAATTACGCGTCAAGTGGTAGTACTCATTAACCAAACATATTAAAGACCTAGGATATTTTGATTCAAGGTCCATGGTTTGTGACCTTGAAATTGAGGTCAAGGTCATAGGTTAATAGGACGTCATAAAGCCATAGGAACTAACATTTTAAACTGATTTTTCATATTTCAATATAAAAATAGATCTTTTCTAGTGGAAAGACTTCAATTGTTCTCTGAACAATTTGTTTTTAATTTACTTCATATTTTGTGGGAGAAGGGGGTTCAGACTATGTGGTATCAGGTCTGTTTGCGCCCAATACACTTTCGCACCTCGCACGTTCACACCCAAGGTCCGTTCGCACTCTACTCATTCGCGCCCAATTTTAATTCAAATTCAAGTTGAATAATTGGAAAATCATGATTGTTGTTTTAAATTGCTTTGGTGTAAATACTGAATGTATTTATAGCTTGGTATGAGTAAAACATTGAAGATTTTAAAGGAAAAACACAAAAGATAATTGTTTTTAAGCCCTTTGATCTGAAACAACAAAACAATAAAATATAGGAATCAAAATATAGCAATCCACTATTATAACCAAAACATGATAAAATTTATTCAACACACAGAAAAAAAAATAGTCAGAATCTCACTTCATTATGAAAGAAGTCAATGAAACAAAGTATAGCAATACACTAACCAAAACATGATTAAGAGTTATTCAACGCTAAATAAAACGTTGACAAAATACCACTTTATTTAGAAAGGATTATTATTATCTTTAACAATACGCTATCCAAAACATGATAAAGATTTATTCAACACAAAAAAAAAATGCTGTCTCACTTTATTTTGAGACAATGACAACAATTATACTTATAAGAAAACACTTGCTTACAGAGTTATTAAACACAAAACCAATTAAGATTAGTTGCGAACATGTAGGGTGTGAAAGTGAAAGGGGGCGAACATGAGTTGGCGCAAACGTGAATGGGCGCGAATGGACCCAGATTCAGCCTATGTACCAGTGAGAAATATAGAAGCCTTTCCACGGGATTTATTTGTACAATTCAGGTAGTCTTGACCTATTCATTTGTCTTTAAAAAAAACCAGCCAGTTGGCACCTTCACTTCACACACACACATATACGAATATCAATTATATGCTTACGAGACATGTTGCATTGTTAAACTAATTACGGTATGTGAAAATCAAGACTTGCATAAAAACTATCCCAATATTAGAGACAGTGGCGTCATTTTTCTTCAGAGCTTTCAGCTCTTTGATAATACCAAACAAGTGAAACTGCGAGCTACTGCTCACTGATGATACCCCCGCCGCAAGTGGATAATATTAATAGTGTAAAAATATGCAAGTGTTCGGTAAACAGGAAGTTGTCGAGTGATGAATCTGAAAACGCATCACACGGTATAGCTGACTTATAAAAATCCTGAAACCAAATTTCAGAAATCCTTGTATTGTAGTTCCTGAGAAAAATGTGACGAAAATTTTTAACTTGGTTATCATGTGTAAAATCATACAAGTGTTCGGTAAACAGGAAGTTGTCGAGTGATGAATCTGAAAACGCATCACACGGTATAGCTGACTTATATAAATCCTGAAACCAAATTTCAGAAATCCTTGTATTGTAGTTCCTGAGAAAAATGTGACGAAAATTTTCAACTTGGCTATCATGTGTAAAATCAGACAAGTGTTTGGTAAACAGGAAGTTGTCAAGTGATGAATCTGAAAACGCATCACACGGTGTGGCTGACATATATAAATGTTGATAGCAAATTACAGAAAGGGTGGATGTGTAGTTCCTGAGAAAAATGTGACGAAAGTTTCATGGGACGGACTGACTGACGGACGGACTGATGGATGGACTGATGGACGGACGGACTGACAGACAGAGGTAAAACAGTATACCCCCCCTTTTTTAAAGCGGGGGTATAACAGAGGTAAAACAGTATACCCCCCCTTTTTTAAAGCGGGGGTATAATTAGAGATTTTCCCTCCATTTTCACAGTCCATTGAACATAGAAAATGATAGTGCCAATGGGGCATCCATGTACTAGGGACACATTCTTGTTCTTCTTGCAAAAATGTGTGAAATTTAAATGCTTGAAAAAATTAGTTGGATTTTGGTACTAGTACTACGGACAACATGTATGCTAGTTTCTGAGTAGATCTTTATGAGTAACTAGCTAGATTTTACTAGCTACTGAACACATTTTTACTTGCAAGATTCAACATATTTTTCAGGCACAGTCAACCTCAGCATTAAGTCAGAATGATCCTAGTATTAGTTCATTAAAGACATGTTTAGAAGCAATCTCAGAGAAAGGACAAAATATATTCCTCACCATTGTAACATCATCATTTCCATCAGCTAAGGTAATGTCAGCCTCTTTGTAATACCTCTATGGTTGTAAAATCTACAAAATTCATTTCTTATTTGTTTTTGTCTTTTATTGTTTTTTTAACATTGTTTATGGGCAGAAATATTTTCGTAAATTTATCTTAATATTTGTTAAATAATCTATTAAACCAAAATTTCAAACTTTTCAGACATACATTGTAAAACTTAAATAAATAAAATTATTACATTGGTTGCAATGAATTACATTGATTTCCCAGTTAAATAAAAACCGATAATTTCACATGTGAAATAAACGTGGTTATTTCACTCTCTGACGTCCTACAACAATAGGCGTTGTCAAGACGTCGATAACGGCGGATCAAAACAAATTGTGAATGCGTAGAAAAAAGACATAGTTCTTACATGTTTTACATTAATTTAAAAAAAAAAAAAGAGGCCATTTACCAATGTAATAAAAAGAATAACTAATTAAAGAACTCAAATAGAGAAAAATATTCAACTCGTGACCGAACAACACTGATCATTAATTAATGCGCTACACGCATTTGTGAATTAGTGTGTTGTTTGGTCACTTGTTGAATATTTTTCTCTATTTGAATTCTTCAATTAGTTATTCTATAAATATTACTGAAATTTGTGTAGGAGGCTCTAGAAGGGGTACTTCATTTCTGTATTCTTTAATTTTTTAGGTATTTTTTCTCTATTCTTTATATATTAATAATTAGCACCCATTATTTCAATTCCCTATTGTTTTGGCCTTTTTTTCTCTTCTTTATTTCTTTAGTCTGTTTTTCTCAAGTATTTTTTTTTTTTTTGCCCATTATTCTCTATTTTTGCATCCAGATCTTGGACCCTTCTATATAAAATGTTGATTGAAGAAAATATACATTTAATATTACCATACTATTTACAGGATCAAGATTTGTTGATACAGGAACTGAACAGAATCCGATTCTTTGATGTGTTTGAATTCAATGCAGCAAAGAAACATTGGGCGTGTTTTGTGTGCAATCATCCGGAAAAAGTGGGAGATCTTTTACAAGATGGCGTCCCTGTAATAGCTGTAAGTAAATAGTGTTAGACAGTGTCTTGATCGGTAATTGTTCTAAGGAGAGGGTTTGAATTTTGTATTAATGTGGTAAAAATCTTGTATTCAGTACAGAACAACAAAAACTGTCACCAGCCTCATTGTTAGATCTTATCATTGATATTTGAATGTGAACCAAGGCTTTACTCCAAAAAATATTTTACCACATGACAAGATGTATTTTATGAAGGTGTAATGTATGTTAATGTTTGTCTCCATTATTCATGGATTAGACAAACATAAAAAATAGAAATGCATCTAATTTCATTAATGCTATACACAATATTATGCACATCTGAAAAATTTTAAGACCTAATGACCCATAAAAAAATACATCAAACAAAACATTTGTATCTGTTCAACATATATGTAACAAAGAATAAACTGCCTTAATTGATGCTGATTTTGGATGTTTCTTTTCACATTTGAAAAAAATTCTTGTCTGTGTCATGCTTTTAACCTCTTACTTGAGTGTCCTTTTGATTGGTCCCTTTATTTCATAATTTGTTTATATACTGCTAAATTATATAATTAAGTTAACTATCATTTTCAGGGTCAGTTAAAAGAAAAGAAAGGAAAATGGAAATTTCTGAAACGATGGAAAACAAGATATTTCACATTGTCTGGTGCTCACATGACCTATAACAAAAGTGACCATGTAAGTTTGTATATTCCATATCAATTTAAAATGATTGTCAATGTGACAACTTTCCACCACAGACCAAACGACATAAGATAAAGCAATCAATATTCACCCTTATGGCCTTCAAAGATCAGTTTGATTTATTATAATAAAATTACCAATAGACTGCATCAAAAATAATATCTTAAAATTATCTATACACAAGTGAAAAAATATTGGCCATTACACCATAATCACACCTACCATGGTCACTGACAACTAGTTCCTCAGAAAAACAAATCAATTTACAAACAAAGACAAACAAACAAAGACAGGGGCTACCTACACTCCCTAAGTACAGGCACAAATGTTACAGTAGCAAATATTTTTGCAGTTACAACACCTTCAAATAATGAAAAGATTGTTGTGTCCTTTATTTAATCAAATTATAACTTAGTCCTTAAATTGAATGCTAGGTTTTAATATCACATCTTGTGAAACTTTGTTTGGTACATTTGCAGTATTAAATCTTATGATTTGCATGTTGTTATTTATGTTTTACTCTTTCATAAATAAAGTGTATACAGTGTTCCAGCTAGGCCGTTTTCAGAGGGTGTGGCGCCCGCACTTTTCCGAGTGGCGCCCTGTGCCCTTTTTACAGTTTCCAGGGCGCCCTGCCTTTTTTGAAGATCGATTGCATATTAATTTGCATATTGATATGATACGCTAATTACTAAATTTTACCTGGGGAAAAGATTATGACTTTGTTTACCACCCCAAGCTAATCAATGGTTACAACTGGTGTCATAATCTGTTGTTATAGGTAATCCGTTTATCGGATGGGTCATTAATGATCATCAACATTAATTCGTTCAAATAGAATCGGTCAGTCGGCAATTATCTTTGAAGAAATGTGCATACAACAACTTGGGCACAATTTGCGATGTTTACCGTAGTTTCATGGAAGAAACGTAATGACAGAAAGTTGGAAAACCATTATTATAAACTCGTTGAAGACATTGTTTTACTTGTTTTCTGTAAAATAAACAGAAAATTCAGACGTATTTGTCATTGACTGCCTTCATTTTTGATACGAAAATAACAAAATCGGCCGCCATATTGTGATCATATTTACATCATATTTACGTACTGTTTATAATCCTTCAAAGAAGGAGCACACCCGAATAAAGAAAGATAACTCAATCTGATTTTTTTCCTAGCATTGAGTAACCCATTTACATATTCTAAAATGTGTCTCCATACTTCTTGCTTAAGAATATATATGTTTAGGTATTTATTTTGAGTTATGGGAAAAGTTAAAGAGGGTCTTAGTAGCAGTGTTGGTAGGGTGCCTTGGTCATCTTTTTCTGTATTCTTTATTTTTGATACTATTTTTCACTGTTGCTTTATATCCTAAAATTGTGAATTTACTGAGCACAGCTGTTTTGTGCTGTATTGCCATCAAGAACAGCAGGGGTAGAAAGGTGAAACTGGTAAAATGTGGTAGACCATAGAAACAGTATGAAACAGATCTCCTTTCAAAACATACTGCATATAAAGTTCAACTTTGCCAAGCAATGATAAAAAAACGTGTGTGACAAGCTGCTTGACAAGTTTTTCAGCCTTAAAAGTAGAAAGATAGAGTTCTATATGGGCTAAAGATGTTGTTCTTGTATAACCTGTGATTCAACAAATAAACACAAATGTTTGATTAACATCTTTTATTAAAATATGCCCTTTTCATATTATCATATCGCGCGTTAAATGCCCTTTTTCAGGATTGGCACCCTGCCCTTTTGAAAACCTAGCTGGAACACTGGTATAATATGATCATACTTAGATTATTTCATAATTTGTAGAGAAAAGAGACTTTGCCAGTTAGCAAAATACAAAGTGTAAAAGCAGTACGGAAAGGCATACGTGACATTCCCAAAGCATTTGAAATTTTTGTTTTACTCTTTCATAAATAAAGTGTATTTTATGATCATACTTAAATTATTTCATAATTTGTAGAGAAAAGAGACTTTGCCAGTTAGCAAAATACAAAGTGTAAAAGCAGTTAGGAAAGGCATACATGACATTCCCAAAGCATTTGAAATTTTTGTTTTACTCTTTCATAAATAAAGTGTATAATATGATCATACTTAAATTATTTCATAATTTGTAGAGAAAAGAGACTTTGCCAGTTAGCAAAATACAAAGTGTAAAAGCAGTTAGGAAAGGCATACGTGACATTCCGAAAGCATTTGAAATTTTCACTGGTGATGAGACATATACGTTCAAAGCTAAAGGCCAACAAAACATTGAACAATGGGTCCAATGTCTACACATTGCTGTAGCCCAGGTCCAGAACAAAGACGATGAGAAAAAGAGCACTAAGATGGTGCCGATGCCCAGTCATGTCAATCCACTCAATCAAGAAAACGTTGTCATTGAACGACCTAGATCTGTAATGGATACTAAATTATAGCAATGAAATATAGTTCCATATAAATATCATCTGAATTAAGGTTTTCAAAACACATGAATACACCTTTTTGCTATTTGTCCGCCATTACTGCACATCACAAAAGTTCCCATAAATTTTTTATGTCATATAAGAAAATATCTGATGCCACAATGGAAAAGTGATTGTTGTATGACGTCAAAAGTTCAAGCAGAACAGACTCTTGAGTTAAGTGGAACAGATTTTAAAATAGTGATAAGGTGTACAAGATACTGAAAGTCAACCAATATTTGCAAACAATTTATTTTCGTCACTTCCGTGAGTACAAAAATATGTAAAATTTCGATCTTTTCTTATATAAATAGATCTTGAAAATTATGTTAATAAATCTCCCAAGTAGTCAATTTATAAGAAAGGGCTAAAAGCAAAATGAGGTATCCACGTAAATAAGTTGGTTTACAGTAATCTAGAATGAATCTGACATTTAAAAAAAAATGATATGTTAAGTCACAAATCTAAAATCATCTTGCCTGTAATCCCGCCATACATCACAATGTTGTACAAATCAGTGTGACGCTCTTTTTATTTAACCAAGATTTGATTTCTAGAGAATTTTTTTTTATAAATTTTGTCCACAAGATCTGTGTATTATTAGCAGCATTGAAAGCAGGGCATTATGTTTTGATGGATTACTATTAATATGCCCTTGAACAGTGTGTAACAAAATCTTGAAGTCTTTTTATACAACTAATAATATGTTTTACAACAATACAACTATTCACAGTTTGATTTTGCACATGGATGTTGATGTATGATTTTTATATGGAACTATGTTTTTATTGTGACAATGTTATTTTTTTTATATAATCATTTAAATATATCAATTTTATTGACATTCCATATCTATCTTCTGACAATATGCTATAAATTTTAATAATTTAATTTGGGATGTAAAGGGTCTTCTGATTGGCTGACAGTGTTTTATCGATCAGCTCATAGACATGATTTTGTCATAAAACGGTGACGTCATCAGTGTTTTTTTCATGATTAACTCCGGTTTAAAATAGAATTTAGATCAAATTATAAGGAATTACTGCAATATTTTTAGCTCACCTGGCCTAAAAGGCCAAGTGAGCTTTTCTCATCACTTGGCGTCGGGCGTCGGCGTCCTTAACTTTTACAAAAATCTTCTCCTCTAAAACTACTGGACCAAATTAAACCAAACTTGGCCACAATCATCATTGGGGTATCTAGTTTAAAAAATGAGTCCGGTGACCCGGCCAACCAACCAAGATGGCCACCATGGCTAAAAATAGAACATAGGGGTAAAATGCAGTTTTTGGCTTATAACTCAAAAATCAAAGCATTTAGAGCAAATCTGACAGGGTAAAATTGTTTATCAGGTCAAGATCTATCTGCCCTGAAATTTTCAGATGAATCAGACAACCCGTTGTTGGGTTGCTGCCCCTAAATTGGTAATTTTATGGAAATTTTACTGTATTTGGTTATTATCTTGAATATTATTATAGATAGAGATAAACTGTAAACAGCAATAATGTTCAGCAAAGTAAGATTTACAAATAAGTCAACTTGACCAAAATGGTCAGTTGACCCGTTTAGGAGTCATTGCCCTTTATAGTCAACTTTTAACCATTTTTCGTAAATCTTAGTAATCTTTTACAAAAATCTTCTCCTCTGAAACTTCTGGGCCAAATTAATCCAAACTTTGCCACAATCATCATTGGGGTATCTAGTTTAAAAAATGTGTGGCTTGACCCTGCCAACGAACCAAGATGGCCGCCATGGCTAAAAATAGAACATAGGGGTAAAATGTAGATTTTGGCTTAAAACTCTAAAACAATAGCATTTAGAGCAAATCTGACAGGTGTAAAATAATCTATTAGGTCAAGATCTATATGCCCTGAAATTTTCAGACAAATCTGACAAACCTTTGTTGGGTTGCTGCCCCTGAATTAGTAATTTTAAGGAAATTTTGCAGTTTTTGGTTTTTATCTTGAATATTATAATAGATAGAGATAAACTGTAAACAGCAATAATTTTCAGCAAAATAAAATCTACAAATAAGTCAACATGACCAAAGTTGTCAGTTGACCCATTAAGGAGTTTTTGCCCTTTATAGTTAATATTTAACCATTTTTCTAAAATTTTAGTATTCTTTTTAAAATTCTTCTGCTCTGAAACTACTGGGCCAAATTTAACCAATCTTGGCCACAATCTTCATTTGGGTATCTAGTTTTAAAAATGTGTGGCGTGACCCTGCTAACCAACCAAGATGGCCGCCATGGCTAAAAATAGTACATAAGGGTGAAATGTAGATTTTGGCTTATATCTCTGAAACCAAAGCATTTAGAGCAAATCTGACGGGGGGATAAATTGTTTATCAGGTCAAGATCTATCTGCCCTGAAATTTTCAGACAAAAAAGATAACCTGTTGTTGGGTTCCTGCCCCAAAATTAGTAATTTTAAGGAAATTTTGACGTTTTTGGTTATTATCTTGAATATTATAATAGATAGAGATAAACTGTAAACAGCAATAATGTTCAGCAAAGTAAGATCTACAAATAAGTCAACATGACCAAAATTGTCAGTTTACCCCTTAAGGAGTTATTGCCCTTTATAGTCACTTTTTAACAATTTTCATTAAATTTTTGTAAATTTTTTGTAAATTTTTAGAATATATTTTCCACTGTAATTACTGGGCCAAGTTCATTATAGATAGAGATAATTGTAGCAAGAAGAATGTCCAGTAAAGAAAGTAAGATCTACAAACACATCATGATCACCAAAACACAATTTTGTCATGAATTTATCTGTGTCCATTGTTTAATATGCACATAGACCAAGGTGAGCGACACAGGCTCTTGAGAGCCTCTAGTTTCTGTTTATTTGAAATAACACCAAAAATATGATGCACACTTTAAAATAACACGCTACACAGGTTATTCAGTGTGCACCACATGTTTGATGTTATTTCTTCATAGACAGAAAAAATATATGTCATTCCTTAAATAATTTTGCAATGTTTTATTATTCATTATTGGTATACTAATTTTTTTATTGGAGATAGCAATAACTAATCCCACATTTTTGTTTAATATTCAACAATCTCAATGATAAAGACATGCGAAAATTTCTGAATTTACAGTTACTGGTATTCTAATACTAATAGCATTATCAGCATTATCATAGCATCATATATTTTATTTATTCATAGTATCATATAAATTAAGGTACATATCTGCAATGTTGTATTTATAGCATTAATCATGGATTGAAAATAGATTACAGCTGTTATCCTAATGCTAGCAAGTTAAAGGTTTGATTGACATTTGAAAACAATATAAAAAGATAAACTTGAATACATTATATTTAAATTTGATTTGACATTTTTATCAAATAATCAAATTTACCAGTTTTTAGGTTCAACTTCACCTACTGGATCAAACTTTAATACAAACAAAGCAAGCAAGCAAACCAAACCTTCAACTTGCTAGCATTAGGATAACATGCTGTACATCGGTTTCATATTTTACATATCTTGTTTAAAAATAAAGAGATGTGGTTTGTTTGCTATTGAATAAAAGAGAGGTCTTAGAAAATATTATCTTGATAGTCTTCTACAAATTCCTGTCGTTATGTTTAATTTACCTATGCCAGTAGTGTCACTTTAATGAGAGACAATTTGTGTATAAATCAAGAGGCTCAAATGTTATTCTCCGGTGAATAATAGTATTATCATTGCATATTGTTACTTTTTACAGTTATTTTCTTTTCCTTGTATTTAAATGAAAATTAACCCAATTACTTCATGTCATATGTTAATGTTTAGCTAATAAAGCTGTGTAATCACAAGGAATTATTTTAATCTGAGGAGAAATTTATGATAAAAAATAACCCAACTAAATAGGGTTAGCCAAAATTATTCCAGATTCAAATAATTACTTGTATAATGTTTATGTAAGATAGTATGAGATGAGAGGTTTGACCTCCTTAGACCTTGTTATAACAGTTGTGAAATTATGGTACTATTTTATTGAAATTTTGTGTTTTAATGTATGAAAATTAAATTTTATACATGAGAAATTAATGTTGGATTGTGCAAAAAAATGTGCTTTTATTATTATTTGTATATAGTTTTGCAAGTACTATACAGAAATATATATATATATATAATTTTGTGCCAATTAATATCATTCTACAATTTTTACTCTTTTGCCTTTTTTACATGCATTCCTGTTATTTTATCTTGAATAATTGTTTAAAAAATGTGGGACTCATTTCACAAAAAATCTTACGAGTAAAAATACTCACAAGTTATGAACATTTCAATATACATGTATTAGCTTACGATGAAGTTTAGTCATAACATTTTTTGTGAAAAGAGCCCCTACTGTATTGTTGTACATTGTTATGAAGGTTCCTGGATGGGCTGTAACAAATCATTTAATGGTTGTATATTTACATATTTTTTAGCAGTTTTATTGCAATATATATCACTATATCCACATTTGTATATACTGCTTAGGTATATTTCTGGTAAACATTTAAAAAAATATTATTTTCTTACATAAAAATTTAATACATTTTTAATCATTCGACTAGTTAATTGAAATATTTCTGAGTATATCAAGTGCTGTTGTTTAGAAGGTTTTACATGTGTATATGGTGTTGACATGTTTGTTTATGTACATGTGTATTAAGCCCTTTTCTTGTGTTCACAAAACAAAAACAAATCAGAAAAGGCTTATATAAACAATAAATTGATGATCATTATGGAAATTTTCCTATACTTTAGCAGCTGGAAAACAGGCCAGTACGTACTTGTAAACCAACTCATATTCCACCTGCAAATTCATTTAAAGTCTTTAATAGACTAAAGTAGAAAAAATAACTCAATATAAATCTTTATAATGATGTTGAGTTTGGAGTGAGCGCCTCTGATATATGTATCAACAAAGTTAGAAAATAGTGAAAAGACGTAGAGCGTTATAAATGACTGAAAAAGAAAAAAAAGTATCTACAGAATTATTGATTATTACTTTTATAATCACTGTATCAGCATTATTTTTGAAATTTGCATTTATGTATAGTTCTCAGAATAGGTTGTAGACAAGATTTATCTGATGCATTCTATTTTTTATTACAAATTTATTCATTAATTAGTCAGATTTAAGGAGGCTCGAGGGTATAAAAATTTCAGAAAAAAAATAAATATTTGTTTTTCATTTCAAATTTTATTTGTTACCTTTTGTAGTTGTTACTTATCATATGGTACAAAAATCATTCAAAACAAACAATTCGTGTTGGCCCCAGATGACTTTTAAAATGTATACATCATTGAAAAAGTTCCAAATTATCTCCCTTTGGTGGAAAAATGCCATTTTTTGGCTTTAAAATTGAAATATCTTTTTTAACTCATCGGTGACCTATATTTTTTAATATAATTTCCATATAAGCTGCACTTAAACTAAATTATTGTAAAATTTGAGCGATTTCTGTAATAAATTTCTTTCTTTTTTTTCAATATTACCTTTATTTCTCCTATTACTTCAACAGAAAAAAACCACCTTTACAAAAATGTATGCTTCTTTTGAAGGCAGATTGTGAGCGCAAATGAACGGTGACCCCACTTTTTTATTTTATTTCTCTGTTAACTATAAGATAAAGTTCATGTATAGAAAAATATAGAGAAATCCTATATAAATGATTTAGACCCGCGAACCCCCTTAAATGTAACTGCATAAACTCTACAAGTGTTAACTAATTCGCCATTTCAAAATCTGTAGGATTATGGGTAATTTCATTGTTTTTACCCCAAAGTGTTAATTAAGATATCATGTAAGTGAACCAAAACAGTTTCGTGGAAGCTTATGCAAATATTTCCCAGAATGCATTTAATTCTGTAAGGGCAAATTTTCCTGAAAGTTGTCAATTTTTTTTTTTAACAAAACTTTGTTAATGAAACTGTTAGATTACAAAAGAAAATTTGTTCAGATAGAATTAGCAAATCTATAGTAATAATCCTGAATCAAGCTGCTTTACCATGTCAAAATAGATTTAAATTTTATAAATTTTGTTGCTCCCAGAATTTTATTTAAGAGAAACATACATGTTTATATAGGTGTTACTATATATGCCTACTATCCATTCGAAACTCAGATTCTGGCTGATGATTTTAATTTGCATAGGAGTACAAGTATTTTGAATCTTTGCAGTATTATAATAACTTCCATGAAATGCAGGTCAAATTCAACTCATTGCTGCAGAAATTACAGTTCAAGAGTAAAAGTTATGCCCCTTGTATTGTCTTGGAAGGTTACAATTGGAGGTTTCATTAAACTAATATTGCAATGGTCTAATATCAATCTTGAAAGAGGGAAATTTCCTCTCAACTCAGTTGGCTTATTTTCGCTACTTTCGCAATTTTATTAAAACTGCGAAAATATCCCATTGCATAAGTTTGTTTTTAGAGAAGCTCAGTATCATAGATAAAAATAATGCAAAATGAAAACTAACCAATTGTTGGAGTATTGGTTAACAAATGTGGTGTTTATTGTAATAGACTATTTTCATATTACTGACTTTCTTAGTCAGCAGTTTAGAATTTTTCAACAGTTAATTTTCTATTATGTTGTTAAACATTCTGGTATTTAAAGAGCAACTAAAAGTAGTAAAATAATGCTTACAATTGGTAAATTTTCAGGGGGAAATTAACTGTTTTTTGTTTTTTATACACTACAAAATCATGTGAAAACTGTTAATTTTTCCGTAAGTTGCATCAGTTGTCATCTTGATTTTACTTCTTTCAGTTGCTCTTTCTTGACCTAGTACCAGAATGTTCTACACAGAAAAGGTAACCTGTTGAAAAATTATATACTCCAGAGTCAAAAGTCGGTTACATAAACATAGTCTATTCATGTTACCTTTTCTACATCTATTCTCTTCAAATTAAAGTCTTTCATGTTATAATTATGCACAAATATTTTAATGCTTGTTAGCTATAAAAGGTAAAGGTTTAACCAGAGATATTATTTATATATATCAAATTATGTATATGATATTAATATGTTTTTATATATTATGTATGTTGTCTACAAATATTGTTTTTGTTTTTAAAGCCTTGGTGGCTTAAATATACATTGATCTGAAAGGTCTATTATCAAATAAAGCTGTAAGGAAAGAACTTCAGATTTTAGTTAATTTTAATATATTGTTTTGTGAAAAGCCTTCACAATCTTTCATCTGTTAACCTTTTTTTTTTGTCCTTACTGACTAAATCATGGTGGACTTTAAATTTCAACTCTGTACAACTGTTTGAGTGTTCATCTGTCAGTTTGGCAATTAAATATTTTTTTGGATTTAAATGTATTGATTTGATGACTGGTATATAGTTTTATCATGACAAGTTCTCAATTTTATCGAATTTTGGTCCTGTCTAAAGATTTTGTGCAGAGTTATGGTCCTTTAACTTAGAAAATTCTCTCAAATATTCAGTTTTCCTCACTTTTTTTTCATCATGCTTCAATATATACTGATTTGATGATTCGTATATTATTAGTTTTATCATGACAAGTTACAGATCAATTTCGAAATTTTGGTCCTGTATAATGATTTTGTGCAGAGTTATGGTCCTTGTACTTAGAAAATTAACTCAAATATTCAGTTTTCCTCACTTTTTTTCATCATACTTGAATATATTGATTTGTTGATTGGTTTATAGTTTTATCATGACAAGTTACAGATCAATATCAAATTTTGGTCCTGTATAATGATTTTGTGCAGAGTTATGGTCCTTGTACTTAGAAAATTCACTCAATATTCCCTTTTCCTCACTTTTTAAACGACTGCAAAAATTTTTGGGAGTTCGTATAGTGCTATGATGTTGTTGTCTGTGTTTGTCGTCTGAAGACACATATGGTTTCCAGACAATAACTTTAGTCTTTAAAAGTGCAAACACAAACACTTGATGAAGGTAACTTTACCTTAGACTGCAAGACAAATATTTGCCTCCTTTGGATATTTGTTGTTTGGAAATCTGAATCTGACAATTAACAATCATTCTGTGAGTATTGCCTGGTGTTTATGAGGAGTCAAGTGTTTGTGTTTGCACTTCTTGTGTTTTAGAGGAGTGAATATGTTGTTTTGTGCATCTCTAGTGTTTGTGTTTTAAAGGAATCAAGCTGTTGTTTTTGCACTTCTGGTGTCTATATGAGTCACAATGTCGTTTTTGCACTTCTGGTGTTTTAGAGGAGTCAAGCTGTTGTTTTTGCCCTTATGTTGTTTTAGAGGAGTCAAGTGTTTGTGTTAGCACTACTGGTGTTTTAGAGGAGTCAAGCTATTGTTTTTGCACTTCTGGTGTCTATATGAGTCACAATGTCGTTTTAGCACTTCTGGTGTTTTAGATGAGTCAAGCTGTTGTTTTTGCCCTTATGTTGTTTTAGATGAGTCAATTGTTTGTGTTAGCACTACTGGTGTTTTAGAGGAGTCAAGCTGTTGTTTTTGCACTTCTGGTGTTTTAGAGGAGTCAATCTGTTGTTTTTGCACTTCTGGTGTTTGAGAGTTTTTAAGTGTTTGTACTACTGGAGTCTTTAATGAGTCAAGCTGTTGTTTTTGCAATTCCAGTGTTTGAGAGTTGTCAAGTGTTTGCACTACTGGTGTTTTTAAGGAGTCAAGCTGTTGTTTTTGCACTTCTGATGTTTTAGAGAAGTCAAATGTTGTTTTTGCACTTCTGGTGTTTTAGAGGAGTAAATCTGTTGTTTGTGCACTTCTGGTGTTTTAGAGGAGTCAAGCTGTTGTGTTTGCACTGCTGGTGTTTAAGAAGAGTCAAGTGTTTGTGTTTGCACTTCTTGTGTTGTAGAGGAGTCAAGTGTTTGTGTTTGCTCCTCTGGTGTTTGTGAGGAGTCAAATGTTTGTGTTTGCACCTCTGGTGTTTCAGAGGAGTCAAATGTTTGTGTTTGCTCCTCTGGTGTTTAAGAGAAGTCAAATGTTTTTGTTTGTACCTCTAGTGTTTTAGATGAGTCAAGTGTTTGTGTTTGCACCTCCGGTGTTGTAGAGCAGTCAAGTGTTTGTGTTTGCACCTCTAGTGTTTCAGAGGAGTCAAGTGTTTGTGTTTGCACCTTTAGTGTTTGAGAGGAGTCAAACTGTTGTGTTTGTCCTGATGTTGTATGAGAGGAGTCAAGTGTTTCTGTTGGCACTACTGGTGTTTAAGAGGAGTCAAATTTTGTGTTTGCACCTCTGGTGTTTCAGAGGAGTCAAATGTTTGTGTTTGCAACTCTGGGTTTTTAGAGGACTTAACAAGTTGTGTTTCGCTACTGGTGTTTTAGAAAAGAAAGCCTGTTGTTTGTGCACTGCTGGTGTTTAAGAAGAGTCAAGTGTTTGTGTTTGCACTTCTTGTGTTGTAGAGGAGTCAAGTGTTTTTGTTTGCTCCTCTGGTGTTTAAGAGGAGTCAAATGTTTGTGTTTGCACCTCTGGTGTTTCAGAAAAGTCAAATGTTTTTGTTTGTACCTCTAGTGTTTTAGATGAGTAAGTGTTTGTGTTTGCACCTCTAGTGTTTCAGAGGAGTCAAGAGTTTTTGTTTGCACCTCTAGTGTTTCAGAGGAGTCAAGTGTTTGTGTTTATGTTTGCACCTGTAGTGTTTTAGATAAGTCAAGTGTTTTGTTTGCACCTCTAGTGTTTTAGATGAGTCAAGTGTTTATGTTTGCACCTCTTGTGTTTTAGAGGATCAAAGTGTTGGTTTTTGCTCTTCTGGTGTTTAAGAAAAGTCAAGTGTTTGTGTTTGCACCTCTTGTGTTGTAGAGGAGTCAAATGTTTATGTTTGCACCGCTAGTGTTTTAAAGGATTCAAGTGTTTGTGTTTTCACCTCTAGCGTTTTAGAGGAGTCATGTTTTTGCACCTCTAGTGTTTCAGAGGATTCAAGTGTTTGTGTTTGCACCTCTTGTGTTTTAGAGGAGTGAAACTGTTGTGTTTGCATATTTGGTGTTTTAGAGGTTTTGCACTACTGGTGTTTTTGATGAGTCAATCTGTTGTTTTTGCATTTCTGGTGTTTTAGAGGAGTCTAGCTGTTGTGTTTTAGAGCAGACAAGTGTTTGTGTTTGCACCTCCAGTGTTTTAGAGGAGTCAAGAGTTTGTGTCTACACCTCTGGTGTTTTAGAGGAGTCAAGTGGTTGTTTTTGCACTTGTTGTGTTTTAGAGGAGTAAAGCTGTTGTGTTTGGTATGGTCTGTTGTACTGTCCAATATTTTTGTTTGCCAAGTTGCAACAGTTGTCAAGACATAAACATTTTGATTTCCACACAAAATATCAGGCTGCTTCTGTAATTTTTGTCTTGCCTTTTGGTCCCAGTATGCTAGACATAGGGATTGCTAACTGGCGGTGTGAAGTAAATTATTTATATAATCCTTCATATTTCAAAAGGTAGAAGAATTGGATGCTTCATACTTAGTATTCAAATACCTTATGTTGCGAAATTTCAGTCTGTCGTATGTCCTTTGTACTGCTTGAAAAAAAAGTTTTTTTGTCTTGTGAATATCTTTTATTTTGAGTAATATTAAGAATATATATTACTTGTAGTATCTGAGAAACAGACCTAGGTTCTTAAACTTGTTTACTAATAAACAATGAAAATGAAATCAAGATCAGATGAACCCTGCCAGATGGACATCATTTCAAACACAAAACATAATTGGGATATGGCTTACAATATCTGAGAAAAAGACCTACATTAAACCATGAAATGAGGTCAGCCAGACAGAATGACAGATATGAACATCGTCCATGCAGTTATTCCATACACCAAATACAGTCTTTGTTAAATTTATAGTATCTGAGAAACTGACCAAACCTTGAAAGTATAAAATTTACCAAATTAGTTAAAAGTTAAATAACAAAGATAAAGAACTAAGAGGAAAACTCAAAAACATCAAACAAATGTTTGATGTAAAGGTCAGATGAAACCTGCCAGAAAAAAACATGTATACTTTACAATAATTTCATACACCAAATATAGTTGACCAATTGATCATGATTATGGTATCTGAGAAACTCGCTCAACCATGAAAACATTGATCAATAAATCATGAAAATGAGATATAGGTTAGATGAAACCTGTCAGACAGATATGCACATCTTACAATCATTCCATACACTTAATACAGTTGACCCATTGCTTATACATTTTTTGTAGTATCAGATCTAGAGTGTTCTATAGTTCAGTGGTTTTTTTTTTATTCATGTCTTTCCTATTTGTTTTTAGTAAATTGTTTTGTTATAAGTTAGGTCGTTAGTTTTCTCAATTGAATGATTCATATTTTTCATATTTAGGCCTTTTATACCTGACTAAACAGTTGGGTTTTTTTCTCATTGTTGAAGGCTGTACAGTTGCTTATAATTGCTTACATCCACTTCACATAAACTTTAGTAGATACATGTAGTTGTCTCATAGGCAATCATACCACATCTCCTTGTTTTAATAAGAACAACCACAAAACTTGAAAATTGATCACTGACACATGAAATAAGGTAGAGGTCAGTTGAACCCTGTTTGACAGAAATGTATATTTTGTAGAACTTGCAATGACCTCACATACTAGCAATAGTTATCCTATTACTCTAAATTTATAAGTGAAAATTTCCTGTGACCAAACAATTTTTTTTAATGGTTACACTAAACTTGAATATAAGGTCAAGGGCAAAAGATATAAATTAAAATAATAGTACAAAAGCTCATAATTTTTAATAAATTAAACGATACATTCAATAAACAATAGACGTCAGTTCTGGGAACACAGTACTTACATAAAAAACTTCACACATAAAAATAAATTCTCTGTAAATTTACATAAGGTACATGTATCAATAAAATGTTCATACAATCTTAAAGGCAAACAAAAAAATATATGACTGAAGTGTTAATGTAACCTGCCACCCGAACAAACCTAATTAATTGTAATGCCTGCCCTCACACATTTTATGTAAATTTTAAGTTATACACCATTTGTGTCCAGACATTTAAAGTCAAGCATCCTTAAATTACAGAACATTTTCAAGACAGTCTATAGCTATGTAACCAGGTAATATAGAAATATATTTGTTTTTACCAACCTACATGTACCAACCTACCCAACTGCCAGAAAGCAATTGCAAGTGTATATATTTTTTGGGCCTTATTTAAAATGAGTACACTCAGCAAATTGTTACATGGTACAATCTGGTGCAAGCCCTACAAAGATCACGACAATGCTTGAAATGTGTCACCATGGTGATATATCAAACAAGGGAGAATGAAACAAAAAATCTGGATGGTGATTATGATGATTAGGAGATTAAAATATAAGAAAAGTTCACATACAGAAAGAAATCTTAAGAGACAGCTTCTTACATGATGTCCTATATTTTATAATATGTTTGTATTTATGTTTGTACAAAAAATGTATATGGCATGCACATGTACATGTTTTAGATTAAAGGACTTTTATAAAGCTAGGTACATAGTCATGAATGTTAAATGATTGAATAAAAAATATGATTTAGTTTTGTTTAAAGCAATGGAAAATACAAACATTATCATGATTATCATGATTGTTGGTTATAAGATACTGAATATAATTAAATCCATAAATCAAAACAAATCAACAGTATTTCATTATCATGCATTGAATTATATATGAACATGATGGATACAAACAAATTTTATACTCACAGACATGTCAGTTTGAATAACAAGTGTCGTCATTTACTCATACAAATAAGCAGAATAGTTTTTGAATTATGCATGGTAAAAATAATGTGACTAATATATATCTACATATATCATGTATATTAAAATAGACTCCAATGTATTGTATACCTGTCAATGCCTGCTGTATATAATTTTCAAAGAGTCCGTAAAAATCAAATTTGTCTCTTTGCCACAGACTTAGATGCTGTCCCCCTTTAAATATAGACTACATGTACATGTACAATGTATGTGTACAAAATGTAACACTCTTGTTTTAACATTTTTAACTCTCATGGAATTGTTAAAAAAATTATCATGCTTAACTGACATTTAAAAACAATTTAATAAGCATGATATTGTCTGTTCAATGGTCGGGTTGTTGTCTCTTTGACACATTCCCCATTTCCATTCTCAATTTCACGATCATTAATGATAATCATATAAAAATTGTGTAAACTTTATATTTAACAAATAATAATTTGTCTACTTGTAACATTCTCAGATTCTTAAATCAATAGCATCAAACGTAACCAATTTTACTTTCCATTAATACACACAGTTACATGAACATTTATACATCTTGCACAATACATAAATAAAATACCAGAAATAAAATACAAGAAATTTGTATTAAGAACTAATGTACAAAATTAATGACGCTGATATTTTGAATAAATATGTCTCTGAAACAATGTTTTTGTAATGATGGATGTTATGATAATGCTTATTAATTGTATGTACATGTACATTTGTATGTGTTCCTGTATTCCATTAATTTATAACAACAAAAATTACATTTCCTAATTGTTAGATTATCTAAAGGTTTTGAAACACAGATCTATCTGCTAAAGCAATGCCCAATATGAAAAGTATTCCCATCAACAAGTTAAGTTTGGCAATATCATGTGGCAGTCTTTGGAGATTTCCTTTCATGTATTCTCTTTCAAGATTAAAAGCTTGAAATATACAAAGCAACGGCAAGAAAATCCATTTTGAAATGTTCATTCCCATCACAGCAATAATGATAAATGGAATAAAAAGCAATGCTGTGAATAACAGATATGATCCAGTCTTTCCAAGTAGGATTGCCAGAGTCACTATTCCTGCTCTGTGATCTGAATCCATGTCTCTCACATTGTTTGAATGTAAAATTGCCTCCGTGTTCAAAGCTAAAGGTATTGCATATAACATTGGCACTAATGATAAATGACCACACTGTGATAAATAGGCAAAGAGTACAGAAAGTGGTCCAAATGTAAATATAATTAGTATGTCTCCAAGAGCAATATATTTCAATCCAAACCCTCCTGTATATAAGAAACTACTGGAGAGTCCACCAAAGTACACAAGTGCCAAATGTTCCATTCGAGCCGATGTTGTAAGTGTTAATATGAGGAACCCTACACAACCGAATAAATAAAATATAGCTCCAAGTCTGGCAACATCTTGTGGCGACAAAATCATGTCTACAAGTGTCCGATCATCTGATGATTTTGTGTCTATACCTTGGATGAAATCATAATAGGTATTTACAAGGTTTCCTGCCGCGTGTATTGACAAAGCAGTTAAACAAGCTATAACGAATGAGACGAAACTAAAGTCTCCTGTGGATTTGTATGCTAATGTACTCCCCAACGCTACTGGTGTAAAACTTGCAGTGAACGACCATGGTCTTAAGGCTGCAACATATTTTTTACATTCAAGTATCAAATTTTGTTTAGAAAACAATGTCCGTCGTTCTTTATCACCGGCATAGGAAACCGCTCCATTGGCTTCGTTTTCTTTGGGTTTCATTACGGTCTTAGAAGAAAAATGGTTACGAATTGAATAGTTCCAACACTGATTTATTATTTCATCAAAGTCATTTTAGACCTCCGCATGCTACTTTCGTTTTCCTTCTAATAAGCGCTTGAAAGATTTTAAAAGGGTCGCACTAATTAGAGACAAGAAACATCGAAAAGCGACAAGAAGCGACAAAAAGAATAATTTTAGCGACAAGAAGACTATTTACCGACAAGTATTAAAATTACTTATTTCAAATAAATATTAAAAAAATAGGTAGTGGCTATTTTGCCGGCTCCGGCAAAACAGCCTCTTAGGTGCTATTTTGCCGGCTCCGGCATAATAGCCTCCTTGGCGCTATTTTGCCGGCTCCAGCAAAATAGCAATTTAAAAAGAGTTTTGCTATTTTGCTGGTCTTATTTCAGATTTTTAATCAAGACTAATATATGAAATATTATTTTTGAAGCACAAATGATATATGTAGCTAGATGTCAATAAAATTTTATTCTTCGCCTTGCCTAGTCTTCGTAGTCGCTCAATGTCTTCAATTTTGGTGAACTGCGCTCATTTAATTACATGTACTGTGTTTTTGTTAGATGTATATTATTTGTACACATCTGATGAGTTAAGCATTTTCAACAGATTTCGTTCGTTCTTATGTTGTACTGTTATATCACTGTCACAGGTTAGCAAGGTTAGGGAAGGGTTGGGATCCCGCTAACATGTTAAAACCCCGCAACATTCTGTATGTATGTGCCTGTCTCAATTAAGACGCCTGTAATTCAATGGTTTTCGTTTGTTGATGCGTTACATATTTTTCCGTTCATTTTTTATCATAAAGTAGGCCTTTTGTTGTCTCGTTTGCATTGTTTTACATTTGTCATTTCGGGGCCTTTTGTAGCTGACTATGCGGTATGGTCTTTGCTCATTGTTGAAGGCCGTACGGTGACCTATAATAGTTGTTAATTTCTGTGTCATTTGGTCTCTTGTGGAGAGTTGTCTCATGCAGTGGTAATCATAATACATCTTCTTTTTTTTTTATACATACATTAATTTCTGTTGCACATTGCACGTTTGAAAATGGAACAGCAAATTTGTTATTCGACTGATACGAAGAGCTACAGCCGGTTTTGGAGTACTTTGAAACGTGAAACGAGGACCATAAAAATTCATGAAAACCAGAAAAAAAACTTTAATATTAATCTATAGTCTATGGAGCATAAAAGTATTATCAGATAAATAAACAAATATTGTACACACGATGCATAGAAATCTAGCTATTGATAGCATTTATTCTATGATTGTTGAATAAAATGAAACGTATATATATATATATACATATATCTGCAAATTAAATCTGCATTTTTTTTCAAAAGTGATGCAGACATTAAAGAATCAAGTGTTATGTTCAGTTCTTTTCTTGTGCCAGCACTGTTTTTAACGCTCGTTAACCAGTATAAGTTGTTGGGTGTTACTTTTTAATTTGTTTCAAAACTAATAGGATATATTTTTTAAAAGTTTAAATCAGAATGTCGATTTTTTTTATATGGGTTCGCCGAATTGCTGATGTGTATTATATATATTTTTTCAAAGAATTTGTTTAACCTCCTATTAAACAAAAAAGTACTAGTATCAATTTTAGTATTTTACTTTGTTCAAGGATTTGAATACAAATCCTTGCTTTTTTTAAATGTTTAAAAGACATGTTTTTAGAGACTGTAAAGAATATCAATTTTAATAAGCACGTTTTATATAAATAGTTAAAGAAGACATATTTGTATAGAGAGTTCTTATTGAAGTGTATGTTTCCATATTTTTTCTATTCTTAATTTTAATCTTAATTACGACGGGCAACATAGCAAAACTCCGATATAATCCGCTATTTTGCCGGAGCCGGTAAAATAATCCCTAAGAAGCTTATTTGTCGGAGCCGGCAAAATAGCCACTGCCGAAATTATGCATTTTTTTAATATATGCGCAGAAATAAATTGATTTTTTTTTTATTATATTGATTGATAGATGAAGAAATTAAACATTTGTATTAAAGGAAGAATGGAACAACGAGGCCAATTTGTCAGTGTCCCCTGTTCATTGCTACAATAACATCCAATTAACACCTTCAACTATGTACACGCGCCATACCTTACATATGCATAAACAGAACCTTATGGGTGACATCCCGTTAGTCCAACAACCATTATTCCGACAGCCCGTTACTCCGACAGCCCATTATTCCGACAGCTCATTATTCCGACAATGCATCTGTCTTAAAAGTGTATGTTCTCTAAAAAGACCAACTCCGTCCTCTATAATATGTGTTGTTGTCCGTTTTGATACGAATGCTTATTGCAACTACTCGCGGAAATTAGCGACTATAATGTAGCGTCAGTCAAAATGAAGAAAAAAAAGAGACATACAACCCCATGCAGGTCTTAAAAAAAGAAGACAAATAGGACGAAATAGGTGTTCCGAAAAAAAATGAGCAATTCAAGCTTCTACCAAGACACCCACCCGTGCGATTTTATGAATATCATGTTCGGGAATGTACGTGAACACTGAAAAAGGCAAACTTGATAATTATTTTTTATTTAAGAAACTGTTTTCAAGAAGAAAAATATTTAGATATCATTGATTTTAAGAAAGGCAGTTCATATTTTAATTAAAGTCATAAGAAACCTCAAATTAAAAAAAAATGCATATGTTTTTTATAACCCAATGCATAGTTTTCATTATACAACTTATGTACATATACTTTTTTCTGAGGAAATTTCTTTAATTTTTCTACATTTAGAAGAAGTTTACTTTTTTTTTAAATTTTTTCCTTCCAGGAAGCAATTCGCCGACATGTTTTCCGTATGCATAGTGACCTGAGCGTAACCCTCCTCGTAAAAATCCGGTGATCGCAATACGCATGGATCTGTCATTAAAATAAACAATTATCTGATTGTACATGTTAAACACGTGCTCAATACCCATGCTTTTTGTTATTTGTTAACTATAAGGTGACAATCGGTAAACTTCGGCTTCAAAACACGGCATTTAATGAGCAGCCATATTTTTTTAATCATAACAGACATAGAGAAAAAAAATTGACGATTGTACAATATATTTGCGTAAAAAATGAGAAATTCGTACACAGAGGACTAAGTTTATGATATATACATGCATTGTTCAAGAATTGGATAAACATTATTTTTCACCACTTACTCGTTTCTTATGACTTTAAGAATCTGTGCTCACCAATTGCATAAGAATATTCACATTTTAATTATGTTTTCCTCTTATTTGTCAAACTTTGATTTCAGTTCTCTGTATTTTACAATTTGTGTCTGTTTTTTTTTCTGGATAATGATGCAAAAATAAGGCATTTTGCAAGTTTATTATATATATTGCCTCGGAGAGTTTTAAAAACAAATTATAAAATACATATATTATTGTTCTCAAACACAAGTAAAATTAATGTCATAATACGGCAGTGTAAACGTACTACATGCACTTGCTTCATACATGATAAATATTATAATAAAATATCACAATTAAATGTAGCAATTAATAGATATATAGATCTATGCATCAATTTTTTCCCCTCAGTATCTATTTATTGATAGAATATTAACTTTCTTGTCGCTAAGATTGTTTTCTTTAGAATATTTTTATTATATTCATTTACAATAAGTAATTTTAATAAAAAAAAAGTTTTCTCGTCGCTAAATAGTCTTCTTGTCGCTAAATTATTCTTCTTGTCGCTTCTTGTCACTTCTTGACGCTTCTTGTCGCTAAAATTCTTCTTGTCGCTAATTAGTGAGACCGTTTTAAAACTCTTTAAACCAGAACAAAGTTTATACAATTGAATGCTACTTCTTGTTGTATTTCCATGTGTTTTATTATTCAAATACTTTTAATTAATATTCATCAAATAAAAGAATCTTTTCAGTAATGTTAAACAGAGTGTTTTTATAGGCTATAAAATGCACTTCCGGTGATAAAAAAACAAGCACTCCACAAATCTATCTAACCTGTTCAAAACAGTACAGCTTTCTCATTTATTTTTTTGTTGTCATACACTAGTTGCTAAATATATCTGCACCATATGTTCTGATATCTATTGTCAATAATAAGTGTCAACCTCATTTACATCTGTTTGAGAGAAACAGAATAATTTGTTTTCCCTTCTAAAGTTCAACTGTTCGCTTTTATGTGAAGTCTATTCGGCCCTTTATTTAAGTCTATTCGGCCTCAATTTATATGAGAGAAAAAAATATATATAATAATAAAATATAAATATATGAATTGTAGGTACATATTATTTATGAGTTTTACTGTAATCATGATAATCAGTGGTGGATCCAGCCATTTTAAAAAGCGGGAGGGGTTGGTTCCCCACCCAGAGTAAAGGATGGGGGTTCCAACTATATGCTCCCATCCAAATGCATTGATCGGCCAAAAAAAAAGGGGGGTTCCAACCCCCAGACCCCTCCCCTGGATCCGCCACTGATAATACAAAACCTGGACAGTAAACTGGTAAAGTACTAAAGAGATATATATATATAGCTGTATGCTTTTGACCTGTATTGAAAAATATATATTATTTTCATTAGCTGAGAATTCACTATGAGGCTGAATAAACTTTAAATTGAAACGACCTGATTCCAACTGTTAATTACTTGGAAATTTGAAAAAGCATTCTTAAATTACCAATACACCTTACCGCTATATGTCCACCATTACTGGAAATTTCACTAGTTCCTGTAAAATTTTGATGTCATAATAGAAAATATCTGACGCCACAATGGAAAATTAATAGTTGTATGACTTCCAAATTTTAAGGGGAACAGATTCTCCGGTCAAGCAGGAATTGTGATAAGGTGTATGCATTAACATGTACATGATTAGATATTCATTCAGTTGATCCAGTCCTTTGATTGTATCCTCGTGTATTGTATTTTCAACCTAATAACTTCAGAATTTCCCTTTTATCTGTTTGAACATAGATATGCCTACTGTAATGTTTTGGGAGTCTCTAGTATACTGGTGCATAAAATAACTATCTGAAATATGTTTTTTTTCTATTCTTCTAACATCAAGATAATTTCTGAATTTACAGTACCAATTCTAACCTTTTTTTCAAATTAGATTACCCAATTTTTTTAAACAGGATAGAAATGATGAAATAGTAGCAACAAATTCAAAGCAAAGATGTCTTCACTGTCTCTTATGCCCCAATTTATTGCTGGGCTGAAGAACAGAAATGAAGAAACAAGGATCAAGACAGCTAATGACCTTCATCGGTTTGTCAGTACAGAACTACGGGAAATGCCATTTGAAGAACATACAGCCTTCATGGACAAGTTTTATCATCAGATATTCGAGTTGGTATCAAGTTCTGATTTGAATGAGAAGAAAGGAGGCATCTTAGCCATAGGTAATTGTAAATCAAACAATAACGGAAACTAATTTCTCTGATTCAATTTGACTAAAAAATGTGAGATCTAAAATCTGCACCTTTCAATGCAAGATCAACATAAAACACAATTTTAGACTACAATATATGGTCTTCAAACATGTCCCACTACCTATACATGTGGCATGATTTATTATGACCTTGAGTCTTATGAGATTTTAATTAATTCATATATCAATTCTACCTCTTTACGTAAGATTGGACTTTATACTTTATTGGATAGATGCTTATCACAGAAAATGTCATGAGATCCACAAAATTGTGAAAACCTAAGAATATAATAGCTCTTGGCACCATCCATACCTTCAAAATATTCCAATTTTTATGTGTGTCAATGTGTGTAGTTTTTGTAAATATTTTAAAGTAACAGAATTCCATTCATATGTTTACGCTTTTTTCTCAGTGAGTTTATGTTTGAAACAAGACTACTGAAGTGAGTAGAATTGGCACCATCCAAACATTTCAATTTTTGTTTGTGTAGTTTTTGTAAATATTTCACCATTCATATTTATCATTGTTTATTCACTTTTTTTCTCAGTGAGTTTAATTGGAGTTGATGTTGGAAACAAGACTGCCAAAGTCAGTAGATTTGCTAACTACTTGCGTAACCTTCTTCCTTCTTCTGATGTCAGCATTATGGAGATGGCCGCCAAGGCTGTTGGCATCTTAGCATTGTCTTCTGGAACATATGCTGCGGAGCATGTGGATTATGAAGTTAAAAGATCAATTGAGTGGTTGACTGGTGAGAGGAACGAAGGCAAGAGACACGCTGCTGTAAGTTGATTTTTTTAGGCCCTTTAAAGCTTGCTGTTTGGTGTAACCCAAGGCTCTGTGTTAAAGACTGTATTTTGACCTATAATGGTTTACTTTTACAAATTATGACTTGGATGGAGAGTTGTCTCACTGGCACTCATACCACATCTTATTATGTCTATAGAATATCAGGATGTTTTTGCATCAGGTTTTGTTTTGTGATCAATTTAGGCCTTACAAGGGGCAGATCAATTGTTGCTGTGTTCATTATTCATGTTTCATTGCCTTGTAAAATTCAATTAAATGAAATGTTAGTGTAAAGTTAATTTCTTGGTAAAATGTCAAAGACAGGAATTAGACACTGTCCAAAATTTGTAGTACAAATGTTTAAGATGAAGGCTTAAGCGAAAGAGAGTAATTGTCTACATTTTAAGGCTGTAGTTGAATAAATTTTAGGCTGAAGAGAGAGGAAATATTATTTTACTATCTAAGGCTGTACGTCTAAATCAGACTAATGAATGTAATACATGATTTTTTTGTGTCAGAACTATAATTTATGATTTAAGTCAATTATTTGCAAAAGTAAGATATTTAACCAATTGTATAATTGTCCTCAATATGCATAAACAACAATCATATCCATTCAATTAACCAATTGTTAAATGGAATAGGTTCACCTAATTTTTTGGTAAAGATTGCATGAAATGCAATCAAAACCTTATGGTACTGACTTGATATCTAAATCTTTCAAGGCTTATCACTACCTTTTATATACACAAAATATAGTACATAGATCATAACATTCTATACATCCTATCCATGAACATTTCAAGAGATTTATCAATGAAATATATGCTCAGATAATCAAGTCACAAAATTATGTTATACTTGTCAGGAAAATAACATAACTTTTGCAAGCTGCAGGAATCTAATATCTGTTTTAAAAATATCAATGATGTCATTGTTTATGTTATCTTTACTTTCGACAGGTGCTTGTTTTGAGAGAGTTAGCCACATGTACACCTACTTTCTTCTTTCAACAAGTTCAGCAATTCTTTGATGTTATCTTTGCTGCAGTTAGAGATCCAAAGGTATATAAAATAACATTGAAAAATTATGATTTTTTTCATAAACTACCATTCATTCAGAATAGAGTTTTAAGAATAAGCTACATAGAAAAAAATTCAATGAATACTAGTATATGTAATATATGATTTTTTTTGTTTGTGAATGAAAGAAGATATGGTGTATGCATTAATGACAGCAACCCAATGACAAAAATCTATAGAACATTCAAATTAATTTAGGAGGTAATAAAAAGAACCCCTTCCATTCTTTTTGCTTTATATCTGTTAAAAAACATCACCTAAAACCAAACAATTTGACAGAAAGATAACGATTGTATTCAAGCATATTGTTAAATCAAATTGGATATGTGTGGTAAATTGACAATGGTGATTAATATATTAGCTTCAATTTTCAGCCTGTGATAAGAGAAGGAGCTGTTGCAGCAATGAGAGCTGCTTTGGTTGTGACTTCACAAAGAGAGTCTAAAGCTGTACAGAAATCACAGTGGTATAAGGTGGGTCATGTTAGATCTATTGGTATTTCCACATTAATGATCAAGGACCTAAAAGACCAAGTCTCTAAAGAACTAGTATGATTTAAAAGAACTGGTGCATAGCTATGCTAGCAATTAGAATATTAAAATTATTGTTTGCTTTTAATTTATAGAAATGCACAGCAAATTATAAGAAGCCTAATAAGCTTGATCTAAAAGAAAGGCGAAAGATACCAAAGGGACATTCAAACTCATAAGTCGAAAAATAAACAACACCATGGCTAAAATAGAAAAGATCAACAGTCAAACATTAGTACACAAATACAAGGAACACAACATAGAAAACTGAAGACTGAGCAACACGAACCCCCATCAAAAACTGGGGGGGGGGGGGGGGGGGGGATCTCAGGTGCTCTGGAAGAGTAAGCAGATCCTGCTACACAGTGACATCTGTCTAAGTAAGCAATTACAGCAATGTTCTTAAAGAGAAAAGAAGATACCAAAAAGAAGTATAAAATATTTATAAGTCTAAGGAGGAATGACAAAACCATTGCAAAAAATTAACAGTGCAACCATTGAAAAACTTGTTCGAAAAAGACTGTCTTAGAGAAAATATTATATGACAAGTTTACAACTTTTGTGGCTTTACATATAAGTATATTCCCATCAACGAAATAACTCCAAATATTGAAACTGAAAAATAATTCAAAGAATTCTTTAAAAGTAAATATTTTATAAAGCAATAGGTAACAGGACAGATAAGTAATAAATATTGAAAACATAAAACATAATTTTCTTTTATTTGCTATATAGAGAGTCTTTAGAAATAATCATGTGTAAGTAATCATAATATTTGTGCTGTAGCATTGTTTTGATGAAGCTGTTAAACCTTATGATGAGACAACTGGACGAGACAAGAAACTTGCAAAAGACGATTGGGCACATGGCTCACTTCTGGTAATCAATGAATTACTACGGTGCAGCAATATGGAAGGGGAGGTAAGTCAGGCTTATTTATTGTGACAAAACAAGACAAGTTGATAGGCTACATGTCAGACGTTGAAAAAGTTCTAAATGATCAACAAGACATCGTCAACAGATTGACAGGCTGTTGATACATCATTGGTTTCTTGGGTACAGGTGAAACATGGATTTAAATGATCAACAAATTACAACATTTTTAAACATTTGAATGCATAGTTAAGCAAATTAACGAAATCATGTATATCAACAAAAATACAATTTTCTCTCAAATCACCAAAATTGGTTATTAAGAAAAAAAACCAAATCAACAATATGCAATCATCAAGCTTGAAAAATAATCTTTTACTAGAAAATCCTGATTTACAATTAACGTGATAGATGGATAGTATTTAAAAAAATATTTGAATTTTTATATGTAATTAGTTATTCCAATGAATTGATTTAACAGGGAATAAACGTTGAATGGAATGTAAGTACTTGATATCTTTCAATTTAGCAAAAGTCTTTTTAATCCATGCCTGCCAATCTTTTTTTTGAACAGGGAATGTGTTTTATTTTTAAACTTTAAACTTTAAAGTCTTTGATTTTAGATAATGTTATGGTTTACTTTTATCTATATCCTAAAGGTTTCTTCACTTTTCTTCTATTATGTCAATTACATACTTGAAACTAAGTTGAAAGCATTAGAAATATTTTCATTGGTCTTTATAACTAACAAAACATCATTGTGTAAGAAAGTTTTGTATTTTGGTATGTCGCTATATACTATAGACCTTATTGCTATTGCGTAATCTGTGATTTTTAACCTCAGATTTCTTCAACCGTTGAACTTTTGACGTCATACAGCAACCACTTTTACATTGTGTAATCATATATACTTTCCTGGTTTGTAATGGCAGAAATGATATCAGCCTTGTCATCCCTATCACATTTGAAATTTTGTTTTACCACAATATTTTTTTTAATTTGTTCTCATTATACTTTGCAACATATTCCCTGGCTATCCTCATTATTTTATTGGGATGATATTTCTCTTCATGTAGGTAAATGGATTTTAACATTTTTTCGATTTTCAAATATATGATTGGTTATAAACCTTTTTTTTTTAATTTAAAATGTTTTTTAAAAAAAATAATTTTATTGAGATGATATTTCCCTGCATGAAGGTAAAGGATTTTAACACCATTTTGATTTTCAAATTTTTGATTGGTTATAAACCATTTTTTTTTCATTAAGTCAAAATTATTTTAGTGAGATGTTATTTCCCTTAATGAAGATAAAAGGGATTTTAATACTATTTTGATGGTTATAAACATTTTTTTTAAGTTAGAAATTAGAATTCAGTAAAAGGTGCCTCACAAAATTTTGATTTAGATTAGATAGATCTTATGAAGATATATCCAACTAGGCAACAAACAAAAAAAAAGATTTGAATAAAAATAGTGCTAGTTATTATTGCAAAAAAAATATAATTTTACCACTTTATTATGGTCTACAGTTAAATCTGACCTTGGTATATTACAAAATCAGACAAATGCTGCTAATTTGATTTTTTGTCAAAAATACAAATGAAAATAGAATAAAATGTATGAATGCATTATTAAGCAATATTCTTATTAGATATATAAAGTCAAGAGGGGTATTTCACAATGGTAAAGCAATCTTTTTTTAACTAAAGTTTAAAGAATATCATGAGTTTATATTTTTATACATTTAAGATCATCAGATAGGCAAAAGTTCTAATTTATGCACGTATCACTATATTTGCCAAAAAATAATATGTGTCTGATTTTGAATTGTTGACGAAACAACTTCAATTTATCAGTCAGTCAAATGGATACTGTAAATTCAGAAATTATTGTGTGCATTTATTATTGCGATTTTTGTCATTTTAGACTAAAATGCAATTTAAAATTTTTGCGATTTTGAGAAAAATCCTTTTAACATTTGTTTACATTCATATAATAAATTTCGAAATGCAAATTTTAATAATTGCAATTATAACCCTGTCGCATTTTTCGCAATAATATAACATCACTATAATTTCTGAATTTACAGTATTAATTAGATAACATGTTTTGTTTTTTTCAGAGACAACACATTGAGATGGAAGAAATAACAAATCAACAGTATCTACATGAGAAAACAGTCAAGGTAGAAAATATAGAGCCATATTATATAAGTTAAAAAAGGATGCAAAACAAAGTACTGGTTGCTGATGTCTTGCATTTTTTACTTTTTAAAAAAAGGTATTAATAGGCTTTGTGAATAACATGCCATATAAAATTAAATATCAACAAATTTGGCTAAAAAATGGAAGACCTTTATACTTTTGAAGCAATTAAAACTGTCTGAAACAAACAGTTACAGTCGATTCCATTGAATGTGTAGGCAAAGGTAATATGTTTGGTTTGATTGCTTGCTAGCTGAACCGTGAAGTCATTATTAGGTCAGGTAAACTACTCTCCTTTAAAAGTAGACTAGTCCGACAGATAACCAATCTATCTGTCTGTAGGACTAGGCTACTTCCCTTCACACTCAATGAAATCGGCTGTAAAACATTAAAAGTGATTGTTTTGTTGAATACATACTTGTATATGCATAATTTAGGTTGTAAACAATTATATGACATAGTTCAGGACTACTTTAAGGAGGTAGACCTAGGTTAAAGGGAAATCACACTATTTAAACTACTAATAATAATTCATTTAAATTTTGCATGTAGACAGCTCATACTTATTACAATATTTTAGGCGAAAAAAAAATTGGGGTCACCGATGTTGTTTTCGAGATATGACGTCATCAAAAAGTAAAGAATCGCGTTATACCGTAATATAGAAATATTGCTCAAAAATGCTAAAAGAAGGCAAAATTATTGAAAAACTATGCTTAACTGGTTTAACTAAAACAGTCAATTGTAAATTTTATCTTATACCCATTTATTTTTCTCAGTTTCCTTATTTTTTAAGGCCCTTTTTAATTTCCCGCCATTTTTGATTGCCATTTATTATAGATTTTTCTTGAAATAAAAAAAATCTACTAATGTTTTTTCCTTCAAACTTCTGCATTAGTTGCAGCTTCGGGGGAGATTTTAAAAGCATAAATAAAAAAGGGGGGTCACCGATGTTTTAAATCCGCTACAATGGAAATAATCTTATAATCGATTTTTGGCGGGAATTATAACTTTTTCTCTTAACGTTACAGAACGACGTTGCTAGCATAGCAGCATTTCTTGCAATGCTTTGAACTATTGGGTTAAACCTTTTTACTAAACCATTATAACATGTATAATATATATATATTTTTTTATAGTAATTATTTTTTGGGGCATTTTGATTATTCATTATTAAACATACAGTAACAGCTTATCAAAAAGTAACTGTCAAAGTTGGAGCCATCTAAATTTTCTATTGCATTTGTTGTGTCTGGGCTGAAAAGTAACACGTTTCATTTAGACTACAAACAGAATAAATTCACTAACTAGTCCATTGCACCGGGAATATAAAACCCGAAATGCCGTGTTTAAAAAGCCACAAACTCAGCACTTTTAAAAAAAAACCTCAATGACATCGTTTTCGGTAGAAATTTAAAATTGGCTAATATTTCTGTTATTACACAACGCTCCATAATCGAACCAAATTAAGTTCGAGTTCCAGTTTTTGAGTTCAAAGTTCAAGTTTGATTTCGAATATTTTTTCCAGTAAGATTTCTAGTTTAAGCTCGAGTTACACTTAGAAACTTCTGAGTTATACTGTTAGATAGAATAAAAATTCTGGTAAGAGTTTAAATTTTGAGATCCGATGAAATTAAGATTAAGAATGTGGTTTCTATTTTCTGTTTGTGCACCTCTTTTTGTTTGAATGTATATTCTTTTATCACATTTATCTTTCATTGTGGTAAATGCACCTATTTTTGCCAATACTGATTAATGAGGGGGCAGGACCTTTTTCGGGACATCGAGATCAAGTGTTTTTTAGCTCGGGATTTCGGGATTGACCCTTTCGGGATCCGGGATTTCTTTTTTCGATGTTCGGGATGTCGGGATTTTTTTTTAAATTCTGAACCTCGGGATATCATGTTTTTTAAGCCCGGGATCTCGTGTTCAGGACCCCTCTGATCCCGCCCCTCATTAATAATAGTTAATTTGAAAATAATTGATTGAATTTGTGTGCCAATATTTTAAAAGCACTCTCTACTTTATCATGTTGGTTTTTTTTTAAGAACTTAAGAATAAAGAGTTAATCAGCTACTTTTGTATAAAAAAACTGGATGTCCTTTTCAGTCACGTTAGGGATCCGACAATCTCCCTTTATCCTGTCGACAGTTATCACATTGAGTGACCTAAACCCGAACCTACATCTGAACTTTTATTTCTATTTTTTTTTCATTTTTTTTACCATTTTTTTCTTTATTTTTGCAAAACTTTCAGTGGCAAATATTAGATGAACATAATCACAAACATTTGTCTATATGAGTGGAATATTCTTTCACCAGACGGACCATAAGTGTGTCTGTTACAGTTTAGCAGTACTCTGTGAGACATGAATATATCTCTTCATAAATACATGTGTGTGTGTGTGTTAAATATTTCTCTTGTTGGAGACTGGTAAAGCCAAATGTATAGTACGTGTTGAATTATTATATATAATATATACGCCCGGTTACGGGACGTATTATGGTATACATCTGTCTGTCCGTCCCGTCGTCAACATTTCGGACATTGACTCAAAAATGCTTTAACCAATTGTCATAAATCTGGTGAATTGTTTATATCTATTGACGTGAGCTCCCTTTCTTTTTTGAATGAATTTTGATTTGACGTTTCCGAGTTATAGGGTTTTATTCATTAAAAAGGGGGATTTCCCAGTTTTCGGACAATTATAACTCAATAACGCTTTCATCAATCCTCATACAACTTTGATAAATTGTTTATGTCTATTAATGTAAATACCCTTTTGATTTTTATAAATTTCTAATATGACATTGAGAAGTAATGAATCTCTCTGAAATTGTACCACAAAATTCCAAATCACAAATGAAAGGCTGAAATTGATTTAAGGAGTACATGTTCTTGCTCAAAACGTTCAAAAATCAATAGGGGCCACAAACAAGCATTCTACTAAATTTACTATTTTACAATAACTTGTGTTTAAGTGTATGGATCTATCTAAAATTGTATTACAGAGGGGAGGGGTGGCGTTTCATTTTTTCAGGGCAGATTTTTCGAAATATCTCAAGAAGAAATCTCCAATTGCACAGTATTGCATAATAGATTTTTAATATCTTTGAACACATTTATTTTGTGTCAGAAACCTATATTATGTCATTTTTTTTTTTTTTTATCACAATCCAAATTTGGATCGTATCAAGCTTGAATATTGTATCCAAAATTGCCCAACCTGATCCTAACTGTTCAGAGTTCAGAGGCGTTAGATATTAAAGGAACATGTGGGAAAGATGGACGACCCTTATATCATTTCTGTCGTCACATTTGAAATAATAACATATCAAATAGGACTTCACACATTTACGTCCAGTGGCAAGTTAAATGCATATTCAGAACTAGAACATATGAATTTTGACTCTGCTTTGTAAAAGCCCGACAGGCTGAGCCGAATAAATTCTTATATGAAATGAGATGTTTGATGAATTATTTATACATGTAGTATAGGAGACTATATTTATGATGTTGCATGCATCAATATTTTAAACATGTAGTATAACGTAATCAGAGATCAATATTTTAATCAGATTGGAGAAAACTGTAAGTTGAAACTCATTGTTCTTATTTACAACCCTCTTTTGAACGGAAAACTACAGATTCCGATAGCTATACGCTAATATGCTGGTACTCTTGGTCTGTTTGTAACCACCCCCCCCCTCCCTTTCCGAAAATATACACTGAACCCTACATACCACATTGCGGCGATACGCTGCCAAAGTTGAGTCATTTCATTACTTTTTTTTTTGACATTTTGTCAATTTCGGGAAGCAATTTCATTTTTGCACTTAAGGTCAAGATGAGTCAATTTTTTTTTTGAAATTTAGAATTCAATCAGATATTGAACATATACATCAGAAAATAAAATAAAAATTCATGTCACCGACTTCTTTATCGAGAAAATGGTCGGAGTTACATTGACTAAGTTACATTGAATATGCTATGAAATTCTAACGTTCTTAGTGTTGATTATGCATGATGATTATGTGTTTTGTATTGATATATACTTTTTATCATAATAGTCTGGATAGTGGGTCATTCATTTATTTATAAAATTGAGAAAGGAAATGGTGAATATGTCAAAGCGACAACCACCCGACCATAGAGCAAACAACAGCCGAAGGCAACCAATGGGTCTTCAATGTAGCGAGAATTCCCGCACCCGTAGGTGTCCTTCAGCTGGCCCCTAAAATATGCATAATAGTACAGTGATAATGGACGTCATACTAAACTCCGAATTATACACAAGAAACTAAAATTTAAAATCATACAAGACTAACAAAGGCCAGAGGCTCCTGACTTGGGACAGGCGCAAAATTGCGGCGGGGTTAAACATGTTTATGAGATCTCAACCCTCCCCCTATACCTCTAGCCAATGTAGAAAAGTAAAACAATAACAATACGCACATTAAAATTCAGTTCAAGAGAAGTCCGAGTCTGATGTCAAAAGATGTAACAAAAGAAAATAAATAAAATGACAATAAAATACATAAATAACAACAGACTACTAGCAGTTAACTGACATGCCAGCTCCAGACCTCAATTAAACTGATTGAAAGATTATGTCTTCATCATATGAATATCAGGTACAATCCCTCCCGTTAGGGGTTTAGTATCATACTATCATAAAATATATGAGAAGAACATAACCCGTGTCATGCCAACAACTGTTTTTTTAGAAATAAATGTGTTTTGTAAGGTTTTTTGTGCAGCTTCGGAAGCCAGTACATAGTTGGGACTTTCATTGTGTTTGGTTCTGCTTGTAAAGAAGTAGCTAAAAGTTTATGTTTGTTACAGATGTTATGTTTATTTTGTGTTTCCAATATTTTTTATTCTTTATATTTTAGCAACTCTTCATTCAATCTTTTTTTTTTGCCTTTTATTCTGCAGTATTTGCCAATTATTTTGTATTCCGCAGGTAAATCGCAATACAATTTAGAAACTTGCCAGTACAACATATCAGTTGAGAAAAATAAGATATGTCCATTATCATTTCTCCTGCTTTAGTTGACGTCCCTTCGAGCGCTCGCTTTTTCATGAATTAGAAACCTTTACGACGGAATCGAAAACGGCGACGTCATAATACAATTACGACACTATGGCGGCGCCGAGAGCGATGCGTATAAACAATAGTGTGATTTCCCTTTAAGGGAAATAACTCTTTAAATCATCAGTACGTTTGTGTCAACCATTTTCAAAAATATATTCTAAGCTTCTAGGTTACATAGATTATTTTCAATCTGTTTCAGATAAATGCTTAAAATACATTGATGAACTTGACTTTTACAAACGTACTGATGATTTAAAGAGTTATCTCCCTGAACCAAGGTCTACCCCCTTAAGCTTTATTTCTAAACTCCTACAATGCTGTTAAAACATTTTATTAATTGTAACTGATTTTATATTGCTTATATAATTTGTTGTAGGAGATGCATAGACACAAGTCTATGGGCAGTGTAATGGCCTTACAACAGCTTCAAAACAAGTCATCTCCACTGACCAGCTTTGGTCTTGGACATAATCAAATGGCACATAAAAATATACTATATGAAAGTAGATCATGCAAAGAACTTATCACTAAGAATTATGAAAAGGTAAAGTGTGTATTGATGTTTTTATACGACTGCAAAAATTTTAATTTTTTGATCGTATATTGCTATCACGTTGGCGTCGTCGTCGTCGTCGTCGTCGTCCGAATACTTTTAGTTTTTGCACTCTAACTTTAGTAAAAGTGAATAGAAATCAATGAAATTTTAACACAAGGTTTATGACCACAAAAGGAAGGTTGAGATTGATTTTGGGAGTTTTGGTCCCAACATTTTAGGAATGAGGGGCCAAAAAGGGCCCAAATAAGCATTTTCTTGGTTTTCGCACTATAACTTTAGTAAAAGTGAATAGAAATCAATGAAATTTTAACATAAGGTTTATGACCACTAAAGAAGGTTGGGATTGATTTTGGGAGTTTTGGTTCCAACAGTTTAGGAATTAAGGGCCAAAAAAGGGCCCAAATAAGCATTATTCTTGGTTTTCGCACAATAACTTTAGTATAAGTAAATAGAAATCAATGAAATTTTAACACAAGGTTTATGACCATAAAAGGAAGGTTGGGATTGATTTTTGGAGTTGAGGTCACAACAGTTTATGAATTAGGGGCTAAAAAGGGGCCCAAATAAGCATTATTTTTGGTTTTTGCACCATAACTTTAATATAAGTAAATAGAAATCTATGAAATTTAAACACAAGGTTTATGACCATAAAAGGAAGGTTGGGTTTGATTTTGGGAGTTTTGGTCCTAACAGTTTAGGAATAAGGGGCCCAAAGGGTCTAAAATTGAACTTTGTGTGATTTCATCAAAAATTGAATAATTGGGGTTCTTTGATATGCTGAATCTAACTATGTATGTAGATTCTTAATTTTTGGTCCCGTTTTCAAATTGGTCTACATTAAGGTCCAAAGGGTCCAAAATTAAACTTAGTTTGATTTTAACAAAAATTGAATCCTTGGGGTTCTTTGATATGCTGAATTTAAAAATGTACTTAGATTTTTAATTATTGGCCTAGTTTTCAAGTTGGTCCAAATGGGGGTCCAAAATTAAACTTTGTTTGATTTCATCAAAAATTGAATAAATGGGTTCTTTGATATGCCAAATCTAACTGTGTATGTAGATTCTTAATTTTTGGTCCAGTTTTCAAATTGGTCTACATTAAGGTCCAAAGGGTCCAAAATTAAACTAAGTTTGATTTTAACAAAAATTAAATTCTTGGGCTTATTTGATATGCTTTATCTAAATATGTACTTTGATTTTTGATTATGAGCCCAGTTTTCAAGTTGGTCCAAATCAGGATTCCATATCAAGTATTGTGCAATAGCAAGAAATTTTCAATTGCACAGTATTGCACAATAGCAAGAAATATCTAATTGCACAATATTCAATAGCAATTAATTTTCAATTGGAGTTATCTTTCTTTGTATAGAATAGTAGTTGATAATATATGTTGGAATTTGCCAGACATGACTATGATGTCATTTTCTATTTTTATTTGCCAATAACTTTATGTAAATAACTTCATTGGAAATTTGCCAATATAAAATGTTGCTGATGAAGTTTTTTTTATTGTTTTATACAATAAACAATGTATATTCACTTTTACTACCAACCAATCTTTACCATTCAGTGATAACAAGCACTTTATTTTACATATTAATATTTTACATTTTAATATTTATACCCCCGCTTTAAAAAAGGGGGGTATACTGTTTTACCTCTGTCTGTCCGTCCGTCCGTCAGTCAGTCCGTCCCATTTCGTCACATTTTTCTCAGGAACTACACATCCACCCTTTCTGTAATTTGGTATCAACATTTATATATGTCAGCCATACCGTGTGATGCGTTTTCAGATTCATCACTAGACAACTTCCTGTTTACCGAACACTTGTATGATTTTACACATGACAGCCAAGTTGAAAATTTTGGTCACATTTTTCTCAGGAACTACAATACAAGGATTTCTGAAATTTGGTTTCAGGATTTATATAAGTCAGCTATACCGTGTGATGCGTTTTCAGATTCATCACTCGACAACTTCCTGTTTACCGAACACTTGTATGATTTTACACATGACAGCCAAGTTGAAAATTTTGGTCACATTTTTCTCAGGAACTACAATACAAGGATTTCTGAAATTTGGTTTCAGGATTTATATAAGTCAGCTATACCGTGTGATGCGTTTTCAGATTCATCACTCGACAACTTCCTGTTTACCGAACACTTGCATATTTTTACACTATTAATATTATCCACTTGCGGCGGGGGTATCATCAGTGAGCAGTAGCTCGCAGTTTCACTTGTTTATGATGTATTTAAAAGAGTAGTTATTGTTGCAAACTCCATTAGAAATTTGAATTGATATCTCAGTTTTGGAAAAAGGGAAACGGGGATGTGAAAAAAAAGGGGGGGGGGGGGTTAAATTTTTCTCATTTCAGATTTCATAAATAAAAAGAAAATTTCTTCAAACATTTTTTTGAGAGGATTAATGTTCAACAGCATAGTGAATTGCTCAAAGGCAAAAAAAAAACTTTTTAAGTTCATTAGACCACATTCATTCTGTGTCAGAAACCTATGCTGTGTCAACTATTTAATTTTAGATTTAAAAAGTTTGAAGAAGAAATCTTTAAATGATTTGCAAAATCTTGACATTTTTTTTGTGTAAAAAAAACCCATGTAATGTCAAAAATTTGATCACAATCCAAATTCAGAGCTGTATCACGCTTGAATGTTTTGTCCATACTTGACCCAACTGTTCAGGGTTCGACCTCTGCGGTCGTATAAAGCTGCGCCCTGCGGAGCACCTGGTTCTCAATTATAATAGAAATTATTCCATATTGGTATTATTTTAGTAGGTTTCTCTATATGAAGTGGATTTTGAATAAAAAAGCATATTCACCTGAGAAAGTGTTATTCACCGCGCTAAACGTCACGCGCTTTTACATGCAACGTTATGGTAAAATGTTTCATGTACAATTTGTTTTGGTATATGTTTGTCATTAAATACATTTTCTTCTCTCGGAATATGGAATAAAACAATAACTGTCTTTTGTTTCGGTAAATATGGGGTTTAATTGACTTTTGAAAAACTGAAATTCACTTCGGCCGTTGGCCTCAGTGAATATCAGTTTTTCAAAAGTCAATAAAACCGCATATTTACCTCATCAAAAGACAGTAATTGTATAATATTTATATTGTGGATTCATTCTTTTTCATAGAATGAGAAATATCGGCATATTAGAAAATATTTGATTCTGTAGTTTTGCCATAATTTGTATTTAGAGCTGATTTCAAATTGCTGGTAGAGTAAAACTTTGGTTAAATTTCTGGCATGTTTACTTTGTTTGTATACACGTTTACTAAAGCTTTGTTATTAAGATTGAAATCTTCAAACAATATATATAGGCATAGTTAAACCTGTATATGGTGGATTCTTTTATTTTCGTGGGTCCCAATTTTCGTGGATTTAGAAAAACTTGCCTTTTTTGTGCTTTTGCCACATTCTTCATACAACCTGATTATAAATTTGAATTTATAGTTCACCTGTATCCACAAAAACCATGAAAAATTCGTATCCAACGAATAATAATTAATCCACAGTATATTATATTTAAATTTGATTGGACGTTATCCCAATTACAATTGTACAATATACAAACAACACAAACAAGCTATGCAAAATCTTGCCCTACATGCAATAGTAAATTAGCTCTAAACCTATAAAAAGTTTGTACTTAGTGAATGTTCAGATTCATTATTCAGGGATACACAAAATTTAGTATCAACGAAGAATAATGAATAACAGTAAACTTTGCCATATGACATATAAACTAAATCTTGTATGTCATTACAATTAAATGCTACTATATCTTTAATTGACCTTTTTTCCAACTAAATGTTATATTTTTCTTTACAATTTATACGTGTTGAGCTATAGAAAATGCATTAGTAAACTGTGGTTTGGGTATATTGATCTGCCAATTTCTAATTTTTCAGTATAAAACAGGTTTCAGGTCAAATAAATTTTGCTGTTGTATTAATTTTGCATAATGCAACCTTGAGGTCATATTGATTGTGCATTTCATTCTTGAGTAATTTAAGTAAATTTCTGTGTTGAAGTAAATTGATACCAAGATCATATGTAGTTTAATAACTACAAATATTATTGGCTTATTTAATATATAAACAACAAGAATAACATTTTCATTACATTATTTTTGGTTTTCAGATATGCAGTTTAATATTGAGACACAGAAGTAGTAAGAATACATATGTACAACAAACACTGCTAGTCATCTTTCCAAGGGTGGCAGGATTCAGTCCTGCAGTGTTTTCTCAAGTGTAAGTATAAGTCATACTAAATGTGTAAGTCAACTTTCCAAGGGTGGCAGGATTCAGTCCTGCAGTGTTTTCTCAAGTGTAAGTATAAGTCATACTAAATGTGTAAGTCAACTTTCCAAGGGTGGCAGGATTCAGTCCTGCAGTGTTTTCTCAAGTGTAAGTATTATAAGTCATACTAAATGTGTAAGTCAACTTTCCAAGGGTGGCAGGATTCAGTCCTGCAGTGTTTTCTCAAGTGTAAGTATTATAAGTCATGTTAAATGTGTAAGTCAACTTTCCAAGGGTGGCAGGATTCAGTCCTGCAGTGTTTTCTCATGTAAGTATTATAAGTCATATTAAATGTATACGTCAACTTTTAAAGGGTGGCAGGATTTAGTCCTGGAATGTGTTCTCGAGTGTAAGTATTACCAGTCATATTAAATGTGTACGTCAACTTTTAAATGGTGGCAGGATTTAGTCCTGGAATGTTTTCAAGAGAAGATATGTGAAAAAGATGTATTTCTTTTTTTCAATTCATAACTAGAAAAAAAGACACATTTTTCGATAGTATTGGTAAATCATATCATGTTAGTAGTGTTTTTGGCCATAGAGTATTATTTTTAAGCAGACATGATTTTTGCGAAATTAACCTGGATTACTGTAGAAGCAGAAATTTTCGTGGAGGATTTAATTTCGTTTATTTCGTGGAAAGAATATATTCGCGAAATAAAAAAACCCACAAAAATTTAACCTCCAAATAATATCCCTCCATTCAATGAAAACCACAAAATTAAATCCCAATGAAATCTTATGTAGAGACAAAACCATGAAATTTTAACCCCACGAAAATTTATGTTTCTACAGCACATAAACTAGAGAATTTGTGGTTCTTCCATGATGAAGTATAATTTTATTTAATACTTTTTCTTCTGATTTTATAGATATTTAGAAGAATCCATTAATTTCCTGCTGGGTACATTGAAGAATCCGAAAGACAAGACAGCTGGATTCCAAGCTATAGGTCTGATGGCCATATCAGTACAGGAGAATATATCTAAACATCTAACAAGGATCATGGAAGTTATCAGAAGTTCTTTGCCCCCAAAGGACCTACCTCTCAAGTCAGTTTGATAAAGAGTATTTATAATTTTATATTAATTGTTTGCATGCCATCGTACTGCTGGATTTACATTTATCAGGCATGCTCAAACCCAAAAACAATTTACAGGGAAAATCTCAAAATGTTTGATATGGAATAAAGGGAAAATCTAAAAATGTTTGATATGGAAACAGCTCATTAATGAAAGTGATAAAGCATTCTATCATGAATTTATGTGCATCACCATTTCATATTTTGCATGATTCTTAGGGAGACATCTACTCAAGTCAAATAGGTAGAATACATTTTTCACATCAATTATAAAATTGGAATTTAAAACAGTGCATCCATTTATTGTTGCGTCTATTGTAATTTAAATATTTCTTGATTCAATTTTTAAAAGCAGAATGCTTAACCTTCCTTTAAATAAGTTTGCACAAAAACTATTAAAATAAGTTTATTTCTTTTATAGTTTCTGTTTTATTTATTTATAACTTATACAGAGCTTTATGTATTGTATTGACCCCCGTATGTTTCTCTAAGAGTATTTGGTTTATTTTCTTGTTGGATTGCAGTCTCATTGATGAATACCCTATATCTCTTTTAATTCATAATGGCATGATTTAGTATACATGATTTATGTTGTAGGAAGTACAAGAGTTTTGTAGTTGACCCTGCTGTATTTACATGTATTAGTATGCTGTCCAGAGCTGTTGGCAATGTTATGATGAAAGATGTCAGAGAACTCTTAGATTCTATGCTGGCAACAGGACTTAGGTAATAAATTATACAAAGCAATATTCTGCACAGTAAAAATATGATTTCTCAAATGAAAAACAGAAACAATTGAAAAATATGCTTTATTTAACATTTTTTTGAAATTTCAAATTCTAGTATAATTTGAAATTTTGCAAAAGTTTTAAACTGATCAAATATTTGTTCCTATTCCTATCTATTAGAACAAAATGATCATTTATTTTTGGTGTCATGACACTGTGAGACAATAAAGGGTTTAAAACTATAACTTGTTTTGTTATTATGTTCTAAGTGCCTGTCATAGCTCTATTTTGATCTTCAAGGGAAGAAGTGGTGAATAAAAATTAATAATTTTCTTGTATTATATAGACTCTCATTACAATGCATGCAGACATTTTTTCTGATGTTCAGTTTTGAAACACCTGGTAGTGGAACTTTTAAAACCAACTTTTACCATTTCCTAAGTATTTTGATATTGAAATTACATGTTTATCATTGTTTAATTATTTTATTGCAACAGTCCAGCCTTAACAGCAGCTTTGAGAGATTTAGCCACTCAGATACCACAACTGAAAAAAGATATTCAAGATGGACTCTTGAAAATTCTGTCTCTTGTTCTGATTGGTCGACCATTGAAGCACCCAGGTGCTCCTAAAAGTCCACTATCTCCACTTCCTATAGCAGGTATAATATTCAAAAGTTTTCACCAGCTTAAATAAAATATAACAACTGGACACAATTTCTGATTTTTTAAGCAGAGTAGTATATCTACAAAGTCTTCCTCATGTCAGATGATTTTATTCTTAGTAGAGGGGGGTGACACTTGTTTGGGTGTAGGGTATAGAAGGTAAAACAAAGTGGGGATGTGGGGAAAAATATACAAAAAAATGGAATTTAGGAAATGAGCACCGTCATCTTACTCCTCTCTTTAGGAGTGAACAATAATCATTAAATTATGTATTGCTGTGAGTCACTAAAGTAATTTTATTCAGTATGTCAGAGATAAAAAAAAATGTACTTTTATTGTTAGGTGTTTAGGATCAAGAGCTGTTCCATTAAAAAACACACATGATACTCAGAACAGTCTTAGTCTGAGTGGACAATTTAAAAAAAAGATAAGCATCTATAGGGACAATTTTGATTTTCACAGTACAAAATTTTCATTAAAGTCCACCCATAAAGGAGATTTAAAAAAACCTTCACTGGGTTCCTAGTCTATTACAATGGAACAGATACACATTAATGTCTTTCTTTATTCCTTAGAAGACATTGAAATTGTGAAAAAAATAGATATTTTGCACAAAAGTGGCATATAGTATAATTATTTAATTATTTCTTGTTTTGATTTAACAGGTGCCCTGTTGTCACCAACAGACAGCCATGATACAACAAGTATAACGTTGGCTCTAAGGACACTTGGAAGCTTTGATTTTGAAGGTTTGTAGTCTAATATTTTAGTAACATCTTTCTATGCAACTAAACTATATTTAACCTTTTGGGTATTTAACTAAATTGTCTTTAAATGACCCTAGAGGTATCTTCCAATAAAATTATGAAATCATGAAACAATTACTTTTTATGCCTCACCTACGATAGTAGAGGGGCATTATGTTTTCTGGTCTGTGCCTCCGTTCGTTCGTTCGTCCGTGCGTCCATTCGCCTCACTTCAGGTTAAAGTTTTTGGTCAAGGTAGTTTTTGATGAAGCTGAAGTCCAATCAACTTGAAACTTAGTACACTTGTTGCTTATGATATGATCTTTCTAATTTTAAAGCCAAATTAGACTTTTGACCCCAATTTCATGGTCCATTGAACATGGAAAATGATAGTGCGAGTGGGGCATCCGTGTACTTAGGACACATTCTTTTTAGTTATGACATCAATTGTTTTGAATTATGATGCAAACTTCAGCAGGAACTTTTTTTGGTTTTAAGTAAGACTTTTACCAAGATTTCATGATTTACTGATAATACATGTACACATGACACCCCTATACAATTAATTCTAGAAATAGCCCTGATCTAGAAGTAGAACAAAAACACTGTAATGTATTTTTTTTTATCGTGGCAGGTCATTCCTTAACACAGTTTGTCAAACATTGTGCAGAACATTATTTGTCTAGTGAATATAAAGAGATCAGAATGGAAGCAGTTAGAACTTGTGCTAGATTGTTATCTCCCCTGCTTAAGGTAAGAAATTTAGAACAATTATCTTCCTTGTCTAAGGAATGAAATTTAAGAAATTTATCAGGAAAAATCATCAAAAGGTGATAAAGCAACATACTGTGGATACATTTATTTTTCGTTGGTACCAATTTTTCTGGATTAAGGAAAACTAACATGTTCGTGAATATTTGATTTCGTGGTTTTGCCGAAATCTGCATACAAGCCTATAGAAAAATTGTTATTCATTGCACATTTAATTTCGTTGTTCACATATACCCACGAAATCCACGAAAATTGGTATCCAACGAATAATAATGAATCCGCATTATTGTATTTGAATGTTTGCCTTAAGTTATTTGATATTTATGGCTGAAGTTCAAACTTAATTTCATGTTTCTGATAGTATGCACGTTATATATAAGTAATAAGAATAGAATTTAGACATTTTTAAAAGATTATTACTGTTATTTGAAAAGTTGTCCATTTTATTTATTTTATATAAGTATTGAGTGTTTTTTTTTTGGTTATTTTATTCGGGTGTAAAAGACCAAAGGACTTTTTTGGATGAAGTGCTTCTGCACTTCATTCTGGAAATGTGCGCATAATTTTCTTTAATTCACCTGTGCACTTTATCGTGATGGCATGTGTCATCATGAATGTTACACTTCATTAGGATATGAAGGCTAATTGTAGTATGACGCACAAGTGTTGTTATCCAATCAAAATAATGGATTCTTCTGAAACATACATGTAATGTAATTATTTCTAGTTAAATTGGTCAATCTCCATTAATGTCTGATCTTAAGGGGGTTCGCGGGTCTAAATCATTTATATAGGATTTCTCTATATTTTTCTATAAATGAACTTTATCTTATAGTTAAGGGGGTTCGCGGGTCTAAATCATTTATATAGGATTTCTCTATATTTTTCTATAAATGAACTTTATCTTATAGTTAATAGAAAAATAGAATAAAAAAGTGGGGTCACCGTTCATTTGCGCTCACAATCTGCCTTCAAAAGAAGCATACATTTTGGTAAAGGTGTTTTTTTTCTGTTGAAGTAATAGGAGAAATAAAGGTAATATCGAAATAAAATAAAGAAATTTATTACAGAAATCGCTAAAATTTTACAATAATTTAGATTAAGTACAGCTTATATGGAAATTATATTAAAAAAGATAGGTCACCGATGATTTGAAAAAGATATTTCAATTTTAGAACCAAAAAATGGCATTTTTCCACCAAAGGGAGATAATTTGGAACTTTTTCAATGATGTATACATTTTAAAAGTCATCAGGGGACAACACGAATTGATTGTTTTGAATGATTTTTATACCATATGATAAAGTAACAACTACAAAAGGAAATAAATAAAATTTGTAATGAAAAACAAATGTTTGATTTTTTCCTGAAATTTTTATACCCTCGAGCCTCCTTAATAGAAAAATAAAATAAAAAAGTGGGGTCACTGTTCATTTGCGCTCACAATCTGCCTTCAAAAGAAGCATACATTTTTGTAAAGGTGTTTTTTTTCTGTTGAAGTAATAGGAGAAATAAAGGTAATATCGAAATAAAAAAAAGAAATTTATTACAGAAATCGCTAAAATTTTACAATAATTTGGTTTAAGTACAGCTTATATGGAAATTATATTAAAAAAAATAGGTCACCGATGAGTTGTAAAAGATATTTCAATTTTAGAGCCAAAAAATGTAATTTTTCCAGCAAAGGGAGATAATTTGAAACTTTTTCAATGATGTATACAGTTTGAAAGTCATCTGGGGCCAACTAGAATTGATTTTTTTGAATGACTTTTGTACCATATGATAAAGTAACAACTACAAAAGGAAATAAATAAAATTTGTAATGAAAAACAAATGTTTGATTTTTTTCTGAAATTTTTATACCCTCCAGCCTCCTTAAGTTATTAATTTATAACAATAAAATTGAGAATGGAAATTGGTAATGTGTCAAAGAGACAAATGTTTACAATTAGGCAGAAGGCAAAAAAGTTAAAATTAATTTGTTATATTATTTTTATCTTATGACTTCCATTTCAGTTACTAGCTTCCAATCAGGGCCAGGTCAGCATGGCAGCCATGAACACAGTAGCAGAAGTACTACACAAGCTACTGGTTGTTGGAATCACAGACACAGGTCCTAACACATATTGAATACTTTGTCTCATTCAAGCCAATTGGGCAAAGTTTGCTTTAACAAAGTTGTGAGCTTTATTGTTTGAGAAGGTCATGTACAAAAAGTACTGCATTTTCACAATTAGATCCAAGTGCAAATAAAGTGTTAACGAAAAAAAACATCAAAAGAGGATCATAAAGGGGGAGGGGGTATGTGTAGGGACAAACAGGAAATAAAATGGCAATTTCACAATGAGCGAAAAATGAAAAATAGCTTGCACCTTGCTTTATTACAAAATGCACAACCCACTATGAAATAATAACATTCCAAGTACGAAAACAGGAAATTAAAATTAAAAACACTTTGCACAAAAACAACTCTTTACTACCTCTGTAAATGTAAACAATCAAACAATACAATTTTATTCGGGTGGCGGTCTCCCCAAATTTAAAATCTTTAATATTGGGGATTTTTTGGTGGTTTCTATTCGCCACCTTTGCTAATTTTTTGTCATTTATTCAGATTTGGATTTATTGCATAAATTGCATATTTGATTATATAGTACAGAATATTATGATTTTATGGTATGTTTGAATAAATGACCTTTATCGCAAATAGTTATTTAATTCACTGCAAATGAACTCAAACTCCTTGGAACTTAAGGTATTGTTTTTAATAAGACCGAAACATGGTATTATGCCTGTCTGTTATTTTCAGAGGTTTGATTTGCCCCCTTTTAGTTAACTTGACTCTTCTTCCTTTCCCCATGTTTGGTATGAAAATTTAGGTGTCAAAAATACAATTTTATCTACTTATCCTTTCAGATTCTGACATAAGATTTTGCGTACTAGCCTCCTTAGATGACAGATTTGACCCACATCTTGCCCAGGCAGAAAATCTGAGTGCTCTATTTGTTGCCTTGAATGATGAAGTGTTTGAGATCAGAGAATTAGCAATCTGTATGATCGGAAGACTCAGTAGTAAAAACCCTGCCTATGTGATGCCTTCGTTGAGGAAAACCCTAATACAGGTATTTATCTGTCTCCTTATATTCTGTCATAACGACTTTATACTGGTGTTATTTATTTTATCATCTCTTAAAGGAATCCACACAGACTATTTTACCTTTATTCAAATTATATTCATAGATAAGAAGGAACAAAACCTTGTGTTGGTAGGAACTTGGTACAAGCTGGTAGAGTAATCAGGATGGAGTGTACCAAAATATGCTGCCATAGTCTTAAAACCTCATAACTGTAAACTATATGATTGAAGAACTGCATTCAATTGCATTTTATACACCTTATCGAAATTTGTCCCCCATCACTGAACAATTCGAAGATTCTCCTAAAGTTTTGACATCACAAAAGAAAATATCTGATGCCACAATTGAAGAGTGATTGTTATATGAAGTCAAAAAATTTCAAGAGGCACAGAATCTTGGGTCAAGTGGCACAGATTTACAAATAGCGATTATATGTATTGTGAGATATATATTGTCCTTGCACTTGTCAGGAATACTGTTTAAATAGTTTTGCAAAATGAACTCAAAATAATGAACACAAAATAATGAACACAAATTATCAAATCCAAAGTAGTGTTTTCTCTGTTCTATAAATAGATTTCTGTTTCCCTAGATTCTAACAGAATTAGAACACAGTGGGGTTGGTAGAAACAAGGAACAAGCAGCCAGGATGTTAGGATTACTGGTTGCCAATGCATCCAGACTAATTAGACCTTACATGGAACCAGTCTTGAAGGTACGAAAAATTAATTCTTTGCATTTTGCTGGTACTAATATAATGTTTTCTACTTGTATAAGTTAATTTCTAATCCTGTGCTGAGTTAAAAAAATGATTGGTGATTTCATACTGTTTAAAATAGACATTTTGAGTAAAAATATTGTTTTGATGCAATTTTTTTGTCCTGAAAATATAAAAAATACTTAATTAGTATTGATACATGTATTTGTCATAGATTTTCAACTTGCAATTAAAATTTATATCATAATTATAAAACTGTCCTTTGCTTAAACAAAAATTATATATTATTTTGTGTTTATCTTGTTAAGGGCTAATCCAGAAAAAAATGTATAAGGGGTTGGGTTGGGTTGGAAGGCAGTTCTTGTCGGCACCCGCCACCCAGACAATTGTAATTGAGAATTATAGTGCATTATAGTGTGAAAAGTTGCTCTGATAGCCATCACCCATGTATTATTAATATAATGTGCCTTTCAACCCCCAACCCCCCATACATTTTTTTCTGGAATAGCCCAAATGATAATGATATTGAATTTACATTATTGTAAGGTTTTTATTATTGGGAAAAATGCGACAGAGTTGAAAATGCAATAATTTAAATTTCGCATTTGAAATATTTTATATGAATTAAACAGGATTTTTTTCAAAATCATAAAAATTAAAATCACATTTAAATCTAAATGACAAAATCTCAATAATATATGCACGCAATAATTTCTGAATTTACAGTATTTATACAAAATTGTAATTTCACCACCAACAAGTTATTTATTTGAGCGCCTCCTATCTGCCCAATGAGTTTAAATCTGGAACAACCCTAATAAAAATATGAGGAGTTCGATCATTATTTGAGGTGTCAAATATTTTCCCTGAATTAAAATATTATGCATTTTTCAGGTATTAATCCCCAAATTAAAAGAACCAGACCCTAATCCATCAGTGACCATCAGTGTATTAGCTGCTATTGGAGAACAGGCTCAGGTAATATATTTTGAATTAAGTAGTATAAACTTTATTTACAATCACATGTATGACATCAGACATATAACTTTTAGCATAAATCATCATTCAATATGTTGCAAGTGGTTACGGATGTTCACCTTTGTCCAGGGATTTCCTTTACTGATCTGTACTATCAATGTTATTTAACTCCGTAATTTGGGTTTTCGGATATAAGCATCTCAGCTTAATTGCATTATTATGTCTGACCAATAGGCTATGCAAATAAATCGAATCGACTTTAGTAATTAATTGATGAAATACAGTGATAATGACATTTACATTTATGAAATTAATGTTGAACTTGAATGGTAGTGCTTCATTTGGTCATAGTGAACATAGGAGGTCATGTCAAAGTAATTATTTGCCTTGTTAGTGTGTTTTCATAATCAATGCATATATAGCTGACTATGTGGTATGGGCTTTGCTCATTGTTGAAGGCCGTACAGTGACCTAAAGTTGTTAATGTCTGCGCCATTTTGGTCTTTTGTGCATAGTTGTCTCATTGGCAATCATACCACATCTTCTTTTTTATATAGTTTTCTATGTTGTGTTTTGGGTACTGTTGTTTGTCAGTTGGTGTCTTTTTCTTTTTTAGCCATGTCAGTTTATTTTTGACTTATGAGTTTGAATGTCCCTTTGGTATCTTTTGCTTCTTTTTTATTACCCATCCAGAACAGTTCTCCTTTTATATATGATTCTTATCATTATGACTCTTCAGTTTTGGTTAGAATCGTGCTATTACTATAGTATCTTTACATTACAGGTCAGTGGTGTAGAAATGAAGAAATCTATGGATGAGTTACTACCTATTATTATAGAAATGCTTCAGGATTCCTCATCTTTGCAGAAGAGAGAGGTAATATTTGATTAAGGTTGTATATACCATTACAGTGAGATAACTCAGCTGAACATTTTAATCAGGTTCTATATATATTGTTGAGGAAATATTAATCTTCTCAATGATCTAAATTAATAGTTGTTAAACTTCTATATATCCAATGAAATTTTTCCCATAAAGTATGTGGCTCAAATTTTTGGAAATTCTTATATTTTTTTCAAAGGTTCAAAGTAAGTATTTTGTCCAAATTTTATGAAAAATTAAATGAGCCAAATCAATTGTTGTACCACCTTAAGGAGCAATTGTTAACAGAAAAGTTACCCCAAAAAAAATCAGCAGATCCCTGTTTTATTTGTGTTAGGTAAGACAAAGTGACTTATTTTAAAAAGACGATTTTTTGAATCAAAATAAAGGAGTAGGTCCGGTAAGAACCGATTTTAGCCTCAAATTTTAGGTTCATCTGACGAAAGATTTCGACCACTTTTTAAACACTTAATTGTCTACTTTATATGAATTAATTAGTTTATGTGAAAGATTTTAACAGATTTAGTCATTAAAAACGATCCGATTCAAGCTCAAATATGAAAAATCTACCTAATATGCCGAAAAATGTCACTTTTCAGATGGTTTTTGGTAAAAATGAAAGTGGCCGCATCCCTGTTCATCCTCAACCTTTATATATGTTATGTATTATCATAAAATACAACTTACTTTTCAATATTAAGGATGAACAGGAATGCGGCCACTTTCGTTTTACTCGAAAACCGTCTAAAATTTAACTAAAATGCTAGAATTATGAGGATTTCAGTAATTTAGCATGATTTAATGGTGCTAGTACCGGATATATGTGCATTGTATTGTCAAAAACAGCCCATATTTATGTAGCAGAAGCATTCTACTGTTTAACAATTTTGTAAAACTGCTATATTTTGGGGCCAAAAAGGGGTCTTACTGAACCTACTCCTTTCTATTTTCCAAATCTTTTTCATAGCCATGTATAATGCTGCAACAGAGCAGAGGTCTTTCACACAAGGATAGCATTAAAAGAGGAATTATTTCTGTTTATTTATTGGAATGTACCCTCAGACAGCTTGATCACCCTTTTTTTCACTGCATTTAAAACTTTTGATAAAAATTCAAAAAATAGAAATTGGATAATCAGTAAAACTTATTGGATACATTTTTACCTTTTACATTTGTTTTGGGTGGCAGCGCAGGTTTTTATGTCTTGTAGATCATAAATAAAAAAAAAAAAAAAAACTTTATTTAGAGCCGGCAAAGTATACAAACAGAGACAACATAAGCTTCAATAAGCTTTGAACCGAAATTTTTATATATATGTATTTAATTGTTACAGGTAGCATTATGGACACTAGGACAGCTGGTAGAAAGTACAGGATATGTCACAGAGCCTTATAGGAAGTACCCTTCGTTACTAGACATACTGTTGGCCTTCCTTAAAACAGAACAGTCACCAGGTATCAGGAGAGAGGTAAGAATCAAGAAGAGAGTTATCTCCCTTACTGAAAATACTGTTAGCCTTCCTAATAAACAGAACAGTCTCCAGGTATCAGGAGAGAGGTAAGCATCAAGAGGAGAGTTATCTCCCTTACTGGACATACTGTGAGTCATCCTTTAAACAGAACAGTCACCAGGTATCAGGAGGGAGGTAAGAAGCAAGAGGAGAGTTATCTCCCTTACTGGACATACTGTTAGGCTTCCTTAAAACAGAACAGTCACCAGGTATCAGGAGAGAGGTAAGAATCAAGAAGAGAGTTATCTCCCTTACTGGAAATACTGTTAGCCTTCCTAATAAACAGAACAGTCTCCAGGTATCAGGAGAGAGGTAAGCATCAAGAGGAGAGTTATCTCCCTTACTGGACATACTGTGAGCCATCCTTTAAACAGAACAGTCACCAGGTATCAGGAGGGAGGTAAGAACCAAGAGGAGAGTTATCTCCCTTACTGGACATACTGTTAGCCTTCCTTAAAACAGAACAGCCACCAGGTATCAGGAGAGAGGTAAGAATCAAGAAGAGTTATCTCCCTTACTGGATATACTGTTAGCCTTCCTTAAAACAGAACAGTCACCAGGTATCAGGAGAGAGGTAAGAATCAAGAGGAGAGTTATCTCCCTTTTACTTGAAATACTCAAACACATAAGTGGAAGACAAATTGACCATGCCATGACAAAAATGTTAACACGAAAACTTTTGACTGAGCGTGCTTTTTAATATGAACTGCACCAACATGGAGATGATCTCAGGTGTCCTGAAAGGAAAAGAAGATTCTGCTATGCATGTGGCACCTGTTGTGCTGCTGATATAGGTACAAATTCAGTGATACGTCTCTCACAGTAAGATAATCTATATTGAATAAATAAGTGACTGGATGAACTTGTTATATAAATAGATTCACATGTTTTTTAGGTTATTCGTGTGCTAGGTTTACTTGGTGCACTAGATCCACACAAACACAAGATGAACTTAGGATTAATACAGAAAACAGAAGCTGGGGCTGTATTTAGTATGTCTGACCCAAAAGCTAACCAGGATGCTTCGCAACCAGGTATAACTCAATTCTACTTATAACTGAATTCATATTTATTTGGATAGTTTTTCTGAAAATTTATAATAACATGTATGTATTGGAAATTAAATACACTCATTGGTGTTACCCTGATGGTTTGTATCTAATTTTTCACCAAGATATTATGGTTAATGCAAAAGGAGATAGATTTTTATGCTCGTGGAGGGGGTCTATCCCATCTTATCATATGGTCCGAGATGATGAGTGCTTTACACCTCTTTGAAGTAACTATAAAACTCTATAGAGTGCTTGATTTTTATACGACCGCTAAAATTGAAAATTGAATGTTGTGTCCATACTTGTCCCAATGTTCAGGGTTTGAACTCTGCGGTCGTATAAAGCTGCACCCTGCGGAGCATCTGGTTAAAAGAATGTGTTGATTTTTGGTCATCACTAAAGAGTTTAGTCCATTTTATATGATCCTTCAGGTACTATGGATTTACCATTTTTTGTTGGATACTAATTTTTGTTGGACCACCTATATGTGAACCATAAAATTATTTGTTCATTGAAAAAGAAATTTTCTATAGGCTTGTATGCAGACATTGATAAAATCTATTAATAAGATATTCATAAAAGTGCAAGTATTCCTCAATCCACAAAAATAACTGAATTTACAGTATTAATAGTATTGCAGTGTCATAATAGAAACCAGAAGAAACTAATGTTTTAGATATAAGAATTACATTTTTTTTGTAGAGAATACCAGTGAAATGCTAGCAAACATGAGTGCCACTTCGACTCTTGAAGAATTTTATTTAGCCATTGCTATAGCAACACTAATGAAGATCATCCGTGACCCTAATCTGTCGCAGCACCACACAATGGTTGTCCAGGCGATAACCTTTATATTTAAATCAGTTGGCATCAAATGTGTTCCTTACATTCAACAGGTTATACCAGCCTATCTGAATGTTATTAGAACAGCTGATACAAATTTTAGAGAGGTAAGACTGGTTACTATGGCTATAACCTATATATTATATTTAGATGATCAGAGGTTAAAAGATGAAACTTAAACCCAACAAGTCATATTACTGTATAATGTTATATGGGCTGTCAAAGCAAAATTGAATTATATTAAACTGTTTACCGTGGTAACTTATATTTAGAAGATCAGAGGTTAAAGGTAAATATTGCATCCTACAGGTTGTATTACTCTACAGATTGTTAGAAGACTGTCAAAAAAAACTTAAAATATGTTAAATTGTTTTTTACGGCAGTAGCAATGTTTTAATAAAAGCATGATTTTTTGCCAAAGTAAACCATAGATATGATTCATTATGTTCTTATTCAATACTTCAAACGAACCTAAAGCATTTATAAAGTCAAACTCAACACCGTTATCACGACAGCACAGAAAGCTTATTTTATTAGAAATAATAAACAAATGTCCAATTTGCTGTCATCGACCGCTGCCATCACATATATACACAATCTACAATAGAAAAATTTTCAATAAGTTGAAGAAAAAAATCTTTACAGTAACACATACATGTATCTTATAAACTATTTACTACATAACATACTATGTACATTCCTATGAAGTCTTAAAAGGGGTGGGTGGGTGGGAAACGAAACTTTACTGTCGGATAGGTGAACCTCGAATGATAATTCTAGACTATAATACTATAATTTTAGTGCTAAAATTCTAGCATGCAGTTATCACGATTGATACAACTCAAACCAGTAATAGCTTACTGATTGTCCAATCAAATTAAACATAAACATGTTTTGATTTGAACACACGTGCTGAAAGTAAACAAATACATGTGTTCCCGAGTAACCTTTATAAATACATTTCTTTGATATTTGGTGTGTAAATTATATATTTGAGAGTAATGAGTACATGTCAGAATTTCTATTCAAAACTTTGTGCATTGATTTAAGTCAAAACACAATAACTCACTCCAGATACTGTAGATACATAAGTATTTTTCCAGAAATGTGTGCTTTTTTTATTTGGATTTTTATCGAATTGACAATAATGGGGGATTAATTATTGCTTTTCAGGAAAATTTGGATAGAGTTATTTGTTTCCAATATCAGAATTATAGTTCTTTATATTGCAAAACTCACCCAGTTTATTATGGATTATTGTTGATCATTTTAATGAGATTGATTTTCTCGCTTGAGCCATTACGGTGAAAGTGAGAAAGCAATCGAGTTCAGATGACCAATGATAATCTGTTTATCGCTGTTTTACCTATGTCTACGTTGTCAATTCCATGTTAATTTCATTAGCAACGCCACATGCCCCCTTGGTTTCTAGCGATAATTTTCAAATCACTCCACTCAGCTAAGAAAGTAAATTATCAGTCAGCAAGATCAATGGACAATTTCGTAAAATAGAGATAATATGCATTAACAAAAATATCACACTAATTGCTGAATAATGACTTTTTTTCTGTATTTCAGTTTTTGTTCCAACAGTTGGGTGTGATCATCTCTATTGTGAAACAGCACATCAGAAATTACCTGGATGATATCTTTGATTTGATAAAGGTAAAATTAGAAATAGTAACTATATATTGTGGTTTCTTGGTAACTTCAAGAAATGTTGTACAAAAAGAGATACAGATTGAAATGTTAACACATTTATTTGTTGCCCAACATGTACAATAGGGGAATTTGTACTTTACAACGATTTTAGTACTCTCTAAACACAAATTTTGTACATGTATATGACCATGATTTATTTGTTTGCAGGTTTACTGCTTTTATTTGTTTAATTTGGATATAGATATTCAATTTAAGGTACATTCAGGCATTTGCATTTATATAGAATTTGTATACAATTTTAATTTTCAACTTGAAGAAACTTGGACGAGTTGGTCATACGATGTTTGACTTAAGCTTGTTCAACCATGTGAGATAGTGTAAATGAATGGGTAAACCCCAAGGATGCATAGGAGTACACATTATCTTCCGAGTAAAAAATAATTAAAACTTGGATTTGTTGAAAATTTAAATTTTGTGAAATTCCTATTTTTAAACCAAATTTTATTTAGCACGTTGGACTACTGTGATCAAAACTTTACTTTTACGTGCCTCAGGCTAGAGGACTAGCATTAGTGTAGAACCCTATTTGTTAAATATGTTGCTTTTATTTCAGTTATTGTAAGCATAGTAATATTAAGAGGATGTTTACTATGTGATGATAGAGTCTTGTATGAAGATATCATTATGTTTTATGTACCTCTTTGTTTTGTATCATTTTAGGATTACTGGACCCCCAACAGTCAGATGCAGAGCACCATCATTCTATTGGTAGAGCAGATAGTGTCGGCACTGGGGACGGAATTCAAAATATATCTTCCACAGATTATACCACAGATACTTAAAGTGTTCATGCATGATGCTAGTCAAAATAGAGTTGTAACAGATAAGGTAAAATGTTTGTGCAATAAAGAGTTTGTGCAAATAAAAGTTTGTGCAAATAAAAGAGACTCAAGAGACCAACAAAATAATGGCAAAAACTATATGTTTATTAATACACAAGCAACAATTTATTTTAAAAACACTACATCAAAAGCTAAAGACTAAGCAATGTTAGCATCATCCCTACCATACAACAAAATGGGGGTGATCTTAGTTGTGATGATCCTGCTCCAGATGTCCAAATTATGTCATCTATACTATTTATAGCTAATTGCCTAATGCTTGTAGAGTAAAACTTTGGTTAGCATTGCTTGCTTTGTATAAACCTTTACTCAAGCTTTGTAATAAGATTGACATCTTCAAACATTATATCTTGGCATTGTTAAACCTGTATATATCATATTAATTTATTTATTTATTTGATTGGATGTTATCCCAATTACAATTGTGCAATATGCAAACAAAGCAAGCCAGCTAACCAAAGTCTTGCTCAACATGCATAAGGAAATTAGCTCTAAAAACATTCAGTGCCTAGAATAGGTGTCAACTCCCAGAATAAAAAAAGATAAGAACCTCTCAGTATTATATTTATGATGTAGAAACCTGCAAAGAGATCCTTCTTGCAGGTAGGTAAAACAATCAATTCATCCCTTTGTCATCATCATTTCACTGTAATAAGTTTATTTTCAAGTTAAATTAACAAATCATTGACAAACATTATAAACACAACACAAATGACCAAGCAGGCAACTATCAATGTTGTTTTAGCCGATACATAGTTGATTTTTTTCCTTAGTTAGAAAAGTAGTTCAGTATTTTGCATTTGTATTTGTATTAAAATGTCTTCAGTTGTTTGGTGCTAATTTAGATGATTCCCTCCAACTATTGCTGCCACCACTTGTTAAGTTATTTGTATTTGTAGCTATTGAAATGTCTACAGTTGTTTGGTGCTAATTTAGATGACTACCTTCACCTATTGCTGCCACCAGTTGTTAAGTTATTTGATTCTCATGATATTCCAATAGCTGTAAGAAGGTATGTTCTGTTTTATTTGTTAGATTTTATAATTAACTTAAAAGAATTTGAAATATACTACCAGCATTTAAAGTAGAGTTAAAAATATTCAAATTTGGAAAGTTGAAACCAAATTCAGCTCGTGTACTTAAAATAATTATATAACACTTTAAACTATATATCATTGAAAATGTTCACAGAAATAACTACCTGTATTTCTTATCTATATATACAAGATCCAGAATTTTGTAAAATTTGTAACATTCTTCTTTATAACACTTTTAAGTGCATTCTATACATCTATTAATCTATTTCACAAATTTTCAATTATATCTCTTGAAGTGTAAATTAAAATGCAACATACATCTTTCTTTTATATTCAGATGCAATTCAATAGTTTCTAAATGCATAAACATTTCATAAAATTTAGAATTCCACCTAATCACGTATACTTAACTTGATAAGGAAAACTAATTACTTTGAAATTTTATATTGTAGGGCTGCATTGGAAACAATAGATAGATTTTCAGATACATTAGACTTAACAGACTATGCTTCTAGAATTATACACCCATTAGTTAGAACGTTGGACTCTGTTCCCGACCTTCAGAATACAACCATGGATGTTTTATGCTCATTAGTGATGCAACTAGGTCAAAAGTTCTCCATATTCATCCCCATGGTTACAAAAGTAATGACTCGGCAGAAAATATCGCATCAGAAATACACTGTACTTGTCAGCAGGATATTGAAGGTCAGTATTATCTGCCCCTGTTTATTAGAATAGGGTTTCAGCAGAGTCAGTATAGATTAAACAGAATGGGGAATAATGTACAATAAATGCAGAATAGAGGGTAAAAAATTGCATAATAAAGAAAAATAGGCAAAAAAAATTATTTAATATTAGAAAATAGTTGAGTGTTAAAATATCAAAAAATACATGATAATGGTCAAAATGAATAAACACTAGAGGAAATGGTCTAGAAAGTTTTACCATGAAAAAATGAATAACCCCTATCCAGATGTTTGTTCATATGAGATAGATGTAAATGTTGCAGCCACCCAACAAGATATTAAGTCGACAACAATATCAAGTGGTCATATTATAAAGATCTTCTAAATGTCCACACAAGCTTCAAATACCCAGATTTAAATATGTTAACATAAAATAAAGAGATATAATATGATTTCAATTGAGACAATTACACACCATAGACCAAAGGCTATGGATATAAGCATCTAAAATAAACCCTGTATCCTTCAACATGGAGCAAATACCAATACCATATAGTAAACTATAAAAGGCCCATTGTGGCATACAATTGCATCCTCAAAATATTTTTTCTTTAAAAATGAAAAGATCACAATCAGCATGAAATGTAGAAGTAAATATACTGGAGGCTAATAAAAACCAGTAAAAGTATTTTCCATTTATCTTTTTAGGGGTGGATCCAGCTATTTTTAAAAAGGGGGACTTCCTACACAAGATAAAGGGTGGGTTCCAACCATATGTCCCCATTCAAAGCATTGATTGTGAAAAAAAAGAGGGGTTCCAACCCACAGAACTCCCTCCCCCTTTAGATCCAGCACTGCCTGCTAATTCATCTGTACAAGCATTAGTGATTAGCAGTAGAAATCATACATATTTGATTTGAATAATAAAAATGATTTCAGAAAACATGTTGAAAAAGCAGAAGAATTTTTTTTTCAGTGTAGAGTATACAAAGACAAATCATTACAGTTCTTCTATAAAAGCATGTAAAACAAAACTTTGATCAACTTGCTTGCTATGTTTGCTTGGATGTTTGCAAACAATAGGTAGGCGGATTTTTAGTTTGTTTTATATATATTGTGATTTGATTGGACAATAAAGATTGACATGAAATTAAGTTAATGTTTATTGTCCAATCAAATTGCAGTATATAGTAAACATACTGAAACAGGCTACCTACCTGTTTTTTACAAACATCCAAACAAACATAGCAAGCAAGTTGATCAAAGGTTTGCTTTGCATGCTTTTATAGAAGAGCTGTAAACAATTGAAACATCTACAGACATTACTCAAGAAAAAAAGTGACTTTTAACTGTAATAGATTAGTTCTTACTTAAAAGTTCATAGATGCCAACCATTACGATTTTTGCGTAGTTTTTCCGATTTTGCGATAAAAACTACGCTTTTACGGTCAAAGTCGAATAGTTACGGATTACCAATCATCGCCGTTCAATTTTGTAAAACAATGATTTTTGGAAAATGACGCAGTCATTGTTCCATAACTGCCGACCTGAACTTCATTACATTGCTCTGCCTACCGCGCTTGGTTTCGTATTTCCTATTTTCCAAACAAACTGGAATCTGCTTGTGTTATCATTATGCATCATTGTGTAGTATTAAACCAGCCAGGACCCAGTTTACACTGGTTTTTTGCTTGTATTCCACTACACTCGAACAAAGTGTTGTAGTTTGACGGGAACCAGTTTTAGAATTTGTAAACTACAAAACGTAATCGGTTATTGTTCATTCCGTTTTGGTGTTTCATACCGACTTATATGGTTTGAATAAGCTTAAGACCATTCAAACATTAATGTGATAGGTATATTAAAGATTGTTTTACAAACGGATTGAACTGTTTTACTTTCTAAGTCGTACTATAGGGATATCTGTCATATACGGATTTCCACTCTCACCGGTTAATTTCTTCTTTTACACGTGCTTTGGAAACTTCCTGTTTAATCGCAAGTTTTAAAATTGTTTTTGAGTGAATTAAACTTATTTTAACAATCATGAAGCGTTCCAGAATCATTTTAAAGCAGTTTCTTCTTCTCTTTGATGATGGAAAATAGGTTTTCTCAAGAAAATACCGCAAACGATCGCAGAGGAATTGAAACGTACAAGTCAAGTCGGCACCTGGTTAAATTGGCATCTAGTCAAATCGGCACCTATTCGACGTCAATTCGGCATCCAATAATATTTGATATAATATTTTCTATTCAATTAATTAATTACTGTTACCAAGTACATAGTGAATATGTTGTTGTGTATTTTGGTAAACCACGAAACGAAAGTGAATATGTAGTGTATAAAGGTAAACAACGAAGCCCTTACCAAAGATCACCAAAGCTGTTGTTTTAACAATTAGACAATTTGTGTAATTGTAAAAACAAGTCAATTATTAAAATAAAATGGAAAACTATGAGTCCCTTTCAATAAATCAAACTTTCATGCCAAATAATTAGCAAATTTAAGGTGTTTTTTTTTCAGTAAAGTTTAAACAGCATTAAACCAACAATCCTGTAAAATGCTCAACTGGTTAAAATAATGCAGAAAAATACACAATATCTCATGTATTAGTCCAAATAATTATGACGTCTGGCAAGGCTATTTTATTATTTTTCTGGGACGCCTTCCTACGACGTTCAGGTGCCAATTTAACTAGGTGCCAGTTTGACTAGAATTCTTTGACAAATGTTTGAAACTATCTGAGTTTCATTAGACCTTTGATAGCAGTAACAAAAAGATTATTTACTTAATATTTTGTGGGAGAAGGGGGTTCAGACTGTGTGGCATCAGGTCTGTTTGTGCCCAATACATTTTCGCACCCTACACGTTCGCACATTCACACTCTACTCATTCACGCCCAATTTTAATTCAAATTCAAGTTGAATAATTGGAAAATTATGGTTGTTGTTTTAAATTGCTTTGGTGTAAATACTGAATGTATTTATAGCTTGGTATGAGTAAAACATTGAAGATTTTAAAGGAAAAAACACAAAAGATAATTGTTTTTAACAGCTTGGTCCCATTGATCTGAAACAACGAAACAATTAAACATAGAAACCAAAATATAGCAATCCACTAATATAACCAAAACATGATAAAATTTATTCAACACGCAGAAACAAACATAGTCAGAATCTCACTTCATTTTGAAACAAGTCAATGAAACAAGTTATAGCAATACACTAACCAAAACATGATTAAGAGTTATTCAACACAAAATAAAACGTTGACAAAATACCACTTTATTTAGAAAGGATTATTATTATTTTTAGCAATACCTTATCCAAAACATAATTAAGATTTATTCAACACAAAAAAAAAACTGCTGTCTCACTTTATTTTGAGACAATGACAACAATTATACTTATAAGAAAACACTTGCTTACATAGTTATTAAACACAAAACCAATTAAGATTGGGTGCGAACATGTAGGGTGTGAAAGTGAAAGGGGTGAAAATGAGTGGGCGCAAACGTGAATGGAAGCGAACGGACTCCGATTCAGACTATGTACCAGTGAGAAATATACAAGCCTTTCTACGGTATTTATTTGTACAATTCAGCTAGTCTTGACCTATTCATTTGTCTTAAAAAACCAGCCAGTTGTCACCTTCACTTCACACACACACACATATACGAATATCAATTATATGCTTACGATACATGTTGCATTGTTAAACTAATTACGGTATGTGAAAATCAAGACTTGCATAAAAACTATCCCAATATTAGAGACAGTGGCGTCATTTTTCTTCAGAGCTTTCAGCTCTTTGATTATCATTACTTTTCCGTCCTGGTCTGGTATTTAGAAAACGTCAATGTAATGCTTCTGGTTTCTCGGGAGTTATCTACCTATTGTTGAGTAACTAACTGACTTCCGAAGAGGCAAACTTGCATTTATGAAATAGCTTTCCCCCTTTCTCTACTTCTCCTTGACAAAACGAAAATGTACGAGTCGAGAACATCTGAACAATAAATGAATGGAATACATACTACAGACAACATGTTAAACGACAAATTTCGTGCACATCACATTGCAACCACTTGTCAGTAATTTTTATTGGTAAATGCACGTTTATGAATGATTACTGAAAACTTTTCAAAAATACGGAAAATTTGATAGTTTGTTACTGATTGTGTCAAAAGGGGGTTGGCATCTATGAAAGTTAGTAGAAAAATTCAAATAGTATCCTTAAGAATACTCTTTAAGTTTTTCTATTCAGTAGTATTTGATATTTTAGAGCTCAACAATTGCTGAAGAGGAGGATGATCCCATATTGATGAAACATCGTAAAGATCGTAAAAAGATTACAGAAGCATCCAGTACTGGTACAGATACCATCATCAGTAAAAAATTACCAGTTAGCTTCCCTAACTTACAGAAGGTATGTACAGAAAAAATAGGAATGAAAGGACTTTTGGAGTACAATATTCGGCTGTGTATTGTACACAGTTATATATAAACGAAATTAAAGACAACAACACCCATCAATTACCGCATGGTGATTAATTTATTGGGGTCGACATGTTTCGCCAACAAGCGTGGCGTCTTCAGGACAATATTATACATGAAATCAAACAGTGAAGTACAAATTTTGCAGTTGTGCGGTTTGCTTTAACAATAGAGGTTGTATATAGTACTTTTTCCAAAAAAAATCTCGAAAAAAAGTCTAGAAAAAAAATTGAAAAAAGAAAACACACGTAAAATATAAAAGTCTAGTATACAAATACAAGACAGCAACCTAATGACATTGATAGCAAGCAAACATCATTTAGAGGTTGACATACAGTCTTAAATATAAGTGTTTATACTATATTTAATTTTCTGCTCTAAATTTCTCTTAGTCTAGAAAAGTAAAAAAATAATTTAACACTGATTAGCAGAGATCTACCTTCAACACATAATTATTACTATCTTAAAATATTAAGAAAACTACTTACAAGGATCCTTGTTGGACTTGTACATGAAAATGAGACCATGTTTACACCCCTAGGTACCCCATTTTACGTTCACAGCACTTACTGAATAGAATATACATTTGAAGAAATTATAATATACTGGCATATGAAATGATGAATTTTGCTAACATATTACTTTTGATGATTGTTGTTATACCAGCTGAAACATATGGAAAACACAGTGATATAATTCATATCTTAACAAAGCTATAGAATAATTTGAAATTTAAAATACAATATAATTGTGTATGTTTAAGGCTTTGAGTTCTGGTAGACGTGAGAACAAAGAAGATTGGATGGAATGGATTAGGCGACTTAGTATAGAGTTATTGAAAGAATCCCCATCGCCAGCCCTCAGGTCATGCTGGGCATTAGCTCAGACATACAATCCTCTAGCCAGGTAAAGGATATTTTGCATACTGTAAATTTGGAAATTTTTGCATGCATTTATTATTGCGAGATTATCAATTACGACTTAAATGCGATTTTAATTTTTACGAATTTGAGAAAAATCCTGTTAAATTCATATAAAATATTTCAAAGCGAGTTTGAATTATTGTGTTTACAACTCTGTCGCATTTTTCCCAATAATGAAAGCCTCGCAATAATTTCTGAATTTACAGTACTTTAGCATTGTAGATTCTATTTTTGAGACAGTAGCTTAGAAAACAATCCTTTAGCAAAGTAGATGTTATTTTGAACATAAACTCAGATACACAAGCCATAGCCAAGTAGGTGATATTTGGGCACTATATGATGAACATTTTACTAAATCCACAGCCAATGATGTTTCCTCAGTTGGAAATACACATTTGATTTGATGGCTGCAATGAACTTCAATATTATGTACATATAGACTACACTGTACTGGAATTTTTATTGAAATCCTATAGTTCATTTATGAAGTATAAAACATTAATGTCTTTAAAGCTTTTCTCTGTGAATGGGTAAAATGTTGTACACATAATAGCCAATTTATAAACTTGTCTCATATTTCCCTAGGGAACTGGATATAAGAACGACATGAAATTTGTTGTCAGGCTTTATGTGTACATCCTAAACCGTCTGGTATGTTTTGAGATTGCTCGATCCTCAAATACCTGTATACCGAATATGTATATATATATATTTATAAGTACGTCTGAGTCAGTGACAACTCTACAACAGATGTATGATTTGCGAAAGCAAATTTACAGATCTAACATTGTTGGGTTGATGTTTAGACAAGTTGTGTATATATGCAGGCGATTTGGTGTCACGATATCACAGTAGCATGGGTTCGAATCCCGGCGAGGGAAGAACAAAAAATTTGCGAAAGCAAATTTACAGATCTAACATTGTTGGGTTGATGTTTAGACGAGTTGTATATATATATATATATATATACACAACTTGTCTAAACATCAACCCAACAATGTTAGATCTGTAAATTTTGCGAAAGGGTCCGGAAACGGTCATATATGCCAGTCTTGACCTAAACTGAAAGTAGTTTGTCCTAAATGAGTAATTGGGATTTAGGACAAATTTTATTTTTTTACAGAAATAATTTCGGTCATTCAATGTCATTTCGTTGAGATCGAGTTTCTAACATTGTCTAAATCGCCATTTTGAACTTATTTTTTGTTGTTATCCTTTTCCTGTAATAAAACTGCCACTCCAGTAAAGTGTTATAATCCTGAGGGCCCTCCTAATAACTATAGTAATGCCTCCGGGAAATATTGGCTAATGATCGCTAATCTCTTTACCTGTGTTTTTAATTAAATTTTTTATTGATCACGAGCTCAGAACTAATATTTTAAAGAAATTAAAAGTTCATAACAACTGTCTTCATTATTTAATTACTTTTCTCAGCTTAGACAATTCTGATTTAAAATTAAATTAAAATTAAATTAATTTACGTAGAACAAAATATTGTTTCACTACAAACACACGTGCTTTGTTTACTAATACGCATGCTTGAAATTCTCTTCCGCAAATTAGACACTAAATTGTAAATTAAAAATGATTTCATGCTAAATTAAACAAGTCCAACTATTATAATTAATATTCAAACACTATTAAAGGTAAAACAGTTAAAAAGCCGACGATTTCCTGTGAATTTGATAAGGTAAACAAAACTAATCCCGGAAATGAGTCCGGAATTGGTCGTTTTACTATTGTGGTAAAAGATCCGGTTATAATTTTGTCTTCAAAATCGAAAGAAACGTAAGCGAAGTTTGAGAAATTTATCTTTTGAGTCATTAAAATCATTTCATTTTTAAACTGGTGCCTTCCTTTTATTGCTCAAGATTGATTTTAAGGAACATGGTAGGGAAATTTCTGAAGTAAATGCAATGCAACAGTTAAACAAGTTCCTTGATGCTACGAGTATGACTGTATGAGAATACACACAATCTTTGTTTAAAAAGGGCACCAACTTTTAAGTTATCCCAAAATGACCGAAATTAGGTGAAAAAATTTCCGGATCCTTGTATATGCCCTTACACATATGGCTATGTATAAAATTTGTGTCAGAGCTTCCTGAAATTTGCAATCAGGCTTCAGATCCCTACATACAGTATGATATATTTTCTGGTTTGTCTCTCAAAAAGAATGAGTGTTTATGACATGTCAAATTATACAGAAATCAGATGTTCTTTCATAATATATTACTATGGATTCATTATTATTTGTTGGAAACCAATTTTCATGGGTAAAAGTAAAACATTAAATGTTCAACAAATGACAAATTTTCAATAAGCCTGTATGCAGACCTCGGCAAAACCACGAAATTAATTATCCACAAACATACAATTTTCCGAATCCACAGTATCAGTTTATACTAATGAAAAATAAACATTTCAGAGACCTGTTCAATGCAGCTTTTGTATCTTGCTGGACAGAATTGACAGAATCTCAACAGGACGAGTTGATCCAAAACTTAGAACAAGCGCTAAAATCAGAGGAAATCCCTGAGATTACACAGACCCTACTTAACCTGGCAGAGTTTATGGAACATTGTGACAAGGTATTGTAGAGAAATGATTAGAATAAAATGTCAATACTTACTAAGGGCTATTCCATGCATCATTGTAAAATAACGAAATTTGATGAGACTGTCAACAAAGTGAGAGGTTTAGTGCTATAAATCCAGGTTTAATCCACCATTTTCTACATTTGAAAATGCCTGTACCAAGTCAGGAATATGACAGTTCTTGTTCATTTGTTTTTGATTTGTTTTGTTGTTTGATTTTGCCATGTGATTATGAACTTTCCGATTGGATTTTCCTCTGAGTTTAGTATTTTTGTGATTTACTTTTTCCATTAAAAGGTATGGGGGAGGGTAGGAAGGGACTTTCAAAATATCCTTACAACCTGTGTAGAACCATCTTTAAGATAATTTTGCATAATGGTAACACAGACACATTCGGAAAAAACCCATGACCCACATTCGATAATTAAACTTCCCTTCCTACCCTCCCACATACATGTTAATGGAATAGACCTAAAAACCTACTTTAATTTGTAGTGTTTTTGATTCAATATTGCTACTATACAGTTGATTCAGTAATATTCATGGGGTACATAATTGTGTGGATATAGGTAACTAATTCATATGTTTAAAAAAAACTTAAATGTTCCGAAAAACAGTGATGATTTGAATATTAAGGGCTTATTAACAATATAAAAAGGTGGAGTTAAACCTGTACATGGAGGTTAGAACACCCAATTGTGCCTATAACATTGTTTGCATATGACAATCTTAATTACAATGATTGAGCAAACATTTATTCAAACAGAGCAAGCAAGCAAACGAAAGTCTTAATCTACAAGCATTAGGAATTAGCTAAACGAAACAAGCTATCTTTACAGTATTTTGATCATTGATTTTTGTTTCAGGGTCCTCTGCCATTGGACTTTTCCCTGCTTGGACAGAGATCTATGATATTTTGGGCCTATGCCAAAGCTCTGCTTTATGTATTACTATCTTTACTATATTTTGATCATTGTTTCAGGGTCCTCTGCCACTGGACTTTTCCCTGCTTGGACAGAGAGCTATGATATGTAGGGCCTATGCCAAAGCTCTGCTTTATGTATAACTGTCTTTACAATATTTTGATCATTGTTTCAGGGTCCTCTGCCACTGGACTTTTCCCTGCTTGGACAGAGAGCTATGATATGTAGGGCCTATGCCAAAGCTCTGCTTTATGTATAACTGTCTTTACAATATTTTGATCATTGTTTCAGGGTCCTCTGCCACTGGACTCTTCCCTTCTTGGACAGAGAGCTATGATATGTAGGGTCTATGCTAAAGCTCTGCTTTATGTATTACTATCTTTACAATATTTTGATCATTGTTTCAGGGTCCTCTGCCACTGGACTCTTCCCTTCTTGGACAGAGAGCTATGATATGTAGGGCCTATGCTAAAGCTCTGCATTATAAAGAGGAAGAATTTAACAGAGGACCAACAACAGAAACACTTGAAGCACTTATCAGGTAAGATCCTTTCATGCATATATGTGATCATATCAAAACATGTTAAAATGTCCAATTGTTATACCCCTGCTTTAAAAAAGTGGGGGTATACTGTTTTACCTCTGTCTGTCCTTCCGTCAGTCCGTCCGTCCCATGAATATTTTTCGTCGCATTTTTCTCAGGAACTACAATACAAGGATTTCTGAAATTTGGTTTCAGTGTTTATATAAGTCAGCTATACCGTGTGATGCGTTTTCAGATTGATCACTTGACAACTTCCTGTTTACCGAACACTTGTATGATTTTACACATGATAGCCAAGTTGAAAATTTTCGTCATATTTTTCTCAGGAACTACAATACAAGGATTTCTGAAATTTGGTTTCAGGATTTATATAAGTCAGCTATACCGTGTGATGCGTTTTCAGATTCATCACTCGACAACTTCCTGTTTACCGTACACTTGCATATTTTTACACTATTAATATTATCCACTTGCGGCGGGGGTATCATCAGTGAGCAGTAGCTCGCAGTTTCATTTGTTTCAGATTGAGAAAAAAATCAGCAATTGTGTTTTTAGATACACATGTACAGGTATGTGTTTGTGAAGTCTGAAATGAGGTTGAATTGTTTAAAACCTTTTTTTGCATAATTTGGTAAAATTTATTAAAAAAGTGAGCAGTAGTGCCACCAATAGCCCACAAATATTTTTGTTAAATTATTCTTCATATAGCATTTTTTTTTTAAATTTGACAACCAAATTTTCAATAGGCCAGGGGTGACACTACACATGAAATCATTAAATTTTGGATATAAGAAGATGTGGTATGAGTGCCAATGAGACTACTCTCCATTCAAGTCACAAATCACAATATGTAAAAAGTAATAAGTAATAGGTCAAAGTACGCCCTTCAACATGGAGCCTTGGCTGACACGGAAACCCCAATCTATATAGGGCCCCAAAGATGACTAGTGTAAAACCATTCCAACAGGAATACCAAAGGTATAATCTATATAAAAAATGAGACACAAAAACACTTATCAACCACATCAACAAACATCAATCACTGAACAATAGGTTCCTTCTATCTATTGTTTTTATACCCCCGCTTTAAAAAAGGGGGGGTATACTGTTTTACCTCTGTCTGTCAGTCTGTCCGTCAGTCCGTCCGTCCATCAGTCCGTCAGTCCGTCAGTCAGTCCGTCCCACGAAACTTCGTCACATTTTTCTCAGGAACTACACATCCACCCTTTCTGTAATTTGGTATCAACATTTATATATGTCAGCCATACCGTGTGATGCATTTTCAGATTCATCACTTGACAACTTCCTGTTTACCGAACACTTGTATGATTTTACACATGATAGCCAAGTTGAAAATTTTCGTCACATTTTTCTCAGGAACTACAATACAAGGATTTCTGAAATTTGGTTTCAGGATTAATATAAGTCAGCTATACCGTGTGATACGTTTTCAGATTCATCACTCAACAACTTCCTGTTTACCGAACACTTGTATGATTTTACACATGATAGCCAAGTTGAAAATTTTTGTCACATTTTTCTCAGGAACTACAATACAAGGATTTCTGAAATTTGGTTTCAGGATTTATATAAGTCAGCTATACCGTGTGATGCGTTTTCAGATTCATCACTCGACAACTTCCTGTTTACCGAACACTTGCATATTTTTACACTATTAATATTATCCACTTGCGGCGGGGTATCATCAGTGAGCAGTAGCTCGCAGTTTCACTTGTTAAATTCCATGAAAGTAAGTCACTTTAAAGTACTGTGAATTCATTTATTTTCGTGGGTATCAATTTTTCATGAATTGCTGAAAACTTGCATATTCTTGGATTTTGGATTTTTTTGGTTTTGCCAATCTCTGAATACAAAGCCTATTGAAAATATGTTATTCGTTCAACATTTAAATTCATGGTTCACCTGTACCCAAGAAACCAACAAAAGTTGGTATCCAACGAATAATAACGAATCCACAATATGTGATATCTTTTTGCATTATCATTGCAGCATCAATAACAAGTTACAGCAGTCGGAATCAGCATCGGGTGTATTGGAGTATGCTATGAAGCATCACAGAACAGATTTGGTAATTCTTATCATTCTATGTTAAATAGATAATCTGCAAAAATACTAATGATTTAAGGAATATTTGCAACTTTTGGAAACATAATTCCTTTACAATTTGAGAAAAAATAATGATTGGAGCTTAAACAGTGAAGTAAAATTGTAGAACATAGAATATTTATTTATTTGAAAGAAAAAAAAATTCTCACAAATTTTGAAAAAAAAAATTGCCAATCAAGATTTTGTTCAATATTTAACTGAAGTTGTGAAATAACTGAATTCTTTTACTTCCTATTGAAATTGGTTTCCATTCTCTAACTTTAGTTTGCCTCGATTAATTTTATGAAACTTATACACAATGCTTATTACAATAAAACTCAGATCAAGTACAAATTTGGGTAGTGTCACTTCTACAGTTCTCGAGTTTATGTCCCTTTATAAGTTTATATGCAAGTGGGGTTATCATCCAAGTCCCATAGACACATTCCCCCTTTTTTTATGACATTGTTCGGTCTGTTTTTGATAAAATGCCTATGTTGATATGTTTTGTTTAATTTTTTATGACAGAAAGTACAGGAGGGATGGTATGAGAAGTTACATGAATGGAACAAAGCCTTGGCAGCATATGAGAGTAAACTGAAGGAGAAAAATCCTGACGAAACAAATCTAACTTTAGGGAGGATGAGATGTTTAGAAGCACTGGCTGAATGGTAAGTTACTATTACTTTAAATTCAGAAATTATTGCGTTTATTCATAATTGTGATTTTTGAAGAATGAACAATTTATTAATGCAATATCGGAAAAAATGCATACAGATATATGCATTAGCCATAGGAATTCTAAGAAGTCTTTTCATTGTGATACACCAAGTGGTTTTAGTTGCTTAGATAAAAATCTCACAATAATTTTAGAATTAGCAGAAAATGGCACTTTTATGTTGGTGCAGCAAATCTATTAAGCCTTACTGTTGCAATAGAAGTTACTTAAGTTTGGACAGGGCTATAATATAGTTGAGACATGATTGGGTACAGTCTCTTTACACCAAAACCTTATCACATTCTTATTACGGATTGCTATTCACATCAACTAAACCAATTGAATGATTAAAACTTGATTTATTCCATTGCAATCAGACAATAATTTTGAAATTTTTAGGGGACAGTTGCATCAGATAGCTTGTGAGAAATGGCCAACATGTAGTGATTTAGAAAGAACAAATATGGCACGCATGGCGTCTGCTGCTGCATGGGGACTTGGTGAGCTTAAATTTACACTGTTTAACGTATGAAGATTTGAGATATATATCCCTTAAGTGAATTCATTATTATTTTTTTACTGTGCATTCATTCATATTCATTGGATACCAATTTTTGTGGATTTCTTGGTTATCTGGGAACCACTTATTCTAATGAACAAAGAATTGCAAATTTTCTATAAGAATGTATGTAGACTTTTGCAAAACCACAAGATTGAATATCCACAAAATGCGAGTTTTTCTAAATCTTTAAAAATTGGTACCCATGAAAATGAATGAATCCACAGTACATATATAATACTAGTTTCAAGGAGTTTTTTGGTACAGGTGAACCATGTATTTAAATGTTCAACGAATTGCAATTTTTTATGGACTCGTCTGCAGACTTTCGCATAACCAGGAAAATAAATATCCACCAAATGAAAGTTTTGTAAGTCCACGGAAATTGGTACACATGAAAATACATTAATATACAGTAATCAAATTCCATTTCTAATCATGGAATGTTTCAAAAGATGTTTAAAACAAAGTAGATATCTTTTCATGACCTTTTTGGACTGACATTTTTGTATAATTACAGGACAATGGGACAGTATGGAAGAGTACATGTGTCTGATACCTAGGACAACATATGATGGTGCTTTCTATAGGGCTGTGTTTGCTTTACACTCTGAGAACTACCAGCTAGCACAACAGGTTAGTCATAATAACCAGTGATTATTTTCAATTTTTTTTTTTTACCTAAAAACATATTTGACAGTTTTTAAAAATTTCAGTATAACTAAAAAAAAATGTTTAGAGTCACAGACTACAAATGCTCTTCATATTGTTTTTGCTTAACCAGCTAAAAGAAGATAAGAAATGTTGATTCTACCACTGCATCGAGTGAGATAGGACATTTATTCCCTGGAGACAGTTAAATTGTCAAATTTAAAACTGTCAGGAGTGCATAAATATCGTATTGCATGAGATTTGGTGGTTGAATCTGTTTCTGTAATGATTTTTATATTGAACCACAAAGTATTCACATAAATACTATATAAATTCTTTGCTCTACAAAAATAAGTTTGATCCTCTAGATTTTTTAAGGCCACATTTGACACATCAACAATTAACAAAATACAAGATAAATCAACTGATGTTACAGGGGGAGAGGGGAAGGATATGTTGACTCCATTTATATTTTGGGTACCACACCTTGAATTTTAACTTAAATACTAATAACAATAATTACCTAAAATTATCAAATTAAGTGACATATTTTCTTGATGGGAGTGTTACTAGAAAATATTACAACACATTCACTGATTTTGATGTTCAATCTGTTATATTTTGCACCAATAAGTTGTACATTTTTAAAAATGATATTCAGAATTTGTTGTATTTGACAATCACTGCTTTTGCTCATGACTTTATTAATTTCTTTAATTTCAGTGCATAGATAAAGCAAGAGATATTTTAGACACAGAATTAACAGCTATGGTCGGAGAAAGTTATAATAGAGCATATGGAGTAAGATATTATAGTATTTCGTTCATGCATAGCCAGATTTTTTACTAGATTTAGGGATCAATTTATAAATTATTTTAAGAAATTACTTTTTAAAAGATTTGATATCAATCCTTTACAGGTTAAACAGCCTCTTTTTGGTAAACATGTTTCTGATATTGGAAACAAAGAAGTGGTGAATATTGGACATCCATGAAAGACTTAACATCTTTAATCCAGGAAATTATGTCTGCAAAATGGAAATTGAATGAAAAAAGAAAAATTTGGGAAAATAGATTTTCCTTTTCAACTGTTTTGACTTGAGTGACACTGATGAGTCTGAAATTAATGTTGAAAAAAAAGTCTGAAATCTTTAACAAGTTTTTTAGACCAATAAGGGTGTGACATATACTTATTCTCATGACACGGCTTTTTAGTTTTACATGAATTGACTAACTTATTTGCAGGCTATGGTTAATGTGCAGATGTTATCTGAATTAGAAGAGGTCATCCAGTATAAGTTGATGCCAGACAGACGGGAAGCTATTAAAAACATGTGGTGGGACAGACTACAGGTAAATATTTATATCAGTTTAGTAATTTACATAAAATCTGTTCGGAGGTCATAGAATGTTTCAGTGATCACATTATCAATGGTTATGGATCCCTTTACAAAGAATTGATGCAAAATAAAAATGTATTATGATAGTTAACTAACACAATCAGTCATAGTTTCGGGACATGATTTTTGCCTCTTATTTACTAACACATTGTAGCTATAACTCTTTTTATGTTTTTCAGTCTTTGGTCATTCGTTCGTCCAATTGTCTGTTTGTCCCTTCGTCTGATTGTCTGTTCGTCAATCTGTCTGTCTGTCCTGCTTCAGGTTAAAATTTTTGATAAAGCTGTAGTCCAATCATCTTGAAACTAAGTACATGTTTCTTACAATATGATATTTCTAATTGTAATGCCAAATTAGAGTTTTGACCCCAATTTTACGGTCCATTGATCATAGAAAATAATAGTGCAAGTGGGGCACCCGTGTACTATAGACATATTCTTGTTAAAAAACTTATGTTATTGTTTTCCTATTAACAGGGATGTCAGAGACTAGTGGAAGACTGGCAGAAAATCATACAAGTTAGATCATTAGTGGTGGCGCCACTGGAGGACAAGAAAACATGGCTGAAATACAGCAGTTTATGTAGAAAGAGTGGACGTCTTGTGAGTCCCCTTTGAATGTTTTGGTTGGGCAGATTTGTAAACCTACGAATTGTAGAAACCTTGTATAAAATAATGTTATACTGTCAATAATGCAAAAAATACAAAGGGATAGATGAAATATCTATAACATAAGATTTTGTTTGGTTTTGGCCGATGTTCGGTTTTATCAGGTTCACAACGCACATTATTTGATATGACGGTGCTTACAAGCATGTTTGGTTTATACAGGTTTTCGGTTTATACAGGATTCGGTTTAGTCAGGTTTCACTGTACTAATTAATAATGGTAGATTATTGTAGTGGTCAAAGATCTGCAAAGATAAATGAAAACATTTTGGATGTATATTTTACCTGTATAAAAAAAATATGCTGGCTACAAATTTATTAAAAGGAAAAACTGGAATTGCACAATAGACCACATCATCAACCAGGTCTTTCATGAAAATCACATACAAAGCAAAAGACAAACGATACAGATAGCCTGATTTCATGCATTCTATGTACTTATAACCTGACTTCATGCATTCTATGTACTTATAACCTGACTTCGTGCATTCTATGTACAGATAGCCTGACTTCGTGCATTCTATGTACAGATAGCCTGACTTCGTGCATTCTATGTACAGATAGCCTGACTTCGTGATTCTATGTACAGATAGCCTGACTTCGTGCATTCTATGTACAGATAGCCCGACTTCGTGCGTTCTATGTACAGATAGCCCGACTTCGTGCATTCTATGTACAGATAGCCTGACTTCGTGCATTCTATGTACAGATAGCCCGACTTCGTGCGTTCTATGTACAGATAGCCCGACTTCGTGCATTCTATGTACAGATAGCCTGACTTCGTGCATTCTATGAAGAGTAACATTGAATGTATGTGCAACACAGTCAATTTCATAGAATGATGAATAAAAGATAATTAGATATTGACTCTTAAAGAATGTGAAATATAGTAGGAAACCGTTATAATTGTACATGTATGTTCTTTCCACACATTTTACAGGCTTTATCCCACAAGACACTAGTGATGTTATTAGGAACTGACCCCACTAAAAATACAGATCAGCCAATACCAACAGTTAGTCCTGAAGTCACATTTACTTACATGAAACATATGTGGAGAAATAATCAAAAGGTAGGCACAGAACGTAACATCAGAATTATTTTTTGTTTTTTTTGCGGGAATAGAGAATTTACACTTTTTGGGACTCTGGAATTTATTATTAAAATTTAGGGCCTCGGTGGCCAAGTGGTCTAAGTAGTTATTACTGTAATCATTAGCCAGTCAAGACTGAGGTTGTGAGTTTGAACTCCTCAGTATAGTCTATTTTGCAATCCCTGGAACACCACCCACAAACCCACCTCCCTCCTGGAGCCGCCACTGGATTATGACAATAGAGAAAGAAACACAATAGTTTGATGAGCGTCAAATGGTTCATTCACATTCCTACATAACTTGAGATTAAGAAATAATTCATGAAAGCCATAGATTTGTTTCATTTATTCATGGAATGATTATTTTAGCCCAAACGATTGTAATAGGACAAATTGTGTAATTTTGTTAACCATGAAAGCCCTATACACGTCATACTATTCAGGCTGTTCCGTTTTATCTCCATTTCCATTACATTGAATTATATTTCCTTTACATTGCATAAAATTTCTATGACATTACATTATATTTTATCTCTATTTTATATAATAATATTAATAATATATAATTCAATAAGAAAAAGACTCACATTTTCACCCAAAATATGTTCTTTTAATGTAATTTCATTGCATTCTGAGGCTTATAAGAAGCTTTAAAAATGCCCAGTGTTTATATTGATGACAGAAGCATACATATGACCTCACCTTGTTTAACTCAACTGGATTAAGATTGACTAGGATTGTCAGTTTTCCTATCAAAGGTCAGTGGTTTTCTCCAGGCACTCCAGCTTCCTCCACCAATAAAAACTGGCTGCCATGAAATAGCCCAAAAGCGATGCTTAAAAATGGCTTTTAAACACCCCAAAAAAATCAATCAATCAATTAGTTGCCAAAGACAATACATCATTTGACAACATTTTCATTTTTGTGAAATTTTACAACGACAAATTAAAATAAAATGGACTGATTTTTTATTGTCGAGCCTGCAATCTTTGTTGCAGAAAGCTCGACATAGAGATAGTGATCTATCGGTGGCGGGGGCGCAGCTAGCTAACTTCTTAAAAGCTTTATATTTAAGAAGGTGGAAGACCTGGATGCTTCATACTTTGTATATGGATGCCTCATGTTACATAGTTTCCGTCAGTCACATGTCCAATGTCCTTGACCTCATTTTCATGGTTCACTGACTACATGAAAAAAAAAGTTAAGATTTTTTGTAATGTTAAATTCTCTCTTATTATAACTATATTTGGTATGTGCGTACCTTGCAAGGTCTTCATGCCCGTCAGACAGTTTTCACTTGACCTTGACATCATTACATGGATCAGTGAGCAAGGTTAAGTTTTGGTGGTCAAGTCCATATCTCAGATACTTTAAGCAATAGGTCTAATATATTTGGTGTATGGAAGGACTGCAAGGTGTACATGTCCAACTGGTAGGTGTCATCTGACCTTAACCTCAGTTTCATGGTTCAGTGGTTTTAGCTAAGTTTTTGTGTTTTGGTCTGTTTTTCATATACTGTAAGCAATAGGTCTACTGTATTTGGTGTATGGAATGATTGTAAGGTGTACATGTCTAGCTTGCAGGTGTCATCTGACCTTGACCTCATTTTCATGGTTCAATAGTCAAAGGAAAGTTTTTGAGTTTTAGTCTTTTTTTCTAATACTATATGCAATAGGTCAACTATATTTGGTGTATGGAAATATTTTATGTATAAAAAAGAAGATGTGGTATGATTGCCAATGAGACAACTGTCCACAAGAGACAAAAATGACACAGACATTAACAACTATAGGTCAATGATCTATATATCAGTCGCACAGGTTTTATTTGACCTTGACCTCATTTTCAAGGTTCATTGCTCAGTGTTAAGTTTTTGTGCTTTGGTCTGTTTTTCTTAAACTATATTAGCAATAGGTCAACTATTGTTGTGGTATGGAAGAATTGTTAGCTGTGCATGTCTGCCTGGCATGGTTCATCTGTCCTTGACCTCATATCATGGTTCATTGGTCAATGTTTAGTTTTCTTGGTTAATGTTAAATTTATGTGACAGTTGTAATAAAGATTCATATTTAGGACTATCAACATATAATATCAATCATAAGTAAAGAAGGTGAGACAATTCAGTGTGTGCACTCTTGTTTTGCTTCAGAATAGAAATAACAGTATTGTATCTGAATCTTTGCCTACATAGACGTTGGGTTTTGCTGTCGCAAATTGAGTATACATGGCAGTATAGATAAGTTTGACGAAATGCGGAACAGCTTGTTTTGTGTATTTATGTGCTTGCACTAAAAGTAGATATATTGGGATTATACTGAGTGACCATATAAAGGTCCTCATATAAGAATGATTTATATGAAAATGAAGAAATGTTAATTCATTTATTTTCTGGGTACCAACTTTCATTGATTAAGAAAATTTGAATATTTGTTGATGTTTGATTACCTGGATATGCGAAAGTCTGCTTACAATCCTATATAAAGCATATACTACTGTATGCTGAATGTTAAAATTGATGATTTACCTTTAACAAAAAAGGACACAAAAATTAGTACCTCTCAAATAATAATGAATGGACAGTAATGCATGTATAATATTTATAGAATAACTAATCAAAGAATTCAAATATCGAAAAGTATTCAACGAGTGACCGAACAACACATTAAATTCATTAATGCGTGTAGCGCATGAGTTAATTATCAGTGTTGTTCGGTCACAAGTTGAATATTTTTCGATATTTGAATTCTTTAATTAGTTATTCTTTTTATTACATTGGCAAATGGCTTTTTTTTTTTAAAGAAATTAATGTAAAACATGTAAGGAACTATATCTTTTTTCTACGCATTCACAATTTGTTTTGATCCGCCATTATCTATGTCTTGACAACGCCTATTGTTGTATGACGTCAGAGAGTGAAATAACCACGTTTATTTCACATGTGAAATTATCAGTTTTTATTTGACTGGGAAAGCACTGTAACTCATTGCAACCAATGTAATAAAATTATTATACCCCCGCTTTAAAAAAGGGGGGGTATACTGTTTTACCTCTGTCTGTCCGTCAGTCCGTCCGTCAGTCCGTCCGTCAGTCCGTCAGTCCGTCCGTCAGTCAGTCCGTCCCATGAAACTTTCGTCACATTTTTCTCAGGAACTACACATCCACCCTTTCTGTAATTTGGTATCAACATTTATATATGTTAGCCATACCGTGTGATGCGTTTTCAGATTCATCACTTGACAACTTCCTGTTTACCGAACACTTGTATGATTTTACACATGATAGCCAAGTTGAAAATTTTCGTCACATTTTTCTCAGGAACTACACATCCACCCTTTCTGTAATTTGGTATCAACATTTATATATGTTAGCCATACCGTGTGATGCGTTTTCAGATTCATCACTTGACAACTTCCTGTTTACCGAACACTTGTATGATTTTACACATGATAGCCAAGTTGAAAATTTTCGTCACATTTTTCTCAGCAACTACAATACAAGGATTTCTGAAATTTGGTTTCAGGATTTATATAAGTCAGCTATACTGTGTGATGCGTTTTCAGATTCATCACTCGACAACTTCCTGTTTACCGAACACTTGTATGATTTTACACATGATAGCCAAGTTGAAAATTTTCGTCACATTTTTCTCAGGAACTACAATACAAGGATTTCTGAAATTTGGTTTCAGGATTTATATAAGTCAGCTATACCGTGTGATGCGTTTTCAGATTCATCACTTGACAACTTCCTGTTTACCGAACACTTGCATATTTTTACACTATTAATATTATCCACTTGCGGCAGGGGTATCATCAGTGAGCAGTAGCTCGCAGTTTCACTTGTTTATTACTTTTTAGAATGAAGCCTATAATAAGCTACAGTATTTTGTTGAACATTCATTACAAACCAAAGCATTGCAGTTGATATCACCAGAAGACTCACAACAACGACAGGAACTGAATAAACTCTTGGCAAGGTAAAATCATTCTCATATGTGGTCCATGCGAAAGGTACAAAAACGAAAATTTTAGGAAATTCTAAAAAGTGTACATAATTATTGGTAGTAGACTTTTGATTTATAAAACACATTTACTTTTCCTCATATCCTTAAACTGTGAGCTAGACGCACCTGCAAGTGTTGAGACCCCCCCCCCCCCACCCCCCCCCCTTTTTAAGTTTTATCAAGATTTTTAATGAATTATTTCATATAATTCAATCATTTTCAAAGTACAGTTTAAATGGCTATTGATAATGTTAACCCAGGTAGCAGTGGGGATAAGGCTCTCGCTTACGATGCTCATATCAATGCAATCAGACTGGGCAACGGTTCAAATCCCGTGCAACGATGGTTGATTTATATAATATTAAATAACTTAACTTAACTTAAATTTCAATTTCTAAAACACAAGAGGTCATAGTTTTTGTATTTTCCCTCATGTTATAATGTTGTCTTACTTTCCTTAAACCGGTAAAATAGAAGAAAATTATTGACTTTTGTCTCTCTAGTGTCGTAAAGTTTTAAGTTCGTGGTCGGTATAGCATTAGTCCGGGGACCAAATGATTTTACACTTGCTCAAATACCAAAAATTCAGATATTTCTATGTCTATTGCTGTTTTAATTGACAAAATCAGAATAGAATTGACAATCTTATGAATGTTTACATTAATGTAATTTTTTTCAGATAAAATCTTTTTTCAAAAATATTATAACAAACTTTGATAACGTGTCCTGTTAAGTTTATCAAAAGGACTTTTTGTACATTTTCGCATGGACTGGCTCATATGGTATTGGATGTTGATCATACAATCACTTTTTATGCCCTATTTATGGGCATTATGTTTTCTGGTCTGTGCTTCTGTCCATCCGTCTGTCCCGCTTCAGGTTAAAGTTTTTGGTCGAGGTAGTTATTGATGAAGTTGAAGTCCAATCAACTTGAAAATTATTACACATGTTCCTTATGATGTTGTCTTTCTAATTTGAATGCTTAATTAGAGTTCTTACCCCATAATCACGGTCCACTGAACATAGAAAATGATAGTGTGGATGGGGCATCCATGTACTTAATACAAGAAAAATATACATTTATTGGGAGAAATACACTAAATTTTGCTGTATAAATCATACCCTTGTCAGTCAGTTTGAATGCTGAATTAAAACACTGCACAACTTTTAAGAGAAATAATATATTCTATTGTAGATGTTTCCTGAAACTTGGTGATTGGGCAGAAAGTTTGATGGGTATTAATGAAAAATCTATTCCCACAGTACTGGACTGTTATTACAGGGCTACTGAACATGACAAGGACTGGTATAAGGTATTGAATAATTGATTCAGGTTCAAATTTTTATTAGATTGGTTGAGACATGTATTTATAACTGCAGATTCATTATTTTCATGGGTTCTAATTTTCATGGTTTGATGAAAACTTGCATATTCGTGGGTATTTAATATCATGGTTTTGGCAAAGTCTGCATACATTTCTTTAGAGAATTTGAAAAACACCGTAAGCCAAACAAATGTAGGGGTGGTGGTGGGGGAGGGGTCGAACAATCCCCACAATCCCCATCTGGTTCTTAAGCTAGTGAGTTATTATGAAAGTAAAGAAGGCAGAGTTTCTTCTGTTTCTGAATCCCTATACATTTGTTGTTTATTTGTCATTTGTGAAAAATAAGACATTGTTTAAATTAATTATATAAGTAAATATATTAATTTCTTGATTTTACAGGCCTGGCATGCTTGGGCATTAATGAATTATGAAGCAGTGTTGTTTTATAAACAAATGAACCAGACAGAAGAAGGTACACCTCAGACACCAGCAGAAATTGGTGCTACCAGCAAACTTGAACTGTCACCTAGACCTGAGTCTGTAAGTATTTAATGTCATAGTCTTTAGACAATAGAAAATGCTGTAGATTAAAAAATGACACACCAATAAAAGTTGAATTACTATCTGTTGCGAAAAAAAGACACACCAATAAAAGTTGAATTACTATCTGTTGCGAAAAAAAGTATATGAAAAAAATTTGTCCTGGTAAGAACTTATTATTCCTTTGATAAAAGATTTTATCAATTACACATTTCTTTTTACAGAATACAGCAATGATGCATAAATATTGTGTACCATCAGTCCAAGGTTTCTTCAGATCTATAGCTTTATCTCAACAAAATAGCTTACAGGATACACTTAGGTAAGTATACAATATTATATTAAAAGAAGATTTGGTATGATTGCCAAATGAAACAACTCTCCACATGAAAACAAATGACATAGAAATTCATGACTATAGGACCCTGTACAACCTCCAACAATGACTATAGGACCCTGTACGACCTCCAACAATGACATAGAAGTTCATGACTATAGGATCCTGTACGACCTCCAACAATGACATAGAAGTTCATGACTATAGGACCCTGTACGACCTCCAACAATGACATAGAAGTTCATGACTGTAGGACCCTGTACGACCTCCAACAATGACATAGAAGTTCATGACTATAGGACCCTGTACGACCTCCAACAATGACATAAAAGTTCATGACTATAGGACCCTGTACGACCTCCAACAATGACATAGAAGTTCATGACTGTAGGACCCTGTATGACCTCCAACAATGACATAGAAGTTCATGACTATAGGACCCTGTACGACCTCCAACAATGACATAGAAGTTCATGACTATAGGACCCTGTACGACTTTCAACAATGACATAGAAGTTCATGACTATAGGACCCTGTACGATCTCCAACAATGACATAGAAGTTCATGACTATACTATAGGACCCTGTACGACCTCCAACAATGACATAGAAGTTCATGACTATATATAGGACCCTGTATGACCTCCAACAATGACATAGAAGTTCATGACTATAGGACCCTGTACAACCTCCAACAATGAGCAAAGCCCATACTGTATATAAAAGACCATAAAATGATAAATGTTAAAACAATTCAAATGAGAAAGCTAACAGCCTAATTTATGTACATTAAGTAAAGGAAATACCAAAAAAATGTGTTAAACAGCAATAAACGACAACCACTGAATAACAAGCTCCTGAGACAGGCACATACAAATTGTGATGGGATTAAACTCATATCAGGTGTTCAAAAGAAATCTTAAAAAATCAGAATTTACAATTATTGTTTAATAACAATTATGAACAACTCATATAAAAAGGAAGATGTGGTATGATTGCTAATCACACAACTCACCACAAGAGACCAAATGGCACAGAAATTAACAGCTATTGGTCACCTTACAGTTTTCAATAATGAGCAACCCAATACTGCATAGTCAGCTATAAAAGGCCCAGAAATAGTCTAAATATCCTTGTTACAGTCATACTATGTGGTTAGGTTAGACTAGTTTTAAGGGATCACAAACTACCCCTTGATCTCTCTAGATATATGTCATAAAACTAAAACAATGATGTTTCCATCTGACAACTTAGAATTTTGTTGCATGTTTAGATTACTGACCCTATGGTTTGACTATGGTCAGTGGATGGAGGTATATGAAGCTCTTGTTGAAGGACTGAAGACCATACAGATTGATAATTGGCTACAGGTAACATTGAAATAGGATGAATAAAATAAAATGTTATAAGAAGATACCTGTGAAGTTGTTGTACAATTGAATTGGAATGTGTTTAACCACGATTAACTTCTCATTGTTTTCATTTTTTGTTGTTCATATGTTTCCCGGTCAGTACATAAACTGAGCGTTTTTGTATTAATCAAGGATCAATAACAGTCTCAGAATTTAGATGTTTTCTCCAAAATTGGAGTTTTCTATATATGAAAAGAAATTTTTTTTCGTTATATATATTTGTTATTTGCAATTTTTATCTACCTCTAGCATAATGAACACAATAAGAGTGTTATAACCTTTTAGTAAACAGTTAAATTCAGAAACAGAATGACTCTGAAATTTACTTCTTTTGATTTAACAAGTTTAGTTTTTATTTAAATCACCATTATTTTTTATTAAGTACCAAACTTTTATGGATTCTCATGTTAGCCAAATCGGCAAAAGAAAATCACCCCTCCAAAAGTCTTTTTAGTCTATTAATTTATGTTTGTTTGTATTTATTTTAAAGGTTATCCCACAGTTGATAGCCAGAATAGATACTCCAAGGAATCTGGTGGGAAGGTTGATATCACAGCTGTTGATTGATGTTGGCAAGGCTCATCCACAGGTAATATGGAAGTAACTGGATAGATAAACAAGAATGTTTCCATAAAACACAGATACTCTACTCGCACTATCATTTTCTATCTTCAGTGGACCATGGCATTGAGGTCAAAACTCTAATTTGGCATTAAAATTAGAAAGATCATATCATAGGGAACATGTTTACTAACCCTTTATAGCTTCCTGTTTGGTGTAAGCCTAAGCTCTGTGTTGAAGGCTGTACTTTGATCTATAATGGTTTACTTCTACAAATTGTAACTTATATGGAGAGTTGTCTGATAGGCACTCATCCCACATCTTCCTATCTAAGTTTCAAGTTGATTTGACTTCAAAACTGCATTGACCAAAAACTTTAACCTGAAGTGGGACAGATGAATGGGAGAAAGGGATGCACAAAATGTAAAAACCCTGAGTTGAGCACAAAAAAGTAAAAGAATGACTTAAAATTCATATTTTAACATGTTTAGGTTGCAGTCTTGTAATTGACTGCTCCATAGGCTTACATGCAAAACAGCTGATCTTTGAAAATAAAAAAATAAAAAATGCTACATAGAATTTTTTTTTCATGTTCATATCATGAATGTACTTATGTGAAATTGTGATTTAATCCAAAAAAAGAGGGTCTTGCCACGAAGAATAAAAAGTTACGTAATCCTGAAGTCAAATCATTTTTTTTCTACTTTCTGTTTGCTATTTTTACTAGGCCGCACCACTTCCAGTAAACATGATATCCTTCCACTTTCCTGAATCAATATCCTCCAAAAGATGCAAGATTTTTTTAAAGTTTATATATATGTTTCAATTCAGCATAAACCTATAATCAAACAGAAAAAATTGAGTTCAGAAAAAAATTCAGAAAAAAATGCACTATTTTGTTTCCCTCCATGTTTTGACATGCACCGGAAACTGGAGTTGTAATACAAGACTGGTACCTATAACAATAATTACATGTCTTAAAAAAATAAATCATTTACTTAGTTTCATTAAGTAGCCATATTTGAACATAAAAAGTGCTATTAAAAGATCTGTTTGGCTGTATTAATAAAAATAACCCCACTTTTAAAGCAGTACCCCTTTCTGAAAACAGTCAAAATTTGGAAATCAGTCATGTCTATCAAATGATCTGTAAATCTCATTCTAGTCTATCTTTATGAATGTTTTCTTATTATTTGGATACTGTGAAACTAGAAGAGTATTCTTATCTATTATCTTTATTTTTTTTCCTCTGTTTGATTGAAGTACATTCAATAGTTTACCCCTCCCCCTTTTTTCAATGAAATCTACCCAAGTGGGCCTCTTGTTTAAGTCAAAATTGAAAAAGTACCCAAAACTTGTTCATATTGAAGAATTTGCTACAATACAACTATCTGAACACAAGAAAGACCATACCTTTCTCTTTTTTGAATATACTGGTCTTTATACATGCCTACTATATCATGGTTTTTAGACTGTACTTGACACACCAATGCATATAAAATTTGAAATAAAATTCAAGAAAAAACAAAATGAATACTCAAGTTGGTGTTTTTGGTAAGAATATTGATTATTTGTCACACCTAATCACAAAAATCCTTGTCACGAAGGATAGTTTTAGAAAAAATCAACTTTTTAAACAAATTTTTTACCCAAATATGAAAATTTCAATTATCCATGCAGTGCCGCAGACAGGAAAAGAAGTATAGACTCATGAAAAATGAACATTTTTGAAAATCTTTTCACCAAAAGTTCATTTTATACACATTCTACCTAAATGTCAACAATTAAGCCATAAAAATAATAACCCTAAAGAAAAATATTACGTTTGTATGTAACTGTCTCTTCAACTTTGGGCTAATTTTCAATAAAACTGTGCAACTAGAATTTTCATCACAAGAAGAAGATTTCATTGAAAAAAAAATCTTTCTATGTTCTTTTTAATTGAAAATCATGTAAGTAATACCATCAGAATCTCAATTTGCCTGAAACTGTTGTGCTTTATATCTATAAATACTGTTGAATGGTGTCTAGTATAAAAAAGCATAATTATTACATAATTTCAGTTTTTTCAGTGTAACTTGATACCCCATGATTTTTTTCTCTTAAAAAGTCCTTTAATCATGATGTTTTATCATTCTGGGCACACAAAAGTCCACATGAGCTACTTCCTTGCAGTGAACATATGAAAAAAATACCCTATGCAGGTTGCAGTCTTGTAATTGACTGCTCCATAGGCTTACATGCAAAACAGCTGATCTTTGAAAATAAAAAAATAAAAAATGCTACATAGAATTTTTTTTTCATGTTCATATCATGAATGTACTTATGTGAAATTGTGATTTAATCCAAAAAAAAAGAGGGTCTTGCCACGAAGAATAAAAAGTTACGTAATCCTGAAGTCAAAACATTTTTTTTCTACTTTCTGTTTGCTATTTTTACTAGGCCGCACCACTTCCAGTAAACATGATATCCTTCCACTTTCCTGAATCAATATCCTCCAAAAGATGCAAGATTTTTTTAAAGTCTATATATATGTTTCAATTCAGCATATACCTATAATCAAACAGAAAAAATTGAGTTCAGAAAAAAATTCAGAAAAAAATGCACTATTTTGTTTCCCTCCATGTTTTGACATGCACCGGAAACTGGAGTTGTAATACAAGACTGGTACCTTTAGGAGTTATAAATATTGTACCAAATAAATATTTACTCAACAAGTGTCTTTCATATAGCCACACATCTAAGTTTATTCTTATAAATCATATAGTTGAACCACAAATTCATGTGTTCAACAAATTATAATTTTACCATATGGTTTTGAGCATAATTTGTTTGAACCACAAAATCAACTATCCAGGAAAATACAATTTTCCTATAAAATCGATTAGAAATTAAAACCTAAAAAAATATAGAAACAGTATATATTTCTATAAGCAATTATAAGTGCATGTCTAAATTGAAAACAACGTTCAAACCTATGATTGCGTTGGATAAAAACCACAAATTTATATGTGTGCATGCAAAACAAATTTTTTGTAGAGGGGTCTAAATACAGCACAAATAAAGTGAAAAAAGTATATTTTATCAAAACACAATTGACTAGCTGGTCGAACAAGGGATGTTCTTAAACACTGCTGACAGCCATGGCTATTGTTAAATAAATGGATCACCAGATGTAACAAAATGGATCTTAATTATATATATCGTGTATATTCACAAAAACAAAAATAGTTCATTTGCAAACGTATGACACATGAAAAATAGGCACCCAGGTGGATGAAGTAATGAGATTATTAAAAAAAAACGTTGTTAAAGTGAAAGTTTTACATACTTGTAAAACCACAAGGAGAACCCAAGGATTCATAATCGATCTTTCTATTTATTGTAGGCCTTGATCTACCCATTGACAGTGGCATCTAAATCTAACGTAACAGCCCGACAAGTGTCCGCTAATAAAGTATTAAAGAGTATGAGGGAGCACAGTAATACACTGGTACAACAGGCCATGTTGGTTAGTAGTAATATTTTCATTTTGGATGTAACACGTCTTCTGATTGGCTGACGTTGTTTTGTTGATCATATCATAGACACAATTTTGTCATGTGACCATGACGTCATCAACGTTTTTTCATGATTTATGCCGGTTTAAAATGTAATTTAGAATTAAATTATAAGAAATAACTGTAATATTTTGTCAGTCTATTTGAAATAACATAAAAAATGTGGTGCACACTGTTAAATATTTGCTACGCGCGTTATTCAGTGTGCACCACATTTTTTATGTTATTTCTTCTTAGACATAAAAAAATATTACAGTCATTCCTTAAATATTAATGGGACACACCTACAACCAATAGTTGAGTAGAGGGTAGGTAGGAATTAGTTTGTCTGTCTCTGAAACCAATTTCAATAAATCAACCTGCCGATCTTTTTGCTTTTTTCATGGACAAAAAATATGAATGATGCTTGACTCTAATAGCATTGATAATGAAAATTGGGAATATCTCAAAGAGACAACTACCCAACCAAAGAGCAGAAAACAGTTGAAGACCATCAATGGGTTGTCTGATGTATGTACACAAATGTATACTATACACTCCTGATTTACACAATGATAAGATTCTAATAGCTCGAGGTCTTATGATATCTAGGGAATTGTCACAATAATGGATGAGGTCAGAAAAAATAGACCATCAGCATTCAATGTATTTTAGAAACCAAGTTTTTTGCACCATAATAGTTGAATGATTTAGATAGATCCTCTATGATATTGTTTGCAATATTTTAACAGAAAAGATTTGTGGTAAAATGGAATTAATTTCATAAACAACTGTGGATACATTATTATTCATGGGGTACCAATTTTCATTGATTACTTTTGTTTAGGAAAGCCACAAATTTAAATGCTCAACAAAGTATACATTGTCTTCAGGCTTGTATACAAACTTTTGAAAACACCACCAAATATCTACAAAAATATCATTTTCCTCAGTTTACTAAAATTGGTACCCACATCATTGATGAAGGCCATGGTAACATGTTTTTAAAACCATCTTCAGAGAAGTTTGTCCCAATTTTGATTTTAATGAAAACTTATCATAATGAAACCTTTTGACTATTTTAGGTGAGTGAGGAGTTGATTCGAGTAGCTATACTATGGCATGAGCTTTGGCACGAGGGGCTTGAGGAAGCTTCCAGACTTTATTTTGGGGAGAGAGATGTAAAGGGAATGTTTAACACATTAGAGCCTCTACATGCTATGATGGAGAGAGGACCACAAACATTGAAGGAAACTTCATTTAACCAGGTTTGTAGAACTTTTATTTCAGTTTAGTTACTCTAAATTCAGAAAATATTGCGAAAAATGTCACAGGGTTAAAATTGCAAAATAAATTTAAACTTCATTTTGAAATTTTTTGTTTGTATTAAACAGGATTTTTCTCATAATCGCAAAGATAAAATTGCATTTTTGTCAAAACTGACAAAATCGCAATAATGAATGAACGCAAAAATTTCTGAATTTACAGTATATTGTTGATTAGTCAGTTTTGACTAAAATGCGATTTTTAGCTCACCTGTCCCGAAGGGACAAGTGAGCTTATGCCATCACTTGGCGTCCGTCGTCGTCCGTGGTCTGTCGTCCGTCGTCTGTCGTCTGTCGTCCGTCGTCTGTCGTCGTCTGTCGTCGTAAACTATTTCAAGAATCTTCTCCTCTGAAACTACTGGGCCAAATACTTTCAAACTTTAACTGAATGTTCCTTAGGGTATCTAATTTATAAATTGTATCCGAAGTTTTGATCTATCAACAAACATGGTCGCCATTGCTAAAAATAGAACATAGGGGTCAAATGCAGTTTTTGGCTTATAACTCAAAAACCAAAGCATTTAGAGCAATCTGACATGGGGTAATATTGTTTATCAGGTCAAGATCTATCTGCCCTGAAATTTTCAGATGAATCAGACAACCCGTTTTTTGGGTTGCTGCCCCTGAATTGGTAATTTTAAGGAAATTTTGCTGTTTTGGTTATTATCTTTAATATTATTATAGATACAGATAAACTGTAAACAGGAATAATGTTCAGCAAAGTAAGATTTACAAATAAGTCAACATGACGGAAATGGTCAGTTGACCCCTTTAGGAGTTATTGCCCTTTATAGTCAATTTTTAACCATTTTTCGTAAATCTTAGTAATCTTTTACAAAAATCTTCTCCTCTGAAACTACTGGGCCAAATACTTCCAAACTTTAATTGAATGTTCCTTAGGGTATCTAGTTTGTAAATTGTATCCGAAGTTATGATCTATCAACAAACATGGTCGCCATTGCTAAAAATAGAACATAAGGGTCAAATGCAGTTTTTGGCTTATAACTCAAAAACCAAAGCATTTAGAGCAAATCTGACAAGGGTTAATTTTGTTTATCAGGTCAAGATCTATCTGCCCTGAAATTTTCAGATGAATCAGACAACCTGTTGTTGGGTTGCTGCCCCTGAATTGATAATTTTAAGGAAATTTTGCTGTTTTTGTTTATTATCTTGAATATAATTATAGATAGAAATAAACTGTTAACATCAATAATGTTCAGCAAAGTAAGATCTTCAATTAAGTCAATTTGACCAAAATTGTCAATTGACCCCTTAAGGAGTTATTGCCCTTTAAAGACTTTTTTCACAATTTGTTCATCATGTTGACTTACTTTAAAAAATCTTCTCCTTTGAAACTGCTGTATCAATTTCAGCCAAACTTAGGCTAAATGAGTTTCAGAGTATCTAGTATAAATTTTATATTTTATTTCCTTGTATGTCAAGAAACATAGCTCCTATGGCTAAAAAAGAACATCTATATAGGAGAAAAAGATTATTTTTTTTGGCTTTTGAAGAAAATAGGACGATCCAAAAAACATTTAAATAAATTGAAAAGCCAAAATAATCATTGAGAGATTTAACCAAAAGAATTAAGGTGAGCGATTCAGGCTCTTGAGAGCCTCTTGTTATCTTTGCGATATTGAGAAAAATCCTGTTTAATACAAACAAAAAATTTCAAAATGAAGTTTAAATTTATATTGCAATTTTAACCATGATTTTTCATGACTGTAAGATCTAGATTGCCTCTTTACAGAATTATACATATAAATATATCACAATCTAGCCCTTACAGTCATAAAAAATCATGGTACAATTGATATTTTTTAGCACAGTTTGTACTAGTACTGAAGAAAGTTTTATGATCAAAAGCCTAGAGGTCAGGGAAATATCCTTATATTTCAGTATGTTTCAATAGAAAAAAAGATAAAATATAAAAGACTATAATTTGAGTTATAAGGAACTTTAAAATTTGATAGAAAGATTGTCAGGCAAACTATCAAATTGAATTGAATTTTCTCTCATTTTTGTGCTATTTTCACATTTGTTTCTCCTCACTAGTGAAACGTCTATTTTTGACAAATAATTGGTCGAAATTTAATTATGAAGTCAGATGTACTTGGTTCTTCTGAATTTTCCTTTAAAGACGATCATTATTGATGAGTCACATTTAAAGTACATAACTTTATGAAAATCTCTGCAAGCCTCACGCTTTGAAAATTAAAAGTTATATGACTTGAGTTGAAAAATATTGTAACACCCACCTTGTAGTGGTGGAATCTATATGTTTTTTACTTTTTGAATTATTGTTTTTCAGGCTTATGGTAGAGATTTGATGGAGGCTCAGGACTGGTGTAAAAAGTACCAGAGATCAGGAAATGTCAAAGATCTAACACAAGCTTGGGACTTGTATTATCATGTGTTCAGAAGGATATCTAAACAGTTACCTCAGGTATGAATTGTACTTTTGATGGGACTTGTATTATCATGTGTTCAGAAGGATATCTAAACAGTTACCTCAGGTATGAATTGTACTTTTGATGGGACTTGTATTATCATGTGTTCAGAAGGATATCTAAACAGTTACCTCAGGTATGAATTGTACTTTTGATGGGACTTGTATTATCATGTGTTCAGAAGGATATATAAACAGTTACCTCAGGTATGAATTGTACTTTTGATGGGACTTGTATTATCATGTGTTCAGAAGGATATCTAAACAGTTACCTCAGGTATGAATTGTACTTTTGATGGGACTTGTATTATCATGTGTTCAGAAGGATATCTAAACAGTTACCTCGGATAAGAATTGTACTTTTGATAGGACTTGTATTATCATGTGTTCAGAAGGATATCTAAACAGTTACCTCAGGTATGAATTGTACTTTTGATGGGACTTGTATTATCATGTGTTCAGAAGGATATCTAAACAGTTACCCCAGTTAAGAATTGTACTTTTAATGGGACTTGTATTATCATGTGTTCAGAAGGATATCTAAACAGTTACCTCAGGCTTGAATTGTATTTTCTCCTACTTTTCTTGTCAGATTTTAGAAGTTAAAAAAAGAGAGTTGATATCAGTAATGACTTAGAGGAGTTCTAAAATGTGGGCACATCAACATAATTTTACCTGGGTTATGACCTATGGAATGTAAATTATATAAAAAATTATCAAGCTTATAACTTTTTGTTCATTTGTCTAAAATTTAAAGGCTTTAAATATACAATGACTTGGAAACCTGAATGATAATTACTTTTAAAATGGTAAGTTACTGCCCTTGGACAAATGAAGTTCATTTATTATGTTTATCTGCCCTTAGAATAGCGGAGGGGGCATTAAGTTTTACTCCATGTCCCTCAGTTCGTCTGTACGTTCAAAAATTGTTCTCTGTTCTCTTACTTTAGTTTGCTTCAACCAAATGTTATGAAACTTATACACAATGTTTATTACCAAAAAATACAGATCAAGTTTGAATTTTGGTGGTGTCACTTTTATCGTTACTCTTTTATAGTTATGTCCCTTTACAAATGGAAAAATTGCTAAATTTTTTGTTTTCATTCCTCTTCTTTAGTATGCCTCAACCAAATGATATGAAACTTATACACAATGCTTATTACCGTAAAACTCAAAGTATGAACTTGAGTTATATATCTTTATATGCAAATGGAAAGGGGGGGGGGGCATTATCTTTGTCCCATGGACACATTCCCCATTTATTTTTAGCTCCTTTTACGCAACAATTTTTGATATTTTATTTTAAAAAAATACATTGTTATATACAATAACTTCACCCATTTTGGGGGGAATTCCTAGTCCCTATTGTGTTAACTGGAGCCAATGAAATCAGACTCATCTTGAATCTTGCTTTTACAATGGTTATAATGTAAGATATAAACATTCTGTGAGTGTAAAATGTTGTTTGAGGTGACATTAATGTTTAAAATATGTGGCATGGTTTTGTAAAAATGAATTTGAAAAGTGAATGACATTCAGGGGAAGTAACTCTATTATTAAAGTATGCAATTTGTGCTGAATCTCATGCACTCATTTCTAGTAAAAAAAAATCAAAGTTCATTCAAGTCTTCAATGTAGTTGAATGATACAAGGGAAGTAACTTTGATAAATTTCATATATCCATTGTTGTTTTGTTTTTCTTTCAGTTGACCTCACTTGAGTTACAATATGTTTCACCCAAACTTCTGAGATGCCAAGACTTAGAATTGGCTGTACCTGGAACATATGATCCAAATCAACCAATCGTAAAGATTAGGAAAGTTCAAAGTTCATTACAGGTTATCACATCCAAACAGAGGCCAAGGAAACTCAGCATATTTGGTATTTTAATCTTTATTTTAATTTACAAATAGTTAATCCTTTAATAAAAACATGTCGATCAATAAATTTTCTGCAGCAGTCCCTAAAGTGTTGTTGTTATAAGACTCTCTACATTTTATGTTTTTTTTATCATAACGACCCTGCATACCCGGCGAGGTATCCACTTTATGGACTCTACCATACTACAGACTCACCAGGCGTTGGTGCACTTTCGTTTGTAATTGACTTTAATAAAAACATAGAAACTGTAAAGATGTTTTAGAATAGTTCTATTTAGCAAAAAATTGGGAAAAATTTATTTCTAAATAATATGAAAATGTGAATTTAATTATGAATGAGAATATCTACTTGGTTTTGAAAATTAAAGTAGACCTGAGATGTTAAAAGTTGAAATTATGTTTAAACTTCAATAGTCCTAAATGTTTTAAGTTTTCTATATTAAATAGGTAGCAATGGTCAGGAATACATGTTTTTACTGAAAGGACATGAAGATTTAAGACAGGACGAGAGAGTGATGCAGTTGTTTGGATTGGTTAATTCTCTTCTACTACAGAATACTGAAACTTTCCGCCGAAATCTTACGTAAGATGCTTTTTATATATCAAGTGAAGTGTGTCTCAGCATAAGTTGGCATCAAAATCAAATTAGACATATTTCCTATGTTGAGGCAATAATTTTTAAAAGATTTTTTAAATTGTTTAAAGACAGTTCTAGGAGAAAGGAAAAGTTTATGTGTTCTGGTTGTAGCTATTTATTTCAGTTAATCTCAGTAGAAATTTTTACACTTATCTTAAAGAATTTCAAGACCAGTTAGGAATTTTGCAGTTTCATATTTTAGCTGACTTTTTTGGTTTTTTTTTTTCTTAGATTAATATTCTGTCAAGACAATGAACTTTCTACATTAATTCTGAAAAAAAATTCACCCGGCATATACTGTGGATTCATTTAATTTTCATTGGTTCCAACTTTCGTGAAATAAGAAAACTAGCATCTTAGTGGATAATTATTTTCGTTGTTTTGTCATAGTCTGTACTCAAGTCTATAGATAATTTGTCATTCGTTGAACATTTTAATTTGTGGTTCACCTGTACCTACGAAATCCGCAAATATTGGTATACGATTAATAATGAATCCAAAGTAAATTATCTACTTTCTCTGTATTTCTATTTGAATTTATTTTTTACAGAATACAGAGATTTTCTGTGATTCCATTATCTACCAACTCTGGTCTGATTGGCTGGGTACCTCATTGTGACACACTTCATTCACTGATCCGTGACTACAGAGAGAAGAAGAAAATTCTACTAAATATAGAGCACAGGCTTATGTTGAGGGTAAAATTGGTCTAAATTCTCTACTTATATAGATCATAGGTTTATGTTGAGGGTAAAATTTGTCTAAATTCTACCTAAAAAATATAGAACACAGGCTTATGTTGAGGGTAAAGTTTGTTTTATAGTGGTATACTAAAAAAAACTGTTGAGCAGTTGAATCTACACAAACCATGATTAGATTTTTTAGTTGTCTTTGGAAGAACAAGAAAAAGGGAAACAAACTATAATTCAAAAAGATCAATTTGACAAGCCATAAATATTGACATCTACTAGTAAAAAGTTCTCTTTCCTTTACTTATATGAATTTGTAATTCTTACAGATGGCCCCAGATTATGATCATTTGACCTTGATGCAGAAGGTTGAAGTGTTTGAGCATGCTTTGGAACACACACAAGGGGATGATCTAGCTAAGATACTATGGTACAAAAGTCCTAGTTCTGAGGTTTGTATTCAACTCATTTTATAAATTAATAAATATTTAACACTGGCTTTGTGATTTATAGTTTACAGAACTTCACATTAGGTTGTTCTATCATGCAAACGGTACATACATGAGGGGGGATAGGACCTTTATCAGGACTCCGGGATCGGGTGTTTTTAAGCTCGGGATTTCGGGATTGACCCTTTCAGGATCCGGGAAATTCTTTATTCGAATTATGGGACCTCAGGATTTCGTTTTTTTAAGCCCAGGATTTCGGGATTTCGGGATCAGGACCCCTCCTATCCCCCCTCATACATTTGTGTAGTGAGGAACAATTGTATTTTTGTGGATATTTGATTTTTGGTTTTGTAAAAGTCTGCATACAAGGCTATAGAAAACTTGTACTTAAATATCTTAATTTGTTGTTAAAATATACCCACAAAATCCATGAAAATATCCTACGAATTATAATGAATCCACAGTATCTAAATAAAGTACATTTTAAGTTTTATGTTCATTTTTTTTGACAATTATTTTGGAAATTATTAGATAAAGTTATTATACCCCCGCTTTAAAAAAGTGGGTATACTGTCTTACCTCTGTCTGTCCTTCAGTCATTCCATCAATCAGTCATTACACCAGTCAGTCCATGAATATATTTATACGAGTTTATACCTTATAATGCGTTTTCAGATAAATCACTCACCAACTTCCTGTACACTTACATCATTTTACATTTTACATATGACCTCAAAGTTGAACAGTTTCGTCACATTTTTCACAGGAACATCATTACAAAGATTTCTGAAAATTGGTTTCAGGGTTTATATAAGTCCGTGTGTGATGCATTTTCAGATTCATCACTCAACAACTTCCAGTTTACTGTCAAGTGTTTGGGCTGGGGTATCATCACTGAGCAACTTTCAGTTTCTTGCTTCTTTAAAACAGAAAATTTTTGTGTGGTGTTATTTCATCATCTGCTTTTCACATCTATATAAGGAAATAAAACTTTACCTACAAAAAATATTCTTACATGCATATGTACATGTTCAATTTCAAATTCTAGCTAAAATATGAATTTAAGATAAAAGAATTAAGCTATATAAATGCATCAGGGACTATTTTATGACATCAATACATTATTTCATGCATTTTAAAACAGCATATATATTTATCTTACTGTCATACATTTCTGGAATATGATTTGTTAAAAGCGTGGCCATGGAGACCGTGTATATTCCATATTAGGTTAGTAAGGAGGCGGAGCTTACTTCAATACACAGTTAGTAGTGGAGTTATGACTTTGGCACTATTGTATTATTTAAATGAATTGAAAGTTCTGTTTAATATTGTTATATCAAGGTTGTTGATCTTTTAAAATTGTTATTGTTGACATTATTTTTTTTTGTGCAGACCAATGGAAGTAGGTTCTTATAATTGAACACTTAACACTTTAATATAGGAATAAGAAGATGTGGTGTGATTGCAAATGAGACAACTCTAGTCTAAATTCAACAAATAAAGATAGTCGGCAAAATAAATTTGTTACATAGTGTGCTAGGGACCTAATACAGTCATATTTCGGCTTAGACTGAAATTCTGCTTCGTTCTCACCCCATATGGAATTTACTGACCTCGTATATATTGTAGTAGGTCACTAACACACTATGTAACTAATAATACTAGCAAACTTTCAGTCTCAGCTGAAATATGACTGTATTTATAGATATAAGACTATTTGAACACATTTATGATTTGCAGGTTTGGTTTGATAGAAGAACAAATTACACCAGATCACTAGCTGTTATGTCAATGGTTGGTTATGTTCTAGGTCTTGGAGACAGGTATGATAATTACAAAAGAAGTAGGGAGTCTGTATGTAATTTACAAAAATGTCATAAAAATGGACTACATTTCAACCTGTTCTTGTTTCTGAATTAGAAAAAAAGCTTTATGGAACATTAAAACCTACTCAGTACCAATGAGAATGTCTCCAGCATTCAAACAGATAAACAATTTTCAAAGATTTATGAAAATTAATTCCTTAGAGGAGATTTGTTGAAATGCGTCAATTTTGCATTATAACCTAGTCAGATGTTATGGAAATATCTATATTATTAGATATTTTGGTTTGTCTTAATTTGAAGGATGATGATACAGAACTTACTGCAGAATGCATTGAGTGAGTGGGTAAATGTAGAATCTTTGGTTAGCTTGGTTGTCAGCTGAACTGTGAAGTCATTGTAAGGTTAGGTATATATCCCTCCTTCTGAGTAGTCTAGTCCTACAGACAGATAGATTGGTTATCTGTCGGACTTGTCTACTCTTACAGGAGGGTAGTTTACCTAACCTAATAATGACTTCATGGTTCAGCTATCAAGCAATCTGACCAAAGATATTACATTGCATTCTGCTGTAATAATTTATGGACTTTTTTTATCTTATTATAAAACATTATGATATAAAAAGAAGATGTGGTATGACTGCCCATGAGACAACTCTCCACAAGAGACCAAATGACACAGAAATTAACAACTATTGGTCACCGTACAGCCTTCAACAATGAGCAAAGCCCATACCGTATAGTTAGCTATAAATGGCCCCAAAATGACAATGTAAAACAATTCAAACGAGAAAACTAACAACCTAATTGATGTACAAAAAATGAACGAAAAACAAATATGTAACACATAAACAAACGCAAACCACTGAATTGATGCCTTTATGGTGATATTTTGTCCACTTTGTATTGTAGGTTTCTACCTCACTGACATTTCTGTTACAATTTTTATAAATGATCATGTTTTCAATGGATACATTTCCATCTTTTTTTTCAGACATCCATCTAACCTGATGTTGGACAGAATGAGTGGTAAAATCATCCATATTGATTTTGGAGATTGTTTTGAGGTAGCTATGGTGAGAGAGAAGTTTCCAGAAAAGATCCCGTTCAGACTTACTAGAATGTTAATAAGTGCCATGGAGGTAAATTGTTTAAAAGTTCGCTATTGTTTTGTATGAGCAATCTGTTAAAACATACTTTAAGATGCTGTTGTTTCGCTGAAAATGATGTGGTTAGATAGAATTTTATACATTTTGGCCAATAACACCCTGATGATGTTTTCACATCATAGTTAAATACTTACTGATATACCTATTTATCTTAATAGATATAAGATAATGTTGTATGAGTGCCAATGAGACAACTCTCCATCCAAGTCACAATTTGTAAAATTAAACCATTATAGGTCAAAGTACACCCTTCAACATGGAGACTTAGTTAACACCCAATAACAAGCTATAGAGCCCCGATAATGAATAGTGTCAAACCATTCAAACAGGAAAACCAATGGTCTAATCTATATGAAAACAAGAAACACTTAAGAACCACATCAGCAAATGACAACCACTGAACAACAAGCTCCTGACTTAGGAAAAATGCAAACAAATGCAGCTGTTTTAAATGTTTTAATAGGTGCATAACCTTTACCCTTACATGAAACAGTAGTGTAACCTTTCAACTTAGAAAGACACACTTTAAGATATCAATTGAAAACCTAGATTTTGGCTAGAAAGAAAAATATTAAAAATTGTCTTACATATGTTTTCAAAAGGTCTCCTTAGTAATTTGTTTAACGGTACATGTTCAGTCAATAATTAATAAATTGAGCGTATTTAAGTTATTTTTTAACAATTTTTATGTAAGGCTTACATTTAAGTTAAATAGTAAAATGATATACATGTAGCTTTCAATCAAAAAATCACTTAAAAGTTGTTTTTGAACAAGCTGATTCTAAGAAAAAAATAACTCCTTGAAATTTTGGACAGCTTTAAAGATATTGTAGTTGTTTCTCTTGATACTTTTGTAGGTGACTGGAATTGATGGCAATTACCGTATAACATGTGAGAGTGTGATGGCGGTGCTCAGAGAACACAAAGACAGTCTGATGGCTGTTTTAGAAGCTTTTGTTTATGATCCTTTATTGAACTGGAGACTTATGGACAGTAAGTGATTGATGTTTAGATTTTATATACTTTTGTACTACTATGGTTTACTTTTTATTGTGATTGAGGATAATTTTTTCTATGTGGAAATTTGAGTTTTTTTTTGGTCTTGATAAGTCTAAATAAATTTGTATATTGTGTCATCGCAAAATTTGTGGTTTACCTTTACACACGAAACAAAGAAAATTTGTACTGAATCCACAGTATAAAACTTTATGCTCAACCTATAAAAATTGGCAGCCAACAAAAAATGATGAATCAACGGTTTAACAAGATTTAGATATAAGATGAGACAACTCCATCCAAGTCACAATATGAATAAGTAAACCATTATAGGTCAAAGAACGGTCTTCAACACAGAGCTTTGGCTCACACCAAACAGTAAGCTATAAAATAAGGCCCCAAAAATGACTAGTGTAATACCATTCAAACGTGAAAACCAAAGGTCTAATCTATATAAAAAAAAAAAACACTTATGAACCCGACATCAACAAACGACAACTACTGATCATCAGGTTCCTGACTTAAGACAGGTGCAAATAAATGCAGCAGGTTTAAATGTTTTAAACGGTACCAATATTCTTAGTTTATTATCATTGTACAGTTATTCATAAAAAGAGAACATTGAATTGTAAAACCATGAATAAGTTTTAATATTTTTTCAATCTGTTGGAAATCTATGATAATGAAAACACAAGCTAGTCAAGTCCTTCCCATATTGTTTCTTTTTTAAATTTCAGCAACAACTAAAACAAAACCAAAGGCTAATAGGTCTGGTTCCTACAGTGGAAGTCAGGAACAGGCAGATATTCTTGAAACTGTAGACATTGGACAAGCAGGAACAGCAAAGAAGTCGGTACCAGTTGCAACAGGAAATGCACCAGGTGGAGACAACTCCACATCAGAAGTTTTAAACAAGAAGGCTGTGCAGATTGTACAAAGAGTTAGGGATAAATTGACAGGAAAGGACTTTCCCACCGAAGAATCAATTGATGTGTCCACTCAAGTGGAACTTTTAATAAAACAAGCTACGTCTCATGAAAATTTATGTCAGTGTTACATAGGATGGTGTCCATTCTGGTGATTTTTTTTTTTAAATATTGTCACAATAAAGTCATGATATATATATTGTCTAAAGCTTTTAAATACACAATATTAGGTGATGTCAGAAAAAGATCAACATTTTTTGAAACTGAGTTCACTAAGCCTTTAAACAGTTTCATTCATATAATAAATATTAAAGTTTGTTTTTTTTTAGCATTGATCTTATATTGATATTATACTGCTGCTAAAAATGGCTACATTGAAGACCTGTTGGTGACCTTCTGCTGTTGTTTTTTCTTTCTTTTTTTTTTTTTTTTTTCTATGGTCGGGTTGTTGTCTCTTTGGCACATTCCCCATTTCCATTCTCAATTTTATTAATATAGTGACACAACATTTAAAATCATTTCTGGTCCTAAATGAGCCCCTTATGAAATTTAGAGGTTTGGCATAAAATAAACACAATGTACATAATTGTGCTTTGTTACTATATTTAGAATTAGACAATATGATGTGTTTCAGTTGCTGTATGAAGTAGCCGAAACTGTATGATAATATTGTAGTGATGCAAATCTTTTAAATGGTGTAAAGTTGTTTATGTCCTTAACATGCCAGTAATGTTTGGTCATTGTTATATTATAGTTCGTTTCTGTGTGTATTACATTATAACGTTGTGTCGTTTGTTTTCTCTTATTTTTGAGTGTAAATTCACATTGCGATAAGACGTGTCACGGTACTTGTCTATCCCAAATTCATGTATTTGGTTTTGATATATATGTTATATTTGTTATTCTCGTGGGATTTTGTCTATGTGTGTTACATTTTAGTGTTATGTCGTTGTTCTCCTCTTATATTTAATGCGTTTCCCTCGGTTTTTGTTTGTTATCCCGATTTTGTTTTTTGTCCATGGATTTATGAGTTTTGAACAGCGGTATACTACTGTTGCCTTTATTTGCCACTGGATGATTTATAATTTATAGTGTTAAGTATAAATAAATGTGATAAAAACGCTTAAAAAAATTGACAGGAATCATTGTTAATATATATCTTGTCACATGTATTTGTGTAATATCATGCAAAATTGTGCTCTTTTGGAAAGGGGAGGGCTATGTTGGCCAAGTGGTGGGAGTAGTCTAAATACTGTATCACTATCCTGTCAACAGATTTGAATTTATATTCCTGCACATGACAGGTGTGTTCGACTCCAATCTGAATTGAGCAGGATTGTCGGTTTTCTTGCAAAAGGATGTGATTCTCTCTGGGAACTCTGGCTTTCTCCACCAATAGAAATTAAAGGCTACCTCATAGCCGAATAGTTTTTGAATTGGCATTCAACACCAATCAATAAATCTTTTGGATATTGTTTTATGTTCCATTACAAAAAAGTAATCACCAGAATTGTAGATAAAATTTCTATTATTTGGACTGATGTACTGTATTTATATTTTATATTTATAGTTTATGATATCTACATGTATAATGCTAAAATAACGAGGTCCAATTTATCAGCCGGCATCGACTAATCAAAGAATTCATCTTTATATATAGCTAATATAGGACAATGGTGTAGATTAAAAATTACACCACTCCAGACCCTTTTGTTTTCTACATAATTAATATTGCCAATAATTAACAAGTTCTGGGTCGAATCCAATACCAATACCAATAGTATATTCACCTGTTACCTATTACCTTATCTGTACGTTCCCCATCTGACTGGCACACCACCAAACGGTGTATTTGATTTTGCTATATACACGGGTCATAATCACAGGGTTGACACAACTAAATGCAATCATTGTCAAATTGTTCCCTATTGTAGTTTTTTAATTATTAAGACTTTCTAAGATAACAATACGAATACTAAATATTTGACTTAAAAAAAGGCGTATAGGTACAGTTTTCAATTTGTTAGCGGGCATGACGTAAAACAGCGAATCGAAGAATTCAACTTTCTTGGACAATGCTGTTGATTAAAAAATACTCAATTCCAGGACCTGAATATTACCAATAATTGAAGAGTTCCAGGTCGACGGGTTCAAACAGAAAAATTTGAAAGCAGAGACAACTGTGTATCTTATAATCGGCACGACTTTATCAGATGACAATACCAATACTGAAATAAGGCTTACGCATAGTTATATACTTTAATTCAGTCACGCACCCGCGATATCACGGGTGTGTTCTAGTATATTAAATATTATCATATGGGTAAAGCTATCCTTAAGAATATAAAGATTTTTATCAAAAGTTTTCTCATACGATTTTTATGACTGAAAATAAGAATTTTGGCTGTTGCAATAACAAATTTATTTTCCTGGATATATGCATTGTTGAATTGACAAAAAAAAACCAGTTCATTCTTACTGTTATTTGATTATATGGCATAATTTTGATGTATAATGTTTGAATTCTTAGTGAAGTTCCCCAATATTTCTACTGTCAATCATAGTGCAATGATTTCATAGAACAGCAAAGTCAAATTCAGTATGAATTTCTAACTAGACTGAATACTGGAACAAAATCTTAAAATTTTAAGATCTTTAAAAAAGCACACTTTGCTTTTGTACATTTTTTACTATGTTCAACTCGAAAGAACACCATAATGTCAAGATCAAAGATTTTAGAAGATGAAATCTTCTATTCTATCATTTCTTGTTTTTTATATAGATTAGAAAATGTTTTTGTTTTTTTATAAATTGTGACATGGATGGAGAGTTGTATCATTGGCACTCATACCACATCTTCTTATATCTAATTGAATTTGATCATGTCTTTTAATGTAACATGAGTATAATTATTCTTTGATTCATAATTGCATAAAGTGCTGTATTTATATTATTGATCATGTGATGTAGTTATTGTATAGAACTTCAGGATTTTGTTTATTTGGTATGAAAGCTTTTATCATAGTTTTTGTGTGTGAATTTGTGTGTTTCATCTTGACATGCTTGTTTAGGTTAAATTAAAAAAAAAAATCTGTATTTCAGTTTCCTATGACCTATCTAATGTATTTGAAGAATGCTAACCCTTACTTTTTATTAGCATATCTGTACTAGAAAAGAAATGAAAACCACTATTTGTCAATTGAAACATCACCAGATCAAAACAAACATATTTGTCCTTCATACTATTAAAGCTTGTTATTGTTTATAGGACTGAAATATGAACACATTTTGCTTTGCCAATAAACAGAAGATTGAATCGTTTTAATGTAATTGTATGATATAGGATGATGTTTCAAGTTTTAGTGGTATACAAATAAAAGTTTACAATATAAATAGAAATTTAGAAAGTCAAATGTTTTTTTTATCATAATTTGATAATGATTATTATTATTTTGTACTTTTGTTGGTGATGAAGGATTTTACCTTCTGATCTCTACCCAAAACATAAAAGGAGCCTTCAAAAGTGGTAAGACAAAAAAAATCTATAATCTTTACTTTTACTGTAGTTAGGGAGCAAAACTAAGTGCTCTATCATTTGAAATATTTTTTCATTTTTTGTGTCTCACACTTTTGAAGTAATAATTATTATGATTATATTATATTTGCCTGTTAACATTCATATATTTATATATTTAAGAGCATTGATGAATTATTGTTAAATAAAACTTGTTTATGAATAAAAGTATGAATTAAAACTTTTAAGTAATTTCAGAATTAGTTTTATTTCTCAAAAACATATGAATGTGAGTCATTAATGTTTTTTAAAATTGATTTTGATTTAGTCAGTTGAAATGGTTTTGCAGTCATTTAAATGTACGATTCCTCTAATGCAAGTAAATACTCCAAAAAATGACAAATATAAAAAGAGAAGATGTGGTATGATTGCCAATGAGACAACTCTCCACAAGAGACCAAAATGACACAGAAATTAACAACTATAGGTCACCGTATGGCCTTCAACAATGAGCAAAGCTCATACCACATAGTCATCTATAAAAGGCCCCGAAATGACGATGTAAAACAATTCAAATGAGAAAACAAACGGCCTTATTTATGTACAAAAAATGAAAAAAAAGTTCAACTATCTCCTAAAAGAGCAAAAATTAATAAAAATCAAAAACATGACCACATGCAAACCTTCAATATATGTACAAACAGACTTCAAAGTGAAAACATCCTAGGATTCAAACTGTATGAGGAGTTATGAGAATAACTATGTACCCAAAATGGGACAAACAGGGGTAAAACAATACACACTCAACTTTTAGTTGTTGGTGCATAAGGAGGCATAGAAATAGTGCCTTTTTTCTGAACTCACAATAGCAGACAAATCCATGTTGAGCTTTATATTATGGTCATGGTTAAGCTTTTAAGTAGTCTCAGCAAAATAAATACATAGTAAATATAAAACCAGCTTTAGTAGTGCTGGCCTTGAGTGCCGATTCAAACCCTCCTGGGTCAAACCAAGGACTGAAAATTGGTATTGTCTGCATCTTCACTTAGCACAAAGTATTTAGGAGTAAGAACAAAGATTGGTCAACCTTCAGTAAGAATAATGTTTCTGGGTAGGTTGGCATTTCAAAAGGCTTCCTATAGACTGATACAAAGTGTGTCAGTCTTGTAAAAAGCAGAGTGCATATTCAAATCAAATTATCATGATCATGTCCTGATTATTTGCCAACGGAATTTAACTACCATGCGTCCATCCTATAAAACAATATTTCTGAGATACAGACATTGAGATCTAAAAGAATAAAAAACTGAAGACTTTGGAAAGAAAATAAGGTCAGGTCCTATGTTATACATGTATATACTTCTATAAACAAATGCACATATTACTATTGATGACCTGTTCTGCTTGTTGTAGTTGCTACAGTGAACCGTTAACCTATGTGCTCCCATGCCCAACTTTGTGTATTTTAAAATAAAACTTTGCATCTGTGGGGGCACCATTTGTGTCTCCTAGATACAATAATATATCAAAGAAAGTATCACATTGATTTTGTTATAATACAGATTCTTCAGAATGGAGTGCGGGGGCATCACCTTGTCTATGGGTAGTTATAAGATATGAAAGATCACAATGCTTCTCTATATACCACAAAACATTAATTATTCGGATTTCAACCCACAAACAAGTCTGTATTCTTACTCCTACATACTGTACTTGTGCTTTGCATAGCAATAATAATTCATAATTTTAGTTTTGATGTGATTATATCACTAATCAAACTAAACCTCCATGCACTGTTTGGTTTTGATTATTGTTTGTTTCTACCATATTAGCCTGTCAACAATGAGGTTGTGGGTTGTAATCCCACACCTTGCAGGTGAACTTGACACCAATCTTAATTGACTTGGACTGAAAATTTTCCAATTCAGGTTGGTACTTCTCTCAGGGCACTCAGGCTTCCACAGCCATATAAAACTGACCACCAGGTCATTTCATAATGCAATAGTATTGAAAGTGGCATTAAATACCAATCAATTAATCAATCTTATTGAGTAAAGGAAAGTGAATAGCACTTTATAATAGAATTTGATACATAGAGTATCATTTTCTTGGAGAAGAAAAAAAACCAAATCATATCCAAGGTGGGGATCATTTGTCAAATTATCCTTGCTTCACATCATCCAGTATTGAACCAGGAACCCAGACATTAAAAACAGACTAGCTCATTTAAAACAGGTAAATTTGTCTTGAAATGGATTATTCCTGATATAGGTTGGTCCATTTTTTAAATGGTGTCAGCAGGTATGTCCAATTCAGAATGGTTAATTCCACTATAGCCAAGTCCATTTTAAACATAGGTGAATAGGGATTGTGAATATTGTTCCTAAGATGAATAAAGATTTGAATAATAATCATTCTTCACTCAGTAACACTGATACATGAAGATTCAAATTTTGATTTTCTGAACATTAAATCCCTGATGAGTAAATTTCATTTTTCATGTGTAAGATGATATTGGACTAATCTATATATCTTGAAGTGTGTTCACCAGTGAATAATGTTCTTGGTCATTGATCAAGATGAGTGTAGTTATGTGTTCAGGAATATAACTGAACTATAAATACATACAAAATGTAAAAGTTGTGTATTCCAATCAGGTATAAACACTGACTTCTAAAGAACCATTGTGTTAAGGTTTTTAAGGGAGGGGCTTTTAAAATTATGGAAGTCATCTTTATTCTTTAACTTAATTATTTTTACTTCTAAATTGCAATTAAGTTACAATAATTTTAATTTTTAAGTTCGACAGAATCAGCAACTTGCACTTCAAGAAAATTTCATAGATGGCCATATACATTGTGTTTTGCCTCTCCTCTTTAAAGTAAATATATTAAAGTATTCAGTATAAACCAAGAATAAGAAGTAATTTTTTTTTGAATTTGGGACAATTTTTGTCACAATGGACTTCAAGTTTTTTTTGCTATAAAATTTTTACCATAAGCCAGCTTATTCATATCTAGTAAAGAAAAGTGATTGGCATTGTTTATAATAGAATATAATACAAATTAGTCTATTATTTTATTGGGAAAGGATAACTCAACATATTCAAGACTGGGATCCTGTTTCAAATTATTCATGCTTCACATCTCTGGGTAACTGTCCAGTTGTCAGCCGGAACCTAGGCAATAATGTCAGACTAGATATAGGAAGATGTGGTGTGAGTGCCAATGAGAAAACTCTCCATCCAAATAACAATATATAAAAGTAAACCATTATAGGTCATTATACAACCTTCAACACGGAGCCTTGGCTCACACTGAACAACAAGCTATAAAGGGCTACAAAATTACTAGTGTAAAACCCATTTAAAACTAGGTAAGTTTGTCATAAAATGGGCATCCTGATGTAGTCCGGTCCATTTTTTTAATGGTATCAGCAGGTATGTCCATTTCAGAATAGAATGGTTTATCCCACTATAGCCAAGTCTAGGTATATTTGTCTTAAAATGGATTATTCCTGAAATAATCCCTGAGTCCATTTTATAATAGCCTAAATCAATATGGTATAATCCACTATAGCTAAGTGAAAATCAATTTTAAAAATGGGTAAAAGGAATTGTGAACACTGGTCTGATTTGAATAATTATCATTCTTCACTTTAGTAACACTGATGCATGAATTTACCACCTTTTTTGATTTACTGAAAATTAAATCATTGATGAATATATGTCAGTTATATTTAAGATGATATATTGGACTGATCCATAAATCCTAAAGTGTGTTCAATTGTGAATAGTGTTCTTGATCAAGGATCATGATGAGTGTAGTTGAGTGTTCAGGAATTAAAATGAATTATGAATATATATAGATTTATAAAAGTTGTGTATTGGTTTACTAAACTTAAATCTGTAGTTTGAATCAGAGACATATAATACAATTGTATTATATGGCATGTATTATATGACAATTTATGTAAAAACATTCAGGGTAAACTAATTGCAAAAAATAGGACTGAATAGAGTGAAAAAAAAAGGCAGGACAAAATGTCTCGTCCTAGCCCCCCTACGAGTTATGTAGGAAAAATTAATATCAAAATTGATAAACAAACAAATTTTAAACCTTTTATAGCTTGCTGTATGGAATGAATTGTGCTCATTGTTGAAGGCCTCATGGTAACCTTCAGTTGCTATCATTTCTATGCCATTTGGTTGCTGGTAGAGAGTTGTCTGATAGTCAATTTAACCACACAATCTTATTTTATTAAGTCCCTCTACAACAGAAATATTTAAGATGACAGAATGTTTATTTTCTCCACTGGTATTTGGTATTTTTTCCATGGTAACATATGAATAGACAGCAACACAAAATGGTATAAAAGCAACTATTAAATAAGTGATGGACAAGACCTATTCAGTGCATGTTGCTGTCGTGCAAATGTCTGCTTAAAAATTTATACAAATCAATGTAAAAAGTATGGAAATAATTTATTGTCATAAGTGAATCTCATACAACACATGATTTGTTCTATTGTTCAATCCAAATTTTATACAAAAAAATATTCTGTCAGCAGTCTGTTGATATGAATATACAAAAGTGGAGAAGGCTTAAAAGTCTTAGTCTGTTATCCAATGTTATTTAAATACTCTCAATATATTTCTTTATTCAATATCAGCTGAAAAAAATATCAATATAAACTCCTTCCTTTCAAAAGCAATATGAAAATTTCCTTAGTAAAAAAATACACATGTCTCAATAAAATATTGTTTTTATTTTCAGAATGTCTTTATTTGTAATACTGTACAATATATGCCTTATGTTCAAATGGATTTTTTTCCACAATTTATCTGTTATGAGACCAAAGAAAAAAATTTCAGTCCAAAATGTGTTAGACATTTTTATAATGCAAGTTATCAATATTTTTTACATTATGACACAATCCAAAAATGCTCAAGCAGAACTATAGCTATAATAAATTGATAGTAAAATTAGCTCTTTAAATTAAAGATGGCTCACTTCCAAAACTTTTCTTAAAATCATCAATAATCATCTCAATAAAGTTGTTCCATCATATGATAATTAAAATTTGTGCCTAAAAGCACAGTTGACTCACAAATAAGCCTTTAAAATTTTGGAAACCATGAAGACAAATTCAAATCTACCAGCATAATTTATTTTGAGATTTTTAATGAAAATTACAAGTTTTTGCAACGTAAAAAAGAATAAATCTGTATCTAAATAGATAAATAAATACTGTACATCAAATCAAGTATCAATTGCCCTTTAAAAGCTCAGATCACTATAATGGGCCACTACATGCTTTTGTATGACCAAGGATAATTATCTTTAATTTCCTAAGAATCAGTCAAAATATTAGGTAAATAAACGCCTTGTGTGACTTTTGTGTCTAAAGACAAATGTCACAACCACCCCTCAATAAGTACATGTACATTTAAATGTTGTAATATAAAAACCATATATCCACTAATTTTTAAAATATCTTTACACAATTCAATCATACATATAACTTTCACTCACACACTATATACACATTCAAGATTGATGCCCTAAAATTTGTAGAATCAGTAACAAAAATGTTTCTTGAGGGTATGAAAATTTCAGCAAAAAAATAAATATTTGTTTACTCATTACAAATTTTATTTATTACACTATTAGTTATTACTTAATGATATGGTACAAACATCAACCAAAGAAATCGATTCAGTTTGGCCCCAGATGACCTTTAAAATGTTTATATCATTGAAAAAGCTCAAAATTATCTCCCTTTGGTGCAAAAATGCCATTTTTGGGGCATTAAATTGAAATATCTTTTTAACTCATTGGTGACCTATATTTTTTTATATTAATGTTTTCAAATAAACTGTACACAAACTAAATAATTGTTAAATTTAAGTGCTATCTGTAATTTAGTTCTTTTTTATTTCGATATTACCTCTTTTTCTCCTATTAGTTCAACAGAAAAAAGGACATCAACAAAAAAATAAATGCTTCTTTCGGAGGCATATTGTGAGCTTAAATGAACGGTTAGACCCCATTTCTTTATTTCATTTTTCTATTAAGTATATGATAAAGTTTATTTATAAAAAAATATAGCAAAATCGTATGTAAAAAAAAAATAGATTTATGCCCCCTTAAATATTTTTTTCTTACCTATATTTATATATATAAATTTGACTGCTATTTTAATTATGAAATGTCAACCTTAACATCTATAAGAGTTATAAATGAACGCCCAGTAAAATAAGTGATAAAGATAAATAACAACAATACAGATCAATAAAATAATGAAAGACTCATGCACTGACTTTGTGCAAGCACCAACCACACTAATATGAATGAAAGACATTATGTAAATCTTAACAATACTATAAAATGCTCTTATAAAATATATGCATCAATTTCATTCACAATAAGTTAAATGGAATGTTTTTCTGAGAAAATAATAGTTTAAACAACTAGAGGCTCTAAAGAGCCTGTGTCGCTCACCTTGGTCTATGTGCATATTAAACAAAGGACACAGATGGATTCATGACAAAATTGTGTTTTGCTGATAGTGATGTGTTTGTAGATCTTACTTTACTGAACATTCTTGGTACTTATAATTTTCTCTATCTATAATAAACTTGGACCTTTAGATACAGTGAAAAATATTTTGTAAAAATTTACAAAAATTTACCAAATTAGTGAAAATTGTTAAAAATTGAATAAAATGGGCAACAACTCCTTAAGGGGTCAACTGACGATTTTGGTCATGTTGACTTATTTCTAGATCTTATTTAGCTGAACATTATTGCTGTTTACAAGTTATCTCTATCTATAACAATATTCAAGATAATAACCAAAAACAGCAAAATTTCCTTAAAATTACTAATTCAGGGGCAGCAACCCAACAACAGGTTATCCGATTTATCTGAAAATTTCAAGGCAGATAGATCTTGACCTGTTACACAATTTTACCCCTGTCAGATTTGCTCTAAATGCTTTGGTTTTTGAGTTATAAGCCAAAAACTGCATTTTACCCCTATGTTCTATTTTTAGCCATGGCGGCCATCTTGGATGGTTGGCCGGGTCACCGGACACATTTTTTAAACAAGATACCCCAATGATGATTTTGGCCAAGTTTGGTGTAATTTGGCAAAGTAGTTTCAGAGGAGAAGATGTAAAAGATTACTAAGATTTACGAAAAATGGTTAAAAATTGACTATTAAGGGCAATAACTCCTAAAGGGGTCAACTGACCATTTCGGTCATGTGGACTTATTTGTAAATCTTTTTTTTGCTGAACATTATTGCTGTTTACAGTTTATCTCTATCTATAATAATATTCAAGATAATAACCAAAAACAGCAAAATTTCATTAAAATTACTTATTCTGGGGCAGCAACCCAAAACCGGGTTGTCCAATTCATCTGAAAATTTCAGGGCAGGTAGATCTTGACCTGATAAACAAATTTACCTCATATCAGATTTACTCTAAATGCTTTGGTTTTTGAGTTATAAGCCAAAAACTGCATTTTACCCAAGGTTCTATTTTTAGCCATGGTGGCCATCTTGATGGGATGGCTGGGTCACTGGACACATTTTTCAAACTACATACCCCAAAGATGGTTGTGGCCAAGTTTGGATTGATTTGGCCAAGTAGTTTCAGAGGAGAAGATTTTTGTAAAAGATTACTAAGATTTACGAAAAATGGTTAAAAATTGACTATAAAGGGCAATAACTCCTAAAGGGGTCAACTGACCATTTCGGTCATGTTGACTTATTTGTAAATATTACTTTGCTGAACATTATTGCTGTTTACAGTTTATCTCTATCTATAATAATATTCAAGATAATAACCAAAAACAGCAAAATTTCCTTAAAATTACTAATTCAGGGGCAGCAACCCAACAACAGGTTATCCGATTTATCTGAAAATTTCAGGGCAGATAGATCTTGACCTGTTACACAAGTTTACCCCTTGTCAGATTTGCTCTAAATGCTTTGGTTTTTGAGTTATAAGCCAAAAACTGCATTTTACCCCTATGTTCTATTTTTAGCCATGGCCGCCATCTTGGATGGTTGGCCGGGTCACCGGACACATTTTTTAAACTAGATACCCCAATGATGATTTTGGCCAAGTTTGGTGTAATTTGGCCCAGTAGTTTCAGAGGAGAAGATTTTTGTAAAAGTTAACGACGCCGGACGACGGACGACAGACGACGGACGACGGACGCCAAGTGATGGAAAAAGCTCACTTGGCCCTTTGGGCCAGGTGAGCTAAAAAAAAAATATATACAATATACACAACTGAAAGATCTCCAAATGTAAATTTAAGCAGAGGAACTTATTATTGTTAAGAATTTTCATAGTCATTTTGCAATAGCCAACCGGTTTTTAAATGTTAACTTAATGTAACAAGAGTGCACACACTGAAATGTCTCGCCTTCTTTACTAATCATTGATATTATGTTGATAGACCTATTTTCAAAGCTTTACTTCAACTGTCACATAAACTTGACATTAACCAAGAAAATGAAACATTGATCAATGAACCATGAAAATGAGGTCAAGGTCAGATGAACCATGCCAGGCAGACATGTACAGTTAACAATTCTTCAATACAACAAATATAGTTGACTTATTGCTTATAAATTAAGAAAAACAGACCAAAATACAACAAACACTTAACACTTAGCAATGGACCGTGAAAATGAGGTCAAGGTCAAATAAAACCTGCGTAACAGACATATAGATCATAAAATATTTCCATACACCAAATATAGTTGACCTAATGCATTAAGTATTAGAAAAATAGACCAAAACTCAAAAACTTAACTTTGACCACTGAACCATGAAAATAAGGTCAAGGTCAGATGACACACCGAATATACTAGACCTATTGCTTATAGTATCTGAGATATGGACTTGACCACCATAACTTAACCTTGTTTACTGATCCATGAAATGAGGTCGAGGTCAAGTGAAAACTGTATGACGGGCATGAGGACCTTGACTGGTCTCAACATGAATGTGTCTATGGAATTAGATATCCAACAGTGTAAAGTGAAGTGCTTTAATGTACCATCAGGTAACAATTTAACTATGTTTCACAGTCAATATCCGGCACAGAGATCATATATGTTCTGTTCGATACTTTGTAACACTACACTCAATATATTAAGTGCAGTATTGCAGAGCATGTATGGAACGGATATGAACTCTGTGCCGGAGATTGTTTCACAGTGTCCTTTTGAGATCAGCAGCTTAAAAAGTTTCTATGACTTATTTGACAGCATTCAAATATCAATATTTACAATTATATACATAAATATAAACAATATTTACCCTAAAAATTTACAAATGTTTGAGAAGATGGCAAGTGTTAACTAGAGGGTCCAAGGACCCTGTGTCGCTCACCTGATATTTTTATTTACAATTGTTGCATGATAAATGCAACTGTTGTACTGTCGTTTAGTTTCAGAGATATAATACTAAAAAGTGCATTTGAAACCTATGTTTTATTTCAGCCATGTGGGCAGGCAGGGTCATCATACACAGTGGTCCCTGGATATCCTAGTGGTGATTTAAACCAAGTTTGTTTAAATTCGACAGTTGTTTCAGGGGAGAATTTTTGTAAAATTTATCTAACAAGAAATGCAAAGTAATGAGAAAGTTATGAAGTAGTTTTGTTGTTGCGTAACCCCCCCCCCCCCCCACTTTGCCACCAGTGCAAGGGTTGTATAGCCAGCTGAGGTCGTGAAAAACTCTCTTTCTTTTGTTGTTGCAGATAGATCTTGACCTGATAAACAATTTTACCACATGTCAGATTTGCTCTAAATGCTGTGGTTTTTGAGTGATAAGCCAAAAACTGCATTTTACCCCTATCTTCTATTTTTAGCCATGGCGGGCATCTTGGTTGGTTGGCTGGATCACCGGACACAATTTTTAAACTAGATACCCCAATGATGATTGTGGCCAAGTTTGGTTTAATTTAATCCAGTAGTTTCAGAGGAGAAGATTTTTGTAAAAGATAACTAAGATTTACGAAAAATGGTTAAAAATTGACTTTAAAGGGCAATAACTCCTAAAGGGGTCAACAGACCATTTTGGTCATGATGACTTATTTGTAGATCTTACTTAGCTGAACATTTTTGCTGTTTACAGTTTATCTCTATCTATAATAATATTCAAGATAATAACCAAAAACAGCAAAATTTCCTTAAAATTACCAATTCAGGGGCAGCAACCTATCAAAGAGTTGTCCCATTCATCTCAAAATTTCAGGGCAGATAGATCTTGACCTGATAAACAATTTTACTACAGTCAGATTTGCTCTAAATGCTTCGGTTTTTGAGTGATAAGCCAAAAACTGCATTTTACCCCTATGTTCTATTTTTAGCCATGGTGGCCATCTTGGTTGGTTGGCCGGATCACCGGACACAATTTTTAAACTAGATACCCGAATGATGATTGTGGCCAAGTTTGGTTTAATTTGGTCCAGTAGTTTCAGAGGAGAAGATTTTTGTAAAAGATAATTAAGATTTACGAAAAATGGTTAAAAATTGACTATAAAGGGCAATAACTTCTAAAGGGGTCAACAGACCATTTTGGCCATGTTGACTTATTTGTAGATCTTACTTTGCTGAACATTTTTGCTGTTTACAGTTTATCTCTATCTATAATAATATTCAAGATAATAACCAAAAACATCAAAATTTTCTCAAAATTACCAATTCAGGGGCAGCAACCCAACAACGGGTTGTCCGATTCATCTGACAATTTCAGGGCAGATAGATCTTGACCTGATAAACAATTTTACCCCATTCAGATTTGCTCTAAATGCTTTGGTTTTTGAGTTATAAGCCAAAAACTGCATTTTAACCCTATGTTCTATTTTTAGCCATGGCGGCCATCTTGGTTGGTTGGGCGGGTCACCGGACACAATTTTTAAACTAGATACCCTAATAATGATTTTGGCCATGTTTGGTTAAATTTGGCCCTGCAGTTTCAGAGGAGAAGATTTTTGTAAAAGTTAACGACGACGGACGCAGGACGACGGACGACGACGGACGACGCCGGACGCCGGACGCCAAGTGATGAGAAAAGCTCACTTGGCCCTTCGGGCCAGGTGAGCTAAAAACAAACAACAGATTAAAACTCCATGAATTATATATTAAAAGCTACCAATTTGAAAGCACCTTTTAATTATCATGATTATGGATGTTTGAACATAAAAGTATAATGAACTCCAGAAAGGCAAGATTTTAATGCTTTTTTCAACTCTATAGTTTTAGTTGTTAGAAGTTGATTTTTTTTTCAAAAGTTGCATAAAACTGCCAAAAGCTAAGGTTTTTTTTACAAAAATCTTTCATAAAAAATGATTGTTAATTAAACTGAAAAGGATAATGATGATAATGACAAGATGTTTTTCTCATTAAGATTTTTTGTGAAACTTCTCACTAAAGGATAAAATATATACTACTACTAGTATTCATTTTCAACAATATTTTTTTTTTACAATCATGTACAAACATATTACAAGAGTAATATTAGAGAAGCTTTATTTATATCAACATGATCCCATGGAATATAAAGTAATTACTTACTAAAGTTAGTTTGCCTTACACTCTTGTATACAAAACAAGGGAAGTTAAGAAATGTTCAAAATATTCTCATTCCATCATACTTTTATAACATAAATAGCTTGTCTAATGTGACAATTGTTTCTTTTTGGCATTAATTTTCAAACATCTTTTTACCTTGGTCATGTGAGCTCAAATTAAAAAAAAAATTTGGTAATAAACTTTTGTTTGAATCAAATTTTGTGCACGCTATGAACATTATTGCACTCTTTTGCTCCTTTGCTGCTTAAAGCAAATCATTATTTCACTTTAATTACTATTTGTAAAATAATAAAATCATATTTTATTTTTTTTATTTTGTAGCTTATGCCCCTTCAACACTTAAAACATAACAATACAGATGATATACAGTCAGTATAAAAAATCCATTAAAAATTTACATTTTGATCACTGTTTTTTTTTTTTACAAAATCCACAAGCTTAATTTGATCATTAAGACTCTATTTGTGTCAAGTTGCCTTCTGAGTTGGTAAATAGAGTTGGAAAGCTATGATGGAGTGGAGTTTGAGGTTCAAAATAATCCTGAGTTGTATCAACATGGTCGAGATCAAATTGAGGTCTGTTTAACAAAATTGCATCTGATGAGGAAGACAATCTGTGGTTCTGTTCTTCGAGTAATGGAATGTTTAATTCTTTATCTGAAAGTTGAAAATATTTTGGTTTAATTTCATCAAAAATAACATTTCAATAGACTATGTTCATATTACAGAATTTTGACTCTGGAGAATATTATTTTTCAACAGGTTTCTGTGGTAGGACATTGTATTTATTACAATTGCAAATACTGTAAGAACCTGTGTCACTTATGTCGCCAAATGACCTTGTCCTTCATTATCCATGGTTGTAACATAAATATACAATATTAGGTCAATGTGAGGAAAATATAAACTTTTTGGTATTGAGCCCTTCCCCAGTTTGGGGCTGAGTACAAAAAAGTTTATATTTTTTTATGACATTGACCTTATTTTGTTTTTATACTGCAGCTTATATTTATAAATTGTTAGCTTTTAAAATCATAACACAAATAAATATGTCAAACTCATTTTCATCCCTTAATGGACCCCTCGATTGTGAGAAAGTGTTCCATGATGAAATTGATGGGTAGTTGCAGTATAAAAACCTGTAGTCACAACCTTGTGAATCTGTATCCCTGTATTAGATCTGTATCGAACTACGGAAACTGCATTTCTGGGATCATCAGTGAGATTTAGTCCGTCTGTTGATCCAGGGAAGTGATCTGTGAATGTGTGAGCTAGACATAAGCTTGTGAGAAGCATGCATGTAAATGCATAAAAAGACGGACATTGGTTCATTTGGATACTTTAACCTAAATTTGTGTTAATCAGTGAGTTGCTTTAGATTTTGTAAATAGACAAATTTACCTTCACTATGGTGATATGGGTGTATTGCTGCCACTTTTCTAGAAGACCTATCAGAATCTGTGCTTACAGATTCTTTGGAGTTTGTTTGAGCTGAAGAAACTCCTGAATCGGAAGATATTGTTTCAATGGAAGACTTTTTAATCACTGGACGTTTTTCTCCAATATCATCTTCTTGTACATTAATTTCTGTTTTATCTACTTTAATATGAATAGTTGGATCTGAAAGACAAACAATACAAATTTTATTGTGATTATCATATTATATAGAAAATAATCTGTTAGGACCTTATCTTATTCTTCAAACAGCCAACCATTATAACTATTGTACAAAAAGCAGGTACAAATATATTTTTGCTTTACAAATTGTACTTACCCGGTATACAAATAAAGTCGACAGTTACTCTGCTATTATATAGTGATGAAACATTAATGAGATTATCTATTTTTGTGTGACAGTTCATTTTGGGGTCCTCCTCCCATTCCACACTGAACCTATGTTGATTTCTTTGGAAATTCAGAGACATCTAGTTAGATGCAAAACAACTAAATTGTAAGGTTCCATGTGTAAATTACAGAATAAAACCAGATGCTCCGCAGGGCCCAGCTTTATATGACCGCAGTGCTGAACATTGAGATTGATACAGCTCTAAATTTTTGATTGTGATTAAGTAGTTGACACATCATAGGTTTCTGACACAGAACGAATGTGGCCTAATGAACTTAAAAATATTTTGTTTGCTATTGAGCAATACACTATACTGTTGAATATTAATCCCCTCAAAAAAAATATTTGTAGAAAAATTTCTTTTTAATTTCTGGTTCCTGAAATGAGAAAAAATAAACACCCTTACCCCACACATCTCAAGACAATCATTATTTCTTAATACATAATTTTCAAGCAGTGTAAGGGAGGTAATCATGTAATCAACCATATATATAACAGTAATCTTTAAATTCTAATTGGATTACCTCCCCTTTACTGCTTTTAAATTTTCTAAATTGTCTTTAACCAGAAAAACCCTTGTTTTCCTCCTTTTTTGTCCTTAATTGCTTGATGATTTGAACCATAACCCCAACCCTATAACCATCCCTTTGTAGTATGGAAACTTGTGGTAAATTTCAGAGAGATTTATACACTTAAAGTTATTGACTGAAAACTAAAAAAACAAACTTATTTTGGCCCTAAATTCCTACACATTTGGGACCATAACCCCCATTATCAATCCAAACCTTCTACCTGTGGTATTAAACATTGTGGTACAATTTCAGAGCAATGGAAATGCTTATACACAAGTTGATTTCATGAAAGTAGAAAAATACTTCTTTTGGGCCCCTAATTCTAAAACGGTAGGGACCATCATCCCCAAAATAAATCCCAACCTTCTTTTTGAGGTATTGAACCTTTTCATAAAATTTCATAGAGATGTATTTACTTAAACTAAAGTTATCTTCTGGACACCAAATGTGTTTTTGGACGACAACGACATCATACCATTATACAAACACAAAATATTTTGCAGTTATATAAAACTGTATTTACATTGTTTCATTGTCAGAAATATTAAATTAACATGTATTTGTATTTGCTAAGAAACAAGAGGCTCTCAAGAGCCTGAATCGCTCACCTTAATTCTTTTGGTTAAATCTCTCATCAATGATTATTTTGGCTTTTCAATTTATTTAAATGTTTTTTGGATCGTCCTATTTTCTCCAAAAGCCAAAAAAAATAATCATTTTCTCCTATGTTCTATTTTAGCCATAGGAGCTATGTTTCTTGACATACAAGGAAATAAAATATAAAATTTATACTAGATACTCTGAAACTCATTTAGCCTAAGTTTGGCTGAAATTGATACAGCAGTTTCAAAGGAGAAGATTTTTTAAAGTAAGTCAACATGATGAACAAATTGTGAAAAAAGTCTTTAAAGGGCAATAACTCCTTAAGGGGTCAATTGGCAATTTTGGTCAAATTGACTTAATTGAAGATCTAACTTTGCTGAACATTATTGCTGTTTACAGTTTATTTCTATCTATAATTATATTCAAGATAATAAACAAAAACAGCAAAATTTCCTTAAAATTATCAATTCAGGGGCAGCAACCCAACAACAGGTTGTCTGATTCATCTGAAAATTTCAGGGCAGATAGATCTTGACCTGATAAACAATATTACCCAACGTCAGATTTGCTCTAAATGCTTTGGTTTTTGAGTTATAAGCCAAAAACTGCATTTGACCCCTATGTTCTATTTTTAGCAATGGCGACCATGTTTGTTGATAGATCATAACTTCGGATACAATTTACAAACTAGATACCCTAAGGAACATTCAGTTAAAGTTTGGAAGTATTTGGCCCAGTAGTTTCAGAGGAGAAGAATTTTGTAAAAGATTACTAAGATTTACGAAAAATGGTTAAAAATTGACTATAAAGGGCTATAACTCCTAAAGGGGTCAACTGACCATTTCCGTCATGTTGACTTATTTGTAAATCTTACTTTGCTGAACATTATTGCTGTTTACAGTTTATCTCTATCTATAATAATATTCAAGATAATAACCAAAAAACAGCAAAATTTCTTTAAAATTACCAATTCAGGGGCAGTAACCCAACAACAGGTTGTCTGATTCATCTGAAAATTTCAGGGCAGATAGATCTTGACCTGATAAACAATATTATGATATCCCATGTCAGATTTGCTCTAAATGCTTTGGTTTTTGAGTTATAAGCCAAAAACTGCATTTGACCCCTATGTTCTATTTTTAGCAATGGCGACCATGTTTGTCGATAGATCACAACTTCTGATACAATTTACAAACTATATACCCTAAGGAACATTCAGTTAAAGTTTGGAAGTATTTGGCCCAGTAGTTTCAAAGGAGAAGATTTTTGTAAAAGATTACTAAGATTTACGAAAAATGGTTAAAAATTGACTATAAAGGGCAATAACTCCTAAAGGGGTCAACTGACCATTTCCGTCATGTTGACTTATTTGTAAATCTTACTTTGCTGAACATTATTCCTGTTTACAGTTTATCTCTATCTATAATAATATTCAAGATAATAACCAAAAACAGCAAAATTTCTTTAAAATTACCAATTCAGGGGCAGCAACCCAACAACAGGTTGTCTGATTCATCTGAAAATTTCAGGGCAGATAGATCTTGACCTGATAAACAATATTACCCCCATGTCAGATTTGCTCTAAATGCTTTGGTTTTTGAGTTATAAGCCAAAAACTGCATTTGACCCCTATGTTCTATTTTTAGCAATGGCGACCATGTTTGTTGATAGATCATAACTTCGGATACAATTTACAAACTAGATACCCTAAGGAACATTCAATTAAAGTTTGGAAGTATTTGGCCCAGTAGTTTCAGAGGAGAAGATTTTTGTAAAAGGTTACTAAGATTTACGAAAAATGGTTAAAAATTGACAATAAAGGGCAAAAACTCCTAAACGGGTCAACTGACCATTTCCGTCATGTTGACTTATTTGTAAATCTTACTTTGCTGAACATTATTCCTGTTTACAGTTTATCTCTATCTATAATCATATTCAAGATAATAACTAAAAACAGCAAAATTTCCTTAAAATTACCAATTCAGGGGCAGCAACCCAACAACGGGTTGTCTGATTCATCTGAAAATTTCAGGGCAGATAGATCTTGACCTGATTAACAATATTACCAAATGTCAGATTTGCTCTAAATGCTTTGGTTTTTGAGTTATAAGCCAAAAACTGCATTTGACCCCTATGTTCTATTTTTAGCAATGGCGACCATGTTTGTTGATAGATCAAAACTTCGGATACAATTTATAAATAAGATACCCTAAGGAACATTCAGTTAAAGTTTGAAAGTATTTGGCCCAGTAGTTTCAGAGGAGAAGATTCTTGAAATAGTTTACGACGACAGACGACGGACGCCAAGTGATGGCATAAGCTCACTTGTCCCTTCGGGGCAGGTGAGCTAAAAAGATACAAGCCCAGCGAGCTTAGCTTATCCTATTGTTTCGAAAGCTTATACAGTGTGCATTTAGAATGATCCCTACCTCCTATAAAACTTGATTCTTTATGACGACTTCTTTTGTATTGACAGATACAACAAATTATAACCAATATTACAATCAAAGCTCCTAAACTACAACCTGTAATAATCCACCTGCAAAAAGAAAACCATCTTTTATACATATTACATTTATAATACTTTATACATCTCATAATATATGCGTATATTAGAGGGTCATGAGGTCATGATTAAGGTTCTTCATTTCTGTATTCTTTAATTTTTTAAGCCATTTTTTCTGTTCTTTATAAATTTTGTCAATTATTCCTTTTCTTTATATTTTTTGGCTCGTTACTCTATATGTTATATTTTTTGGCTCGTTACTCTATCTATATGTTATATTTTTTGGCTCGTTACTCTATATGTTATATTTTTTGGCTCGTTACTCTATGTTATATTTTTTAGCTCGTTACTCTATATGTTATATTTTTTGCCATTATTGTATATTCTGCAGACCCCATCCAGACCCTGTCTGTGAATATGTATATGACTCATGGCATATATATCAACACTTAGCTGCGTATAAAGAATAAATTCATGATTATGAAGGGGGCGATTCAGATCTAGAGAAACTTATTTAACCTGTTCACATTTTGTCCTATATCAGGAACCTAGTCATTGAATGACTTATGAGATGTTAATTTTTTTGTTATATTGAATATTGGGTGTTATTTGGATATAATTGATAGTCTCTGTTAAAGTCAGTCAAAACTTTTACAACAGTTTAGAGCTTAAGAATTTTTATAGACACTTGTCTTTTGGAGAGGACTACACATTGCTCCCTAAATAAATCATTTTAGTTTTTTGGATTGCTATCTCATAGTTGTATACCCCACCTCCCTTTACTCATGTTATTGTTCATTTTACATGACAGAGTACTATTATACCACTGTCCTGGGTTAGGGAAGGAGCCTGTTAGTCAGTAGTTGTTGTTTGTTTATGTATTGCATATTTGTTTTTCATTCATTTTTTATATGAATAAGGCCGGTAGTTTTCTCGTTTGAATTGTTTTACATTCAATTTGTCATATCGGGGCCTTTTATAGCTGACTATGCGGTAGGGGCTTAGCTCATTGTTGAAGGCTGTATGGTTACCTATTGTTGTTAATTTCTGTGTAATTTTGGTCTCTAATGTGGAGAGTTGTTTCTTTGGCAATCATACTACATCTTCCTTTTTAAATATAATAAGTTGCAAAAATCAATAACAGGACTATCAAATTCTCAATGCATTTCCCTCCATTCAGTTTTCTAATAGAAAGTACCTTACCTCTTGTCACTAAAACTGCCATCATTTGAAATGTTGTCTTCTGTCTTATTGCCTAAAGAAAACAAGAGGCTCTCAAGAGCCTGAATCGCTCACCTTAATTCTTTTGGTTAAATCTCTCATCAATGATTATTTTGGCTTTTCAATTTATTTAAATGTTTTTTGGATCGTCCTATTTTCTTCAAAAGCCAAAAAAAATAATCATTTTCTCCCATGTTCTATTTTAGCCATAGGAGCTATGTTTCTTGACATACAAGGAAATAAAATATAAAATTTATACTAGATACTCTGAAACTCATTTAGCCTAAGTTTGGCTGAAATTGATACAGCAGTTTCAAAGAAGATTTTTTTAAGTAAGTCAACATGATGAACAAATTGTGAAAAAGTCTTTAAAGGGCAATAACTCCTTAAGTGGTCAGTTGACAATTTTGGTCAAATTGACTTAATTGAAGATCTTACTTTGCTGAACATTATTGCTGTTTACAGTTTATTTCTATTTATAATTATATTCAAGATAATAAACAAAAACAGCAAAATTTCCTTAAAATTATCAATTCAGGGGCAGCAACCCAACAACGGGTTGTCTGATTCATCTGAAAAGTTCAGGGCAGATAGATCTTGACCTGATGAACAATATTACCCAACGTCAGATTTGCTCTAAATGCTTTGGTTTTTGAGTTATAAGCCAAAAACTGCATTTGACCCCTATGTTCTATTTTTAGCAATGGCGACCATGTTTGTTGATAGATCATAACTTCGGATACAATTTACAAACTACATACCCTAAGGAACATTCAGTTAAAGTTTGGAAGTATTTGCCCCAGTAGTTTCAGAGGAGAAGATTTTTGTAAAAGATTACTAAGATTTAGGAAAAATGGTTAAAAATTGACTATAAAGGGCAATAACTCCTAAACGGGTCAACTGACCATTTCCGTCATGTTGACTTATTTGTAAATCTTACTTTGCTGAACATTATTGCTGTTTACAGTTTATCTCTATCTATAATAATATTCAAGATAATAACCAAAAACAGCAAATTTTCTTTAAAATTACCAATTCAGGGGCAGTAACCCAACAACAGGTTGTCTGATTCTTCTGAAAATTTCAGGGCAGATAGATCTTGACCTGATAAACAATATTATGATATCCCATGTCAGATTTGCTCTAAATGCTTTGGCTTTTGAGTTATAAGCCAAAAACTGCATTTGACCCCTATGTTCTATTTTTAGCAATGGCGACCATGTTTGTTGATAGATCATAACTTCGGATACAATTTACAAACTAGATACCCTAAGGAACATTCAGTTAAAGTTTGAAAGTATTTGGCCCAGTAGTTTCAGAGGAGAAGAATTTTGTAAAAGATTACCAAGATTTACGAAAAATGGTTAAAAATTGACTATAAAGGACAATAACTCCTAAAGGGGTCAACTGACCATTTCCGTCATGTTGACTTATTTGTTGACCTTCGGGACAGGTGAGCTAAAAATGATAAAATATTTGAGATATTATGAATAGACTGATCAATCAGATTAGTCAATTGTTGTTGTAAACTAACCAATGCAGTGTTATTTACAAGCATTGACCAAACAGTCAGTTATGTTGGGAGTTAAAACGTCCACATGATCTGATAAGCTGGTCCCCAATGCTGGCTACTTCACTTTTTTCCTTTAAAGTAGGTTATTACAAGCGGGTACCAGTTTAATAATGTGAAACCTTTCTGAATCGGAAATGCTTAACAAATTACGTCAGCAAAAAACTATATAGGCGTGCGAAATACAATTTGAGAAATGAAAGTTGGACGGCAAACGATTTAATGGCTACTAAGGTCAAGACATTGGTCACGTGATAAAAGGTCAGAGTTCACGATTTTTTGGTTAACGTGCAAGCCTCATGGTTTTTGGACTCGTATCGTCTTTTTTGGACTTGTACATTAATACCTTTTATGGTCCAATATCCAAAATCTAAATACATGGTTAGATTCAGCATATCAAAGAACCCCAAGAATTAAATTTTTGATAAAATCAAATAAAGTTCAATTTTTTGACCTGTTAGACCTCATTGTGGACCAATTTGACAACGAGGCCCAAATATAAAAAATCTGAATATATGGTTAGATTCAGAATATCAAAGAACTCCATATATTCAATTTTTGTTGAAATCAAACAAAAAGAGTAATTTTGGACCCTGAATTGTACCAACTTGAGAACTAGGTCCGGCCATAATCAAAAATCTAAGTTCATGTTCAGATTCAGCATATCAAAGAACCCCAATAATTTTTGTTAAAATCAAACAAAGTTTGATTTTGTACCCTTTGGACCTTAATGTAGACCAATTTGAAAACAGGACCAAAAAATAAGAAGCTAAATACACGGTTAGATTCAGTATATCAATAAAACCGAAATATTATAATTTGTGATGAAATCAAACAGAGTTTAATTTTGGACCCTTTTGAACCCTAATTTCTAAATTGTTGGGGCCAAAATCAATACCAACCTTCTTTTTGTGGTCATAGACCTTGTGTTTAGAATACATAGATTCCTATTTACTTATACTAAAGTTATTGTGGGAAAACCAAATGTCTTTGGACAAAGCTGATGCTGGCGATGACAACGACGATGTCAGATACCAATATACGACTGCAAACAACGATGTCAGATACCAATATACGACTGCAAATTGTTTGCGTTTTGTATACAAATTACTGAATTATTTAGAGTTCTTGATTCCTTTTATGGAATAAAACCACTAATTCATAGCTTAATTCCTTTCTATTTTAAATTCTGCATTTTCAAGCATCAAGAGCTATTTAGTCTTAAGTTCAAATAAAGCGACAGTCATTTCATATCTTAACTAGACCTTATCCTGCTAAAAAATCCAACATACTATTAATTGAAAATTGAAAGTCTGGAAGTACTAACCAGGTGCTCCGCAGGGCGCAGCTTTATACGACTGCAGAGGTCGAACCCTGAACAGTTGGGGCAAGTATGGACAAAACATTCAATTTTTTATGGAAAGGAAAACCAGATAAAGTGAAAAGAACAGTGGTTATGTCCGAACACTGATGGCGGTCTTAAGATGCCTAATATTTACTATTTTTGTTATAGTGTAAAAATGTCTTGGCTGTATAAATTACTAGACCCCCAAAATTATTCTCCTTGGAAAGTTTTGCTGCTTAGTTATATATATACAAAAATTTGGGGGGGGGGGACAAAATTTTACATTTAAGTAAGGAAGGATTGCTTTATTTAGCAAAAAAAGTCAATCCCTTTTAGCATGATATCCTGGTAAATTTCTCAAAATTGAAAAATAAGTTGAAAGTTGAAAATAATACCGATATTCTGGCCCAGTCCGTATGGCTAAATCCAAACATCAAAATGGATGGCAAGATGATTTTGAAGGGTAAATATATTGAAAATTGTATATTTGTTATCAATGATCTGGTGTCAGATAATAAGACATTATTCTCATATGAAGAATTTGAGAAAAAGTATAATATTAAGACTAATTTTGTAGAGTTTTATGGTATTTTAAGTGCTATTCCAAATAGATGGAAAAGTAGGATAGAAGGTAGTTCTAAACTTGATAATATTGAAAATAAATTAGTAGATAAAGTTAAAAAAGAACCAAAATCTTGTAAATTTTTCTATAATTTATTTCTGGAGGATAATAAAGTATTATCACTATCTTCCCGTAACAAATGGGAAATAGACTTAAATATACAGATTGAAGATTGGAATGCTATTTATTCAATGCCCTTCATTCTAACAAGAAATTCGTTTTTACAAAATTTTCAATTTAAGATTGTTCATAGGATTTTACCATGTAATTCCTTTTTATATAAATGTAAATTAAAAGAAACTGAACTTTGTACATTTTGTTCAGAAGTTAGAGAAAATATTTTCACATTTTTGGGGAATGTAATGTAACACAAAACTTCTGGTTTTCCATTATAGATTGGATTAGAAATTATGACATCTTCTTGCCTTTTAGGGCAAAAGAGGTCATTTTAGGTGTGTCTGAGGATTTTGTCAACAGTAAAACAGTTAATAATATTTTGTTGTTACTTAAATACTATATATACAAATGTAGATGTAAGAGCGTATTGCCCACAAAATATGGTGGGATAGAATATTTAAAGTATTGGATCAAAATAGAAAAATACTCTGTATGTTTCTTAACCCCTACACAAAAAGTTAAAATGGATCAGAAGTGGCAAATGTTAGAAGCAGCTTTAAATTAACAAAATCAATTGTAATATTTATATCTTATTATACCATTATGATTTAATTGATCTTACAAGTGTTATTTAACTTTTTATACTTGTGTCTAATACTGTATTATATAATTTCACATGTTTCATCTTGAAAAATAAAATAATTACAAAAAAAAAACATTCAAGCGTGATACAGCTCTGAATTTGGATTGTGATCAGATTTTTTTACATTACATGGTTTTTTTTTACACAAAACAAATGTCAAGATTTTACAAATCAATTAAAGATTTCTTCTTCAAACTTATTTAAATCTAAAATTAAATAGTTGACACAGCATAGGTTTCTGACACAGAATGAATTTGGTCTAATGAACTTAAAAAATTTTTTTTGCCTTTGAGCAATTCACTATGCTGTTGAATATTAATCCTCTCAAAAAAATGTTTGAAGAAATTTTCTTTTTATTTATGAAATCTGAAATGAGAAAAATTTAACCCCCCCCCCCATCTTTTTTTTCACATCCCTATTTCCCGTTTTCCAAAACTGATATCAATTCAAATTTCTAATGGAGTTTGCAACAATAACTACTCTTTTAGATACATCATAAAATATTAAAATGTAAAATTAAGTGCTTGTTATCACTGAATGGTAAAGATTGGTTGGTAGTAAAAGTGAATATACATTGTTTATTGTATAAAACAATAAAAAAAACTTCATCAGCAACATTTTATATTGGAAAATTTCCAATGAAGTTATTCACATAAAGTTATTGGCAAATAAAAATAGAAAATGACATCATAGTCATGTCTGGCAAATGTCCAACATTCATTATCTAAAAACATTTTAGATAAGATAAGGAAAAAAAGCTTCATCAGCAACATTTTATATTGGCAAATTTCCAATGAAGTTATGTGACAATATGATGGCTTAATATATATATATAAATATATATTATATATATTTATATTTATATTTAGGATTATATATTCTCAAAAATGTTTATTAAATTGAATAGAATTCAGGGGAATATCTATTAAGAAAAACATGACCTTGTAAAAGGTTGTTCAATTGACCTCTATAGGTTATATATATATATATATATACATGTTTACATTCAGACCAGGTGGGGACATGTAGCAATTAGTTAAAACACGAGAAATACGTGCATTCTTTGACCATCAATCTCCAGGTTGGTCAAAACATGTCAAAACATGTCATTTAGAGACAACTTAATAGATATTCATCCCTGTATCTTTTGATTTAAGACTATAATGGTCAAATTAATAGAAACCTTGACACCGTTATATTTTGTATATATACTTGTGTATTTGATTGTATGAATTACACCGGCTCAGGCAGGCTAATAAACGATAACAAATTCCATCTTGTTATAAACTCTTTTTGGTTAACCGTGACAGGACGAATTCTGAAAAATACTAAGGTACGTGTGATATTTTATTTGATAATCTTAATTATTATATTCTCGAAAAATGGCTGAACAAGAATTTAATGTAGGGTTAGTTTTTCAAAATTTAGCAACACAAGTTCAAGGTCTTACTCAAAAATTAACTGCAAACGGTGTCAATTCGATAGTTGAAGGCTTTGACGGTTCAAATTCAGAAAAATATTCTCAATGGATTCGATCTATAGAAAAATATGCAATGATTACAAATTTAGGTCCGAATGATTGTAAAATGATATGTTATCAAACATCTGTAGGGCCAGTAAGCGATTTCATTGCTAGGTGGTTAAGAGAAACTGATCAGGTGAATAATAATTGGGATAATCTAAAAACTCAATTGAATTTTCGTTATGGGCATATTCCTGATGCATCATATGCATTTGAACTTTTGAACAAGGTTAATCAAAAAATTGGCGAAAATGTTCCCATATTTGGAGAACGAATTTTAACGTTAGCAACAGATGCTTTTAGAGGGCAAGATATCAATCAACCAATAGTTCAACTTCAATTAGTTAACTTTTTCATAAATGGGTTGTATCAGGATTATTTGAAAATGAAAATAATGCGTGAAAATCCACAAACTTTGGCTCAAGCAGTAAACTCGGCAATGGCTGAAACACAATTAAGACGAAAATTTGACTTAAAAAAAAATAACGGTAATGAGCGTAATATAACACCAATGGACATATCGCATTACCGAGAAATAGGTGTGAAATGTAACAATTGTAACAGATTTGGCCATAAGGCAAAATATTGTCGGGATAAAACTAAATTTCATGTCAACACAGTAAGTTCGCGTGCCGAATTACATGTACCCCGAGGCAATTTTAATGACAATACGATAGGTAATAATGCAAATACATATCATAGAAGGTTTAATTCTGTACAAAACAAGTCTGACTCGACAGGACAACAAAGAAGAACATTCTTCTGTTGGAACTGTGGTAAACCAGGTCATTATGAAAGAAATTGTAGGGCAAGATCAAATGAACAATTTAGGAAACCAAGGGAAAATTTAAACTAAGACGGTCTCTTTATGCTGAAGCCAATAGGGAGACTTTTAAGGGAATTAAGGGAAATAAGAGGTTTGAGAGAAAAATTAATTATAGATATACAAAACCTGTATATAATATATATGAATCATGGTTAAAAAAAATAAATAACAAATCAACAGACTTTAACAATGCATGTTCTAACAATTCTACCTATCACGGGAATAAAAGTTATTATAAAAGATTCAACAATCGTTATTCAAAACCTGAAGTAAACAAAGAAATAATGGCGCGAAATTTCAAATCAAAACCGGAGACAAATAAAGAAAAAATGGCGCGAAATTTCAAATCAAAACCGGAAACAAATAAAGAAAGAATGGCGCGAAATTTCAAATCAAAACCGGAAACAAATAAAGAAAAAATGGCGCGAAATTTCAAATCAAAACCGGAAACAAATAAAGAAAAAATGGCGCGAAATTTCAAATCAAAACCGGAAACAAATAAAGAAGAAATGGCGCGAATTTTCAAATCAAAACCGGAAGTAAACAAAGGAAATATGGCGCGAAATTCAAAATTCAACGGAAATAAAAAGGTTAGAGCGCGAAATTCAAATATACAAAATAGAAACTTTGAAACTTATCAAGAACAAAAATCATTTGAAAAGGCATCAGAAAACAAAATTGAAAATGAATCTGAACAAGTAGAAACATTTGAAATTAATTTAGCGGGAAATCCAAATTCTTGTTTGATTAAAATTGCACATATGAAAGTTAGAAGTTTAATTGACAGTGGAGCTTCAGTATCTTTATTGCATAATAAGATTTACAATTCAATTAAAGGATTACCAAAATTAGAAAAAAAGAAAGTCAATTTACAAGGAGTTAACGGGGCTTCTTTAAATGTTTTAGGAAGTATAAATTTAGACTTTAACATGAAAGGAAACAAAATGAATCATACTTTTTATGTAGTATCTGACATGAACAGAAATGCAATTTTGGGTCGTGACTGGTTAGTCAAATTTGGTGTTAGAGTTTATTTTGATTTGGGATGTTTAAGGATAAATAAAACTTATGTACCATTAGTAGAAGATATTCATATAGCTTCAATTGTTAGACTTGCTCAAACCACTGTCTTCAAACCTCAGACTAGTAATATTTGTTATGTAAAAGGTAATAAAAATTATACATTCTCAAGTTCTAAATCTTTTGAAATTTCACCAATTACCAAGGGGCATTTGAGTTATCAACCAGGTTTAATGGTTGCTAATTCAGTTGCAAACATTAATGAAAAGCGTCAAATGCCAGTACTTATAGTTAATACTACGAATAGAACTTATAAGTTTAGAAGGGGCATAGCAATAGGAAGGGCTTCACCAGTTTTAGAAGAAAATGTTGTCTCACTTGAATCTACTCAAGAGCACTCTGAAATTGAGAATGTTTTTGAAACTGATCTTAATGTTCCTGATGTTCATAGGGGTAGGGTGTTACAACTGTTGAATAATAATAGAGATGTTTTTGCTTTTAAGGATACTGAATTAGGTCAAACTGACACTGTGAAAATGAGAATCGATACAGGGGATAATCCCCCGGTTAAATTGAAACCTTATCGAACTCCATTACACAAAAGAGAAATAGTCAATAAAGCAATAACTGACATGTTAGAAGCAAACATTATAAGAAGATCTAATAGTAATTATTCCTCACCAGTTGTATTAGTTGATAAAAAAGATAAAACTACACGCTTTTGCATAGATTTCAGGTCCCTGAACTCTTCTACGTTAGCAATCCGATATCCACTTCCGATTATCGATGATATATTGACACTTTTAGGGGCTGCAAAGTTTTATTCATTAATTGACCTTAGGGCAGGATTCTGGCAGATTAAGATGGCGGAAGAAGATAAATCAAAAACAGCATTTGTTTGTCATAAGGGACTTTTCGAATTTAATGTTATGCCATTTGGATTGCAAAATAGTCCTGCTGTATTTAGTCAACTAATGGAAATAGTTTTACAAGATCTTAATTTTGCTATCTCCTATATAGACGATATTTTGATATTTTCTGAAACTTTGGAAGAACATTTCAATCATATTCAACAAGTATTTGACAGGTTAAGACAACATAATTTGAAATTGAAATTAAAGAAATGTCAATTTTTGCAGGAAGAAACTAATTATTTAGGTTTTAAAATCAATATCGACGGTGTAAAACCGGACGATGCCAAAGTTGAAGCAATAAAAACATTACCAAACCCTGTTACTGTTAAGGAGGTAAGAAGTTTTATAGGGGCGTGTTCATACTATAGACGCTTTATCCCTAATTTTTCAAAGATTTCTATACCTTTAGTTGCTTTAACTAAAAAATATGCTAAATTTCAATGGGATGAGGAATGTCAAAGAGCTTTTGATTTTTTGAAATATAGTTTAACTGTGACTCCTTTATTAGCATACCCAGACTTGAAGAAACCTTATGTTTTATATACTGACGCGTCTAATGATACCATAGGTGCATGTCTTACGCAACCTTGCGAGGAAGAAGAAACTCATTTATCATGTTTAAGAAAAGAAAAACCCATTTACTTCTTATCTCATAAACTGTCAAATACACAGTCTAGGTGGTCTACTATTGAAAAAGAAGCATTTAGCATTCATTATGCCTTACAAAAATTAGATCATTATCTTCATGGAGCTGAATTTATTATCAGAACTGACCACAAGCCTTTAAAGTACTTATTGCTTTCGCCACAATGTAACAAAAAATTACAACTTTGGGCTTTAGGTATTGCAAGTTACAATTGCAAGATTGAATGGCTAGCGGGAACTGATAATACTATTGCTGACTATCTTTCAAGAAGGCCTCCGGGTCAAGAAGGCAATCAAAATCAAAGTGAAACAATTGAAGTAGATATAAGTGACAAGGCTTTTCAAATCAATACTTTGAATTCAAATGAGTTCAATCCAAAAGATTTTGCAAGTTGTGACTATAAAGAAGATGACCAACTTAGCGTCAAGGAATGTACGATTCCTGGTTATGACATGAAAATTGAACAATCTTTAGACATAGAACTTTCGGAAATTATTAATCAAATAAACACAGGAAAGGCTTCAAGAAGTGTTGATAATAAACATATTATTATCAATGATATACTTTATTACATTTCTCACCCTGATGATGATTTAAAGTTAAGGCTATATGTTCCATTACAATTACGAAATGAGGTGATCAAAAGTTATCATGATAATCTAAGTCATTTAGGAATCGACAAATGTCATGATTCAATTAGGCAAAAATATTTTTGGCCAAAGTTATATAAGGAACTTAATTCCTATATTAATTCCTGTGTTATCTGTCAATCTCAAAGTGCAGGTAAAACAAAACCTTTATTACAAATATCTGATATACCACCATTTCCATTTGCTAAGATAGGGGTAGATTTATCTGGACCTTATCCTACATCATTGTCAGGAAATAAGTATATTGTCAGCTTTGTTTGTCATTACAGTGGGTGGCCTTTGGCTTTTCCTGTTCCAAATAAAACTTCGGAAAATGTGGTTCATTTATTAATTGAAGAAATAATCCCAAACTTTTCTGTGCCGTTAGTTATAGTGTCAGACAATGGCGGTGAATTCACCTCTAAAATATTTGAAGAAACTTTAAAAGAATTAAATATAAGTCACATAACAACTTCTTTTTATCATCCACAGGGAAACGCGAAAGTAGAAAGATTTCACAGGACGCTTCATGACGTCATGGCAAAGAAATTGCAAAGTGATGCGTCTACTTGGGACGTGTGCCTAAATCAAACAATAGCAGCTATTAGGTTTCAGAAAAATGAATCAACAAAATTTTCTCCATTTTTTCTTTTGTACAATAGAGACCCTGTTCTTCCAATTGATAACTTATTGAAACCTAGAAGGAAATATGTAGGTGAAGATCCGCACAAGATTTTGTTAGAACAACAGCACAAATCGTTCATTTTAGTTCACAGAAATTTGAAAAAGTCTAAAGAAAAACAAAAACAAAACGCAGATAAAAATAGACAAGAAATTAATTTAGAAATTGGGGATCCAGTTTATTTCAAAAATCATTTAAGAAAAAGTAAATTAGACACTAAGTGGAAACCTTATTACCGAATAATTGAAAAAACTTCTCCGGTAACCTTTGTCCTTAAAAACCAATTAGATGGGTCTGTCGCTAAGAAAGTCCATTTAGAACACCTTAAAAAAGCTAAGATTGATGAATGGGTTATTCCAACCAATCTAGAAGGTAGGCAATTAAGGAAAACAAATTATGTTGTACCTCCCGAAGATAGTGACGAAAGTGATAGTGAACTTCCAGTCGCTAATCCTCGAGAAAGACTCATAAATCGTTACCGACAAGAACGAGAAACATCTTCCGACGAGGATGATATTCCGCTCGCTGAACTTAAACAAAAAATAGCAAATAGAAACCGACGTGAAAACGAAGAAGACAAATCTTCCGTCACTTCCGGTTCAAGCGAAATGTCGGATAATAATAGTTCTGATGGGTATAATTCAGACCGCAGTCAAAAAATGTCTGTTGATGAAGTTAGAATACCAAAGAAAACTAAACGAACTGTTAAAAAGTCTGAAAAGAAAGACGAATTAATTTTAAGTTTTCTCTCAAACATTTCTAGTTATCTTAATAAAATGCACGACTAACATGTCGTAAAAGTAGGCTTCGTGATGATTGTTTTTAAATGAATATATGTGTATATAAAATAATTTTGTTTTGATTAATCATTCTAATTCTCGCTTCAGATTGATCGCTGAAAAATTGATTGTTTAGAAATCCTATAAATATCAGTAATCTCTGAATCACAGCTTTGTTTATGAAAAAGGAAGGAAAGTGTTGGTTAGATGTCAAACTTTATTTAAATAATTTTTCAGTCCTAACTAGAGAAAAGTTTATCTTATTAGTTTATTGTTTTTGTATTTGAGTTTATTTTTATTTTTTTGTTCTTATTTAAAATAGATAACATATCGATAATTTAATTTTTTCAAATTAAAGCAGTTAGAACTTGAGGACGACTTTGAACTATCAAATTTAGTAAATGTATTAATTCATTTTGTTGCTATATTTATAGGTATTTTGTTATTAAAATATTCTTAAGTTTAATAATAGGTGTTTAGCCAAGAGAATTTAGTAATAGAGAGGTTCAAATAGTCACACGATACCTTGGTGGCGATCAAATGGTGTCAACTAATGTTGAGGGCGATGGTACTGCCTCCAGAGATGTTAAAATAGCTTCTGCACCATTACAAGAACCAGCCACTAAGAACCATTATCCAGTATTGGATATTGGCTTTGATTATTGGACACAACGCAGACGATTAGATGTACATAAAACTATACGATCACATAACTTATATTGGTAGAGGGAATTGTTCTACAGCATCACAGGTAGATTTGCCTGTAATGTTTCAGCCGGTGATAACTGAGCAACCTAGTCAGGGACTCTGAATTAACAGAGTAGGTAAGCTAGGTCAGTTAGGAGTAAATCAACGACAGATGGTGGATCATATGCAGGTTGGATTTTCGCCGATGGATGGTGGATCACATGCAGGTTGGATTTTCGCCGATGGATGGTGGATCACATGCAGGTTGGATTGTCGCCGATGGATGGTGGATCACATGCAAGTTGGATCTTCGACGATGAATGGTGGATCACATGCAGGTTGGATTTTCGCCGATGGATGGTGGATCACATGCAGGTTGGATTTTCGCCGATGGATGGTGGATCACATGCAGGTTGGATTTTCGCCGATGGATGGTGGATCACATGCAGGTCGGAGTAATTGCAGTACTTCTAAATGATGGGAATTGGCGTTGCAGATAAACAAAGGGATTGTTGGAGTTGACAACGACGATCAGAGGAGCAGTTCACTGGAGTCGGGGTTATGAAGACGGTCCGCAGTTAATGGTTGCGCCTTTTTCTGGAAATAAGAAGTTCCGATATTTGATGTTACGAACTTAGTTATTCACACAAGAATTGTATGAACTATACATTGCTGAACATTTAGATGTTGTTGAACTTTTGAAATGATTTTGTTTATGAATACTTTTTGTTGTTTTAGGGAAATTGCGAGCATTCATATTGTCACCGATTTTAACTAAAATATAAAATTATATTTCTTAAGAAAGGGAGGAATGTGACAATATGATGGCTTAATATATATATATAAATATATATTATATATATTTATATTTATATTTAGGATTATATATTCTCAAAAATGTTTATTAAATTGAATAGAATTCAGGGGAATATCTATTAAGAAAAACATGACCTTGTAAAAGGTTGTTCAATTGACCTCTATAGGTTATATATATATATATATATACATGTTTACATTCAGACCAGGTGGGGACATGTAGCAATTAGTTAAAACACGAGAAATACGTGCATTCTTTGACCATCAATCTCCAGGTTGGTCAAAACATGTCAAAACATGTCATTTAGAGACAACTTAATAGATATTCATCCCTGTATCTTTTGATTTAAGACTATAATGGTCAAATTAATAGAAACCTTGACACCGTTATATTTTGTATATATACTTGTGTATTTGATTGTATGAATTACACCGGCTCAGGCAGGCTAATAAACGATAACAAATTCCATCTTGTTATAGTTATTTACATAAAGTTATTGGCAAATAAAAATAGAAAATGACATCATAGTCATGTCTGGCAAATTTCCAACATATATTATCAACTACTATTCTATACAAAGAAAGATAACTCCAATTGAAAATTAATTGCTATTGCACAATATTGTGCAATTAGATATTTTTTGCTATTGTGCAATACTGTGCAATTGAAAATTTCTTGCTATTGCACAATACTTGATATTGAATCCTGATTTGAACAAACTTGAAAACTGGGCCCATAATCAAAAATCAAAGTACATGTTTAGATAAAGCATATCAAATAAGCCCAAGAATTTAATTTTTGTTAAAATCAAACTTAGTTTAATTTTGGACCCTTGGGACCTTAATGTAGACCAATTTGAAAAACTGGACCAAAAATTAAGAATCTACATACACAGTTAGATTTGGCATGTCAAAGAACCCATTTATTCAATTTTTGATGAAATCAAACAAAGTTTAATTTTGGACCCTTATTTGGACCAACTTGAAAACTAGGCCAATAATAAAAAATCTAAGTACATTTTTAAATTCAGCATATCTATGAACCCCAAGGATTCAATTTTTGTTAAAATCAAACTAAGTTTACTTTTGGACCCTTTGGACCTTAATGTAGACCAATTTGAAAACGGGACCAAAAATTAAGAATCTACATTCATAGTTAGATTCGGCATATCAAAGAACCCCAATTATTCAATTTTTGATGAAATCTCAAGTTCAATTTTGGACCCTTTGGGCCCCTTATTCTTAAACTGTTGGTTCCTTTTGTGGTCATAAACCTTGTGTTTAAATTTCATTGATTTCTATTTACTTATACTAAAGTTATTGTGTGAAAACCAAGAATAATGCTTATTTGGGCCCTTAATTCCTAAACAGTTGGAACCAAAACTCCCAAAATCAATCCCAACCGTCCTTTTGTGGTCATAAACCTTGTGTCATAATTTCATAGATTTCTATTCACTTAAACTAAAGTTATAGTGCGAAAACCAAGAAAATGCTTATTTGGGCCCTTTTTGGCCCCTAATTCCTAAAATGTTGGGACCAACTCCCAAAATCAATCCCAACCTTCCTTTTGTGGTCATAAACCTTGTGTTAAGATTTCATTGATTTCTATTCACTTTTACTAAAGTTAGAGTGCTAAAACTAAAAGCATTCGGACGACGACGACGACGCAAGATGCAAGACGACGCAGGACGACGACGCCAACGTGATAGCAATAAACGACCAAAAAATTAAAATTTTTGCGGTCGTATAAAAATGGGTACTTCTGATCTCAGCAACAGGGTAAATAAAACATGCCCTCCTATTCAAATTTCATATCTTTACTTTTATTAAAAAAATCTTCCAAAAAGGGTTCTACAGTGATTCCAAGTCCTTCTGTTTTCCTTTGATACCTACACTATCGAAATATTTTACTTATTGACAAAGTTACAGCTATGCAACTATGCATAGGAACTATTTTGTTTTAATATGTACTACATACTTGTATGTTCATTCTGACCGGGAAGAATTAGTGGTTCTATACCTTATCATGCCATAGTTGGTTAAAGATTTACTAGAAATATATCTGCTACATGTAAATTGTTTATCAATCCATTAAACTGTTATTGCAGTTTCAACAGAACTACATCTGCCTGGATGTATATAACACTAATGAGTCTATAAAGGTATTTGCTTAAATTAGAATGATGTCTAAACTTTGGGAGATGAAGAACTTGTAAAACTTATGCATGCAGTACAGGTGTTTGTCCATTGGTGAAAGTCACATGGTACCACTTTATTTCGGATCAATTTTGTAAATTATGGAAACATTGTATTTGCGTGGGTGTTTGATTTTATAGTTTATTGTTACAAAAGTCTGCATACAAGCCTGTAAAAAAATTGTACTTTGTGACATTTAAATTTGGGGTCACCTGTAACCATGAAACTCTAAAAAAATGGCACTACAGGCTCTTAAGACCCTGTGTTGCTCACCTTCAGGTCTATGTGCATATTAAACAAAGGACACAGATGGATTCGTGACAAAATTGTGTTTTGGTGATGGTGATGTGTTTGAAGTTCTTACTTTACTGAACGTTCTTGCTATCTATAATGAATTTGACCCATTAGAAACACTCAGGAAAATATTTTGTAAAAATTTAGAGAATTTACAAAATTTATGAAAATTGTTAAAAATTAACTATAAAGGGCAATAACTCCTTAAGGGATCAACTGACAATTTTGATCAAGTTTGACTTATTTGTAGATCTTACATTGCTGAACATTATTGCTGTTTACAGTTTATCTCTATCTATAAAAATAATCAAGATATGATAATCAAACGGTAAAATTTCCTTAAAAATTACCAATTCAGGGGCAGCAATCCAACAACCGGTTGTGTGATTCATCTTAAAATTGAAGAGAAGATAGATCTTGACTTGATTAACAATTTAATTTGCTCTAAATGCATTGGTTTCAGAGTTATAAGCCAAAAGTTTTACCCCTATGTTCCATTTTTAGCTGTGGCGGCCATAGTTGGTTGGATGCTGGGTCACCCCACACAGTTTTTAAACTACATACTCCAATGACTATTGTGGTCAAGTTTGATTACATTTGGCCCAGAAGTTTTAGAAGAAAAGATTTTTGTAAAAGTTAACGATGACGGACGACGGACGCCAAGTGATGAGAACAGCTGACTTGGCCCTCTGGGCCAGGTGAGCTAATAATAATGAATTCATAGTATTTACAATCACGTCTTTTAGAATTCATATCAAAAGGAAGTAGCATACCTGCTGTAGTTTCCTCTATTGGTATAGGAATATGTACTGAAATCTCAGGTTTTGTTAAACTTTCCACAGCTACAGCTTCCCTAGAAAAATATAAAATTATAGGTACAATTATTAATATGGTTAAGCAAAAAAAGAATATTCTATTTATAAAGTACTTATCTTGTCTTGAAAATTTCACTGTATAATCAATATAATGTGGATTCATCCCTATTTGTTGGAAATTGATTTGCATGGATTACATGGTTAAAGGTGAAATGTGAATTAAAATACTTAACGAAATACAGATTTCCCATAAGACAGTATGCAGAATATTCCAATTGACCACAATTTTGTTTTCTTAACATTTAATGCAGTTGTATTATACATTATTATTATACTTGACCTTCATACTAATGTATGCCATGTTTATTTTTTTTCAATATTTTTTTGTTTATGCTTTTATAACTAACTGTTTAACACTCTTAAAATACAGTGTTGTTGTTGTATAAACATTATGGAGGTTTTTTTTTTGTTTTTTTTTTTATCTAAGTCTTTATTACTGTTTTACAAGAAATGCAATTACTGGCAACAAATTTGTTATTCAATAACTGGTTCAAACTTCCTCTTCTAGAAACATTAAACATATTATGAGGAGTTGTCTCCCATACCCTAGGTCTATAAACATGATTAAGAATTAGAAAACCCATTCGCAATTTCCTCCAGGTCACAGGGGCTTCCAAAAGACTTAATGCTGGTTGGAACACCCCTTTTTTTGGCTGATCAATGCATTTGAATGGGGACATATAGCTGGAACCCCCCTTTATCCTTAGTTGGGACCCCCTTTTTAAAATTGCTGGATCTGCCACTGTATTGGTATTATATTGGAGTCAAGGGGTAATACAGATGTGGTATAGAAAAAGCCATATATTTATAAAGAAATCAAAGACAAAACATACAACTCTAAACATGTATCACCAACCAGATAAAGACCTGCATGTTACTTACTCAGCTGTAAGACAGGATCAATTTAGAGCTAATACTGTTCCAGGTATACATTCTCCATTAAATGGCAAACAATTACAACTATCAAAACCATAAAAGTTGAGGTCTGTATTACATATACAGGGTTTATGACACCCTGTCTGTGTTAAGTAGTCTACTTGTTTCGATTCTGAAAAAATAAATAGATTTGAGCTGTGTCAGTTAGAAATCGACCAGGACCATATGTGTCAGATAGAAATCGACCAGGACCATATGTGTCAGATAGAAATCGACCAGGACCATATATGTCAGATAGAAATCGACCAGGACCATATGTGTCAGATAGAAATCGACCAGGACCATATGTGTCAGATAGAAATCGACCAGGACCTTATGTGTCAGATAGAAATCGACCAGGACCATATGTGTCAGATAGAAATCGACCAGGACCTTATGTGTCAGATAGAAATCGACCAGGACCATATGTGTCAGATAGAAATCGACCAGGACCATATGTGTCAGATAGAAATCGACCAGGACCATATGTGTCAGATAGAAATCGACCAGGACCATATGTGTCAGATAGAAATCGACCAGGACCATATGTGTCAGATAGAAATCGACCAGGACCATATGTGTCAGATAGAAATCGACCAGGACCATATGTGTCAGATAGAAATCGACCAGGACCATATGTGTCAGATAGAAATCGACCAGGACCATATGTGTCAGATAGAAATCGACCAGGACCATATGTGTCAGATAGAAATCGACCAGGACCATATGTGTCAGATAGAAAACGACCAGGACCATATGTGTCAGATAGAAATCGACCAGGACCATATGTGTCAGATAGAAATCGACCAGGACCATATGCAAATGAATATTGATCAATCTGTTAACCTAATTCGGGTTGAAAAAATCTCCAAACGGAAAGTCAGTTACTGTTTGCAAATTGACTTGTTATAAAAACCTTACCAAAACAGACCAAAATTCATCTTTTATTTGGATTTGAATGTTCCAATATTAATTAAAGTCTGATACATGTACATGTATATGTGCACTTGCATACAGTTGATTTCTATTTGACAAAGCACATATTTTATATATGGTCATCATGTTCGGGCTTGTACCACTAAGTTTGGCTCCTTGGATCATGAGTTGATAATTGATGTTTGTTTTATTAAGGAGATTATGGTATGATTTTCAATAATATGTCTTCTATTGCATTCAACAATGTGTAAATCCCATACCATTTAGTTGGGTATTATTAACTAGAGGCTCTAAAGAGCTTGTGTCGCTCACCTTGGTCTATGTGCATATCATAAACGAAGGGCACACAGATTGATTCATGACAAAATTGTGTTTTGGTGATGGTGATGCATTTGTAGATCTTACTTTACTGAACATTCTTGCTGCTTACAAAATTGACTATAAAGGACAATAACTCCTTAGGGGGTCAATTGACCACTTTGGTCATGTTGACTTATTTTTAGGTCTTACTTTGCTGTACATTATTGCTGTTTATAGTTTATCTCTATCTATAATAATATTCAAGATAATAACAAAAAACAGCAAAATTTCCTTAATATTACCAATTTAGGGGCAGCAACCCAACAACCGGTTGTCAGATCCATCTGAAAATTTCAGGGCAGATAGATCTTGACATGATATACAATTTATCACCGTCAGATTTGCCATCTTGGTTGGATGGCCAGGTCACCGGACACATTTTTTAAACTACATACCCAAAAGATGATTGTGGCCAAGTTTGGATTAATTTAGCCTAGTAGTTTCAGAGGAGAAGATTTACGAAAAATGGTTAAAAATTGACTATAAAGGGCAATAACTCCTAAAGGGGTCAACTGACCATTTTGGTCATGTTGACTTATTTGTAAATCTTACTTTGCTGAACATTATTGCTGTTTACAGTTTATCTCTATCTATAATAATATTCAAGATGATAACCAAAAACAGCAAAATTTCCATAAAATTACCAATTCAGGGGCAGCAACCCAACAACCGGTTGTCCGATTCATCTGAAAACTGCATTTTACCCCTATGTTCTATATTTAGACGTGGCGGCCATCTTGGTTAAATCACCGGACACATTTTTTAAACTAGATACCCCAATGATGATTGTGAGTCTGTGACCAAGTTTGGTTAAATTTGGCCCAGTAGTTTCAGAGGAGAAGATTTTTGTAAAAGTTAACGACGCCGGACGACGGACGAGCCAGGTGAGCTAAAAAGGTTGTGCCATGACAAAATATGAAATAATTAAAATTTCAAATGTGAAAATAGCATAATATATGACAAAAATGGGACAGGCAGATTAAAAATGGCTGGCCTAAACAGATTTCATTGTTATTACATCTATGTTTTAGAGAAAGGTCAGGAGTTGGTATGTTCTGTCAAACTTCCTAATAATGTTAGAATTCATATTACCCGATCCTTATTATGACATGTAATATCTCCTGTTTTGTTGTTTTACCTATCAATTTGTTTCTATTTCCGTACCACTTACTCACTCATAAATTGCATTTAACTGAATATATTTAATTAATTCATTTAAATTATAATTGAAGAAAGGGTCTCACTCTCACTATCCTATAATGTTGCATATATTTGTATGACGATTTCAATTCGTTTAAACAATTTCTTAGACATGTTAGACAGATATAATTTAGTTCAAATGGAATATAGTATACATGAATAATAATGGTTTACTTTTATAAATTGTGACAAGGATGGAGAGTTGTCTCATTGGGACACATACCGCATTTTCCTATATCTATAAACACTGTCAATTTTCAAAATTTAATGGATTATCTCCCCTTTTAAAATTTCCAGAGTCTGAAAAGGTTTCTAATCTAGAATTTAGGAAAAACTCTGGATTTAAAAGGATGGCATTTATAATCAAGTTTAAATAGGATAGACTAATATGTAACTGTAAGTGACTTTTTTCAAGTTAATCTGTGTTTTATCAAGAAAAGGGGAGATAATTCAGTTTTTTGTACAGATTTAATGTTGATACATAGTATTCATCAAGTTTGTTAGTTGATTACAAAATAGGGAATCACTGAAGCATGACTGGAGCAGGCAAGCTCTAAAGGCAGTCAGTGGTCCCCACTTATGAAAATTTCTGGCTCCACCATTGCCAAATTATATTGTTCAAATGGTTAGACATTTTGAAAAGTCAAATTCAATGTGCATCTTTTTTTTTTTTTTTTTTTTTAATTTACCTAATGAGCAACTGTAATGAACACAATGGTGTATATTCGTTGAATTTGTTCGATCTGCTAAATACTGTCCTTTAGGACATTCTTCACAGGAATCTTTTCCTAAATTTTCTGTACATTTCTTTACTCTGTATCCTTAAAATAAAGAAACAAAAGCATAATCAAAATATTCTATTGTTGGAATTAAAATCCCACAAATAATGAAATTTGTAGTTTAGTTTGAGTATAAGTCATAACTCTATTATATATGCTAAAATCTAGGCATTTATTAAGATTTGAAATTGTGTTATATATATCCACATGTTTAGAATAGTGTTTAGCAAGTAAGGTAATACAGTTTAAAAAGAAATATCTAATAAAAGACAATAATTTCAGGTGAATCATGGAACAAAAAACCCAGTTTGTTATGTAAATAGAAAGTTGCAGGTACGAAAAATACTGATTTTCATAATCTGTTCTTATGTTGTGCTGTTACACATTAATGTTCCAGGTTATGGGGGCAGGATTGAGCGCTCTCGTACATTTTTAAACCCCCAACATTCTTTATGTGCCTTTCCCAATAGTTATCAAAAGTACCAGGATTATAATTAAGTACGCCAGACGCACATTTCGTCTACATTAGATTCATCCATTTGTCATCAGTGACGCTCATATCAAAATAGTTAAAAAGCCAAACAAGTACAAGTCGGAGCCTGTCATTCAGTGGTTGTTGCTGCATGGTTATGCTAGTGTCTGCCCTATTTATTTTGTGTTTGTAATGTTCAGCATATATCTAGCCGTAGGATTTCCTCTCTTGAATTTAGTCTTTAGTTGATGCATCAAGGAAGGAATCATCAACCTTCCATTATATCAAAGCATTACCAGGTTGCCTGTAGAAGTCAGGATCTTTACAAGAGTTTACAGCTGGTCCCTAACCCAGTTCATCATTGGACAGATGTATGCATCTCATACAATCAAATTGTATCAACTTTTGTTCTTTTTATGGAATTGCCTGCTTATATTTAGACAAACACCTTACATATACAAAAAAAATTTAAATGTATTACCTAGTTGACAATTCTCTGTCAGAATTCTGCAGCAAATATAGTGACTTTCTGTCTGTTCTGTCCGAAAATATCTTTGTATATAGCCATCACCACAACTGATAGGAAGACACACTATACAGTGACCGATCAAACATGTTGAGCAAAAAACACACCAAAAAGCATTCATTGCCCTAAAAATCCATAAAATAAAAATTATAAATCTTTACACATCTTTTTTTACCTTTGATATTATAGGGTTATTGCATGAATATTGGGGAATATTGTTCCAAGTATAATTTTATATTGCACGAGCTTGCCAGTTCAATATATGTTCTACGAGGGACAATATTCCCCAATATTCATGCAATAACCCTTTTATTGTATAGCAATATAATATTTGAAAGCAAAAATTGGTTTAAACTAAGATTTTGTCGTTGATGACGTCATTAATTTTAAAGATTTATTGCACTAGTGCAATATTGGAATTTATTGCATGCTATTCTGTGGGATATATTATACTGTAATGCTATATGAGATCTTTTTTCTTTTAACTTGAGGGTTCAAGGATTTAGTATCAAGGTATCAAAAATAATTTCCCTTAATTACATGTTCATCAAATTCAAAGAGAATCATTTTCAGACTGTCATTATAAAAATCACGAAATGTGGTATGACTGCCAATGAGACAACTATCAAAAGGTGCAAATGAAGTAAATATAAGCAATTACTATAGGCAACCATATGGTCTTCAACAATGAAAAAAAGCATACTGTATAGTCATCCATATAAGTCGATGACATGAAAAATATGAAACAATTCAATTGAGAAACTACAATGTAATGGCCTCATTTATAACAAAAAAAGTTTACAAATGAAATGCTTCACTGAGGGCAGCCTGATAGGACAAGTGACATAATCTTTAAAGTGCTGAAAGTGTTCACTACAAAGTTTGAAGATGATCAGCAGTGGTTGAAGCCTGAACAGTTTGGGCAAGTTTGGACACAATATTCTAGCTTGTTACTGTCTGAATTTGGATGTTTATTAAATTTTTGACATTATATAGGTTTCTGACTCAAAATAAATTTGGTCAAAGATCTTAAAAATTTGAAATAGGACATTTAATTTACATAGAAAGGTCCGATAGCAAAAATCTAACAACATGGTTATATTCAGCATATCAAGTTTTGTATGAACAAGCATTCTGTGAGTATTGCATGGCAATACATAGTCCCCTAATGGTTAAAAATTCATTGTCATGGAACAAAATTCTAACTTGTTTCCAATTTGTCATGATGTAAAATGACATTAAATAACAAACAAACTTAAAGGCTAAAATAGTGAAAATTGAACTTGACCTGTAACTTGTCATGATAAAACAATACACCAAATGTCAAATCAATATCTTCACTTAGCATAAAGAAAAACAGTATGGAAAACTGATTTGCCCGACTGATGGATGGACAGACATACAGACGGGCAGAGTGCAAACCTAAAGTCCCCTTCAACTATGTGGCAGGGGACTTATAACACCTCCACACAATGTAGATATAATATATATATATATATATATATATGTCTCTTATCATTGATAAAATATGCCTCTGTATATTTGTTTTTGTTTAATGGCTTTTGTCAACTTGTATCATTCCTGTATTGAAATTTACACCAATAAAAATATTTGATTTTATTTAATTTGATTATAAAAAATAAATAAAAAAATAATTAGGTTGAAATAAAGCAAAGTTTAATTTTTGACTCTTCAAACCTTAAGCCTCTGTCACACCTTAACGGACAGTTCAAACAAATGCTTAACGAATAACTTTTTTTTCAATCCGTTCATGTCCGTTAGACGTCTGTTCTTATCCGTTAGATGTCCGTCCATATCCTTTGCGTGTCCGTTTAGTGTATGTTTTATCCTTCTACGCCTGTTCTGTCTGGTGGAAAATTTTGAGCATTTTCAAAACTTTGAATGGACGTCCAATGGATGAAATGTACGTTGAACGTCCGGTAGAAAATGTTTTGTACGGTACTCGTCCGTTTCTTTTCAGTTTTGTATCTGTTTTGTGTCCGTTATACATCGGTTGGAGGTCTGGCAGATAAATCCCCAACTGACTTCTACCGGATGTTTAATGGATAAAATGGATGTTGAACGAATGAGAAACGACTTCTACTGGACGTATAACAGATAAAACGGACGATGAACGGATCTGAAACGGATAAATGCCAATTGAAAATTTCGAGTCAGAAATGCCAATTATTGGTATGTTAGATTTCTTAAGGTTCATGAATTCTTATTATTTATAACTGATCTGAGAGTAAGGGCATGTCTACACAATCATTTAGCAGCTTTTATTCAGGCCAAACACTGCTCTTTGCCGGCATTTTGAAGAACAAACAAAAACCAGATACACAGAAACAATTTGAATATGTATGTGATTTACATGTATCATTATTGTTGCCTTTAATTTTTCCGTATATTTTATTCATCCGTTTTATCCAGTAATCTTCCGTTAGGTGTCCGTTTTATGCGGTACTGGTCCGTTTCATGTACGTTCGACATCCATTCTGTCCGGTACATTGCATATCTGGTGCGTGTCCATTATGCATTCGTTACGCGTCTGTTTTATATGGTCAGTACATCAACGGATAACAATTTTGTCAACGGAGAACTTTTATTTTCATCCATTAGACGTCCGTTTGTTATATCCGGTAAGGTGTAAATGAGGCTTTAAATATGGACTGATTTGAAAAGCGTGCCTGAAATAAAAAATAAATAAATGCACAAGATCCAGCATCTCATTTCAACCACAATAATTGAGTTTTTAACCGGATTTTTGTGACAAAAATGTCGGTTATTGATTTGGGGATGTACGGCGGGCTAGCCTGGAAACCTGGCCCAATCATACTGCGTCGATAAGGCCAGGCGTAATACAATCCACGTGACTATGTTTCAGCGCTGATCACGAAATAACTTTAAATATGTTAGAAAATGCACATTATAATCAGTTAGAACCGGAAAGTTAAATATTATATTGTCTTAAAATCAGCATTGGTAAATATGTTCCTCAAACCAAAACACATATACTTTTAAACCATGTACACGTATTACAATTTACTAGTCTACACAAATTAAAATATTATTTGCTTACCTGTTCTGTTGATGGAGCATGGTACTGACTGACAAATGTCTTCATTGTTTCATCAACAGGTGTGCCATCATTTTCAGGAAGCATTGCTAACTGGTATCCTGCTGCACACCATTTCAGCTTGGAATATATGACTGTCTTTGGAAAACGGTCTTGTTTTTCTTTCAACTCTTTGATAATCAATAGGCATGAGAACAGATTCATGAGAGTCTATCGAATTCTGTACTGGTCTTTTCTTGCAGGTTAGCTTAATATTGTCACGTACAATTGCAGTGCTTACAATTTTCAGGTTTTTGAGATGTAGGGTTTTCTTAATTGCCTCACAAGTCTGTTTTGTGGCTGTCCCAGTTAAAGCGCAGCTGACTAAAGTTCTCGTCAATTTATTTCCCTGAGAAACAATTTCCCCGGGAAACAATGTAATTTTAAAATTTTTTAAATCCATACGCACAAAATAGTTCAACGTACTTCTATTTTCGCAGACACTGACTCTCTGTATATACATACTGGTTACATTACGTAACACAAATCACAGATAATTTATTAATAATGTTTAAATTCTAAGAAAAGGGGTCATATTCATTTTTCAAAGAATGATTAATTATTTTCTTAATGATTCTAGTATATAGTAGGGGAAACATTGTTTATGTCAAACAAGTTTGCATTCACTAGTGATCACTAGTTTGTCATTCTGTCCGTTAGGACAATTTTCCAAACATTTTATCCTCATGTTTGAATATATTTATTAGATATGAACAGGCTATGAACATTTCATGATATTATTTAAGGGGTTGGGGTCATTTTTTTATGTTTCCAGTGGAAACATATTTATGTGTTTCCAGGAGAAACATTTTGTTATGTTTCCAGGTTTGTCTAAAAAAAATTAACTACATTTTTTTACTAACATAAGGCCGTTAGTTTTTACGTTTGAATTGTTTTACATTGTCTTATCGGGGCCTTTTATAGCTGACTATGCGGTATGGGCTTTGCTCATTGTTGAAGGCCGTACGGTGACCTATAGTTGTTAATGTTTGTGTCATTTTGGTCTTTTGTGGATAGTTGTCTCATTGGCAATCATACCACATCTTCTTTTTTATATTGTCAATGTTTTCTTCCTCCTAGTATGGGGTTATCTTAGACAATTTTCATGTTTCCAAGGAACCCATTTCTTTAGTACTTCCACAGTTGTCTAGTAATTATTTTTTACCTTCTTGTTAATTTATGATTATGTCGCCTAGCATGGGATTTCTTAGGAAAGATATCATTTTTATGTTCTCAAGGAACACATTTAATTTTCGTGTTTCCAGGAGGAACATTTTTTTTTTGTGTTTCCAGGGGAAACTTTTTTTTGTTGGTGTTTCCAGGGGAAACTTTATTTTGTGTTACCAGGGGAAACATTTTTTTTGTGTTTCCAGGGAAAACATTTTTTTTTTTGTGTTTCCAGGGGAAACATTTTATTTTTGTGTTTCCAGGGGAAACTTTTTTTTGTTGGTGTTTCCAGGGGAAACTTTTATTTTTGTGTTTCCACGTGAAACATTTTTTTAATGTTTCCATTTTTGTCTCGTATTTTTTTTTGTGTTTCCAGGGGAAACTTGTTTTTGTTGGTGTTTCCAGGAGAAACATGTTTTTTGTGTTTCCAGGGGAAACATTTTTTTAATGTTTCCATTTTTGTCTAGTAATTTTTTTTTTTTTGTGTTTCCAGGGGAAACATTTTTTTTTTTTGTGTTTCCAGGGGAAACTTTATTTTGTGTTTCCAGGGGAAACATGTTTTTTGTGTTTCCAGGGGAAACATGCTTTTTTGTGTTTCCAGGGTAAACTTTTATTTTTGTGTTTCCACGGGAAACATTTTTTTAATGTTTCCATTTTTGTCTAGACTAAGTAATTTTTTTTAACTACTTAGGAAAGATTTCATTCCATGTTCCAAGGGACAAATTCAATTCTTATTATTTTTGGTGCTTCCAGGGGAATCTTTTTTTTTTGTGTTTCCAAGGGAAACATTTTATTTGTTTTTTTTATAAGTTTCCAGCGTTGTTTAGTAATTATTGTTTAACTACATGTTAATTTATAATTATGTCGCCGAGTATTGGTTTCTCTTACAGGGGAAGCATATTGTCAAAGTTTCAAGGGCAATTTTTAAACTAACGACACTAAACCAAAACTGATTTGTATTTTATTCATTGATTGGTACGCTTTTTGGATAGCGCTTCGGTTGTCTACAATTATTTGTTTTAATGCTTTCTTGAGTATTTTAGCTATTTCATAGATTTTTTTTATAATTATAAAAGCATTATTTTACTTCCATTTTTTAAATTGACATGTAGTTAAACAATAATTACTAAACATCGCTTGAAATGAATAAAATGTTTCCCTTGGAGACGCAAAAAAAGTTTCCCCTGGAAACAACAAATTAAAATGTATCCCTTGTAAAAACAAAAACAAAAGGTTCTCCTGGAAATACCAAAAAAAAAAATAGAATTGAATGTGTCCCTTGGAAACATGAAATGAAATCTTTCGTAAGTATTACAAAAATTATTACTAGACAAAAATGTAAACATAAAAAAATGTTTCCTGTGGAAACACACAAATAAAAGTTTCCCCTGGAAACACACAAAAAAAATGTTTCCCCTGGAAACACAAAAAACATGTTTCCCCTAGAAACACAAAATAAAGTTTCCCCTGGAAACACCAACTAAAAAAAGTTTCCCCTGGAAACACAAAAAAAAATGTTTCCCCTGGAAACACAAAATAAAGTTTCCCCTGGAAACACTAACAAAAAAAGTTTCCCTGGAAACACAAAAAAAGTTTCTCCTGGAAAAACACAAAAAACAGTTTGCACTGAAAACACCATAAAAAATGTTTCCCCTGGAACACAAACAAAAATGTTTCCCCTGAAACACAAAGAAAAAGGTTTCCCCTGGTGAAACACAAAAAAAAATGTTTCCCCTGAAAACAAAAAAAAAGTTTCCCCTGGAAAAACAAAAAAAAAATAGATTGCTCTGGAAACACCCTAAAAAAATGTTTCCCCAGGAAACAAAGAAAAAATGTTCCTCCTAGAAACACGGAAACTGATTAGAATTAAATCTGTCCTTAAAACAGAGAAACCAATACTAGACGACATCATTATAAATTAACAAGTAGTTAAACAAGTCTGGAAACACAAAAAAAAATGTTTTCCTCGTGCCAAACACATAAAAAAGAATGAAATGTGTTCCTTGGAAACACTAAAAACTTCTGAGATAAACTAGGAGGGGGAAAACATTGACAAGTAGTTAATATCACCCCTTTTCTTAAAATTTAAACATTATTAATAAATTATCTGTGATTTGTGTTACGTAATGTAATCAGTATACAGTGTCTGCGAAGATAGAATAACGGTGCACTATTTTGTGCGTATGGTTTTAAAATTTTTTTAAATTACATTGTTTCCCAGGGAAATTGTTTCTCAGGGAAATAAATTGACGACAACTTTAGTCAGCTGCAGTTAAAGCTAGCACCTTTGCATTTGGGAATGTTGATCGCAGCATTGAGAGTTTTTTATAATCTTTGCGAAAGTCTGCTCCCCATTTCTCTACACAATGAGCCTCATCTATAACAATAGCGGTGGACGTTTCCTGCCATGCTGCATTACTAAAAATGTCAATAATAACTTTATTCAGGAAATGTTCTGGATGTCCAATCACAAATTTATAAATTTAGCACTAACGAATTTGCACAAATCACAGTCTAAAGAAATAGAACAAGAATGTTTTTGGAGACGCTGCAACAATTCCGGCGAGACACAAATGGCCATACTGCCATATCTATCTAATTGTTCTGTGATGATTGAGTTTAAAGGGTTTATAATTAAAACTGATGATCGTAGATGCAGGTGAGCCAATGATTCAAATATCAAGGATTTGCCATAACTGGTTTTCAAACAAGCAATCACATCGGATTCTTTCAAATGTAACAAACAATCTACTTGCTTAGGTTTCAGGAATCTGTATTCAGTATTTCTGCAACTGTTGATTGTAAATAATGCATGCATTATGCGGATAATGTGTTGTAACTTCTCTATAAACATTGCATCGCACCGATTAACTATGGGAGGCGCCATGTTTGTTATGATTTGGATGCTTTCCCACAATTCAGTGCTGCGGAAGAGGTAGCATTGTCCAATCAGATAATCGGAGTGATTGTATTACGCCTGGCTAACATGTAGCGGAGCTAATCAGTAGCCAGGACCCCAGGCTATACGGCGGGCGGGCGGGCGGGCGGGCGGCAATCAAATGTTGTCCGTGCATTAACTCATGAACCGTTCAACCAAAGCTTTTAAAATTTTAATATGTTATTACTGACAACTATACGAAGGTCAAGTTCAATAATGGCGATTTTGACTTTTACCGTTCAGGAGTTATGGTTCTTGAAAGGCGGCAATCAAATGTTGTCCGTGCATTAACTCATGAACCGTTCAACCAAAGTTTTTAAAATTGGCACTGGCTACGGTTACATGGAAATGTAACAATAATAAAAATATTATTGTTACATTGGGGACTAAATGCCGGAATGCATGGTTGGAGAAGGAACCGATTAATTACGAATGTAACAATAATTATTGAGGCTACGGTTACATTGCGTTATTGTTACATGAAAAACAGCAATGTTCGATGGGACTAGTAATATGTACTATAAAATAATAAAAGTTGAAGACATTATCTTATATTTACAATACATACAAGTATAACATACATTTTTTTGATTTTTTTTATAGTACGTCTTCCATGGATTCTGAAATCGGACTCGGACATCTCTTAAACTGAGTTTTACTATATATATGCGTAGTGTTGTGCGTTTGTTTTTTTCTGTTGTCTGCTCTATGTTCAGGTTGTTGTCGCTTTGACACATTCCCCATTTCCATTCTCAATTTGATACATGTATACAGAAGTTCACAGTGTTAGTTCACAGTTAGCAAACTTTGCTTTTGATGTATCAATTTTTGGTAAGTGCGTTTGTATAGCAGTATGAAATTTGTGTCTTGATATTGTTTCAGTTTCGTTTCAAACGCATCCCATGCAAGTTTAAAATTTTTCACCCAAAAAAAATTGGTAATAGGAATCTCTTCATCTTTTGTTCAAAGTATAATGACGGTAATACGAGTAGGTGTGCAGTTTAAATACTTAAAAGTGAACAGTTTTCTCAGCCCGAGTTTTCAACAACAAACCATTGAACTATATTTTCGCCTTTGGCACTACTAATTTGAAGTAGTATCTTTAAGAACATCAAATCCATTAATATCTAAAACTATTTAAACACCATTTGTTGAATAATAATATTTATTATTTATTATTATAACAAGTATTATTTAGTAGACATGAATGAATTATAGTAGATTTAAGTTTAATAAATCTAGCGTACATTGCTGTTTTTCATGTAACAAAAACGCAATGTAACCGTAGCCTCAATAATTATTGTTACATTCGTAATTAATCGGTTCCTTACCCAACTTTGCATTCCGGCAATTAGTCTGCAATGTAACAATAATAATTTTATTATTGTTACATTTCCATGTAACCGTAGCCAGTGCCTTTAAAATTTTAATATGTTATTACTGACAACTATACGGAGGTCAAGTTCAATAATTGTGATTTTGACTTTTACCGTTCAGGAGTAATGGTTCTTGAAAGATTGAAAAATGGAGTTTTCAGTCGTGTCCGTGCATTTACTCATGAACTGTTCTACCAAAGCTTCCCAAATTTTAATATGCTGTTACTGATGACAAAATGGAGGTCAAGTTCAATAATGACGATTTTGACTTTTACCGTTCAGGAGTTATGGTTCTTGAAAGATTGAAAAATGGTGTTTCCCGTCGTGTCCGTGCATTTTCTCATGAACCATTCAACCAAAGCTTTTGAAATTTTAATATGTTGTTACTGATGACAAAATAGAGGTCAAGTTCCATAATGACGATTTTGACTTTTACTGTTCAGGAGTTATGGTTCTTGAAAGATCGTAAAATGGCGTTTCCATTCACGTTGTTGCATTTACCCATGAACCATTCAATCTAAGCTTTTCAAATATTATTATTTCAAAATGTTGATACTGATGACAAAATAGAGGTCAAATTTGATATTGATGATTTTCACTTTCACCATTCATCAGTAATGATATCATCTGATATTGCCAGGACACAAATAAATGTAAATAAATCCGGTTTGCTGTCGTTGTGACAGCCTCTTGTTGTGAGATCCATGCACTTAATCACAAGATATTATAAAATAGAAGATGTGGTATGACTGCCAATGAGACAACTCTTTATAAGAGACCAAATGACACGAAATTGTCAGGAAACTAGAAAAATGCATGTTTTTGGTGCCTATTTTGGCCCCTTAATTTTAAACTGTGCAATTTGTGTGACATGAAGTGTATTATCAGAAATATATCAATAACATATCCCACTTGGAATGGCCAACCTCATTTTTTTTTTAAATATGCAATTTCAACAACACATGTGGACACAAACATGCATGGATAGTATCCAACTCTGGGGATCAATTCTTATTAAATTTGATGAAAAATGTCCTTGATCAATGAGTAGTTCAATTTTAAGCTAAAGGTAAACAGGGCTTGGATCTAACAGAATGTGTTAAAAACAACATGAAAATCAGGGAAGCAGGACAAATCGCCCCACTGGCAAAACGCCCCACACCAAATCGCCCCACTTTTTCACCAACTCACCCCACTTTAGAAAAAATCGCCCCAATCTGGTTTACCAACTCGCCCCACTTTTTAAAAAATCGCCTCACTTGTGAAAAGGATAAATTAAATCCAGTTAACTTTTCCCCTGTTAACTCGCCCCAATTATTTAAAATCTACTTCAATATATAAATTTCAGTTCTACCAACTAGCCCCACTTAAATGAAAGCTAATCTACACAGAATACACAAAAAAAACCCGAAATTTATTAAACCAATATTTTTTAAATCAAATGATGTTTAACATTCTTAAAATATAATTGCAAATACATTTTCGTATCATTATTGGAGAATAACTTTATACTTGTAAGCTTAGTTATTTGTATAACAATTGAAAAGAAACCTGTTAATTGTATCATATACCTGTTAATTGTATCATAATCATACAATTTAAGGATTTCAATTAACATTAATTTGATATTATAGCCCTTCACTAAGGTTTTCATAGGTATTGAAGTGGGGCAGGGACATAGATATATAGATTTACAACGGGATTGCATCACTTTTCATAAGTGGGGCAAGTTGGCACTTATAAATTCATCGTGGTTTATCTATTTGTCATGAGAAGGGCGAGTTGGCAGACCTTATTTCAGCAAAATGTTAACCCTTTTCATAAGTTGGGCATGTTGTCCAACCTATTTGCAATGTGATTTTACATTTTTTAATAAGTGGGGCAAGTTGGTAAACAAGATTGGGGCGATTTTTTAGAATGTGGGGCGAGTTTGTGAAAAAGTGTGGCGATAAGGTGTGGGGCGATTTGCCAGTGGGGCGATTTGTCATGGATTCGAAAATCAGCATAGCAGAATGAAATATAAAGTTGATCTCTAACTAATCATGGTACCCACTAAAAAAAATCAGTGCAAAATATGTAGGTGGATAGAAAAAAAGTCCACATAACTGTGCTTTTCAGCAAATTTCAAAGCACAAAATCCTAAATTTCAGCAAAAATCAGAAGGGTCAAAAGAGTTTTTTTTAACTTAATTAACTCTATCTGTAACACATCATGGTTAAATGAACCCACTAAACAAAAATCACTCGGCCCAATGTCTGATGGCATTGTGGAAAATAGGGACAGAATGACAGAATGATGGACAAGGGTAAAACTATTTTGCCCAGACTACTTTGTTGCGTTGCATGGCCATAAAAAAAAATGAGCAGCATTTTTTAACTATCCACTCCCTCCCCCGCATTCTCATAAACCTGAATCCACACCTGGTAACAATGTGTGGATAGAAAAATTGAACAATATAATAGAATGAATGTATAGAAATAATCAAATAGCTAAACAAAAACAAAAAATGAAAAAAGGGGGGAACGTGCCTTTTTGACAAGACAGTAAACATGGTAAATACTAATTAATTCGATCAATTTCCTTTGTGACAAAATTTCAAGAATATGCATCAATGAGTAATTGGCAACTTGAAAATGATTCCATGAGACACTGATATATCGCTGTCACATCATAAGACATAACTATACAACATGGCCATGCCGGTTTGGTCAGATAAAAAAGTTGTTGCTATTAACCAAGAAATTATATATCAATGGATAAATGAATACATTTCACGTATCCACTGGCATTGATCTAAAACCCGTAAACCTTACCTTTAAATGCCAACCATACTGCAGGTGACCAGATGACTGTTCTAGGTCATCTAAAACCACACCTTTATCTCTATATATAGCGTAGGTGATTTCCTTGCAATGCATATCTATCTATTTATAGTGATTACGCATATATATATAATATTGAATGTATTTATAAAATAAATGGTTGAGATATGAAAAGGTGTATTTTAAAAAGTTTTGTCAAGTTTTGTTAAATTCTAACAAAAAATGTTAACACAAATTGCATATCTTCTTTCAATTTTACATCATTCTACTTTCGTTTCGTTTTCGTTTTTTCGTTTTTAAGGGCATACGTATACGTCTGAGGGGTGTCTTAATTAATTACTATATGTAATGAGTGGTAGGGATGAGCCACTGGATATGTCACTATCTCATGCTTTCAATTTTACCCCGTAGAAATTCACAAAAAAAAAAACCATTCTAATCTTATAAAGGTAAAACTTACGATAAACATTAATTTTTAATCTATAATACAAAATTTAACAGACTTTTATAAAAAACCAATAATGATTTGCACGAGTTGCTTAATCTATTTATATTTATGTTTAGGTTTACATCGCTTATATGGTCATAGTCTCATAGAAGGTCAACTCGATAGTTAATTATATGGCTTCTTGGCAAAAATTCACACGAAACTAAGCTACATCTTATTGAGACCATGTCCAGTTTAAAATTATTTATTTTTTATACTTTTGATAGTTTTGAAAAATGTTTTACATTTTTTTAAATGAAATTTGAGAATTTGAGTCAAATCCTTGAACATGAATTTGGCAGCTAGTGCCCCTTTAAATTTCAATGGAATTACAACACATTCGTAAATTTATCAGCTATTTGTCAAACCAATTATTAATCTCATTTTATTCCAATGTGGTATTTCCACCGATGCTAGTTATATATGCTATAAATCTGACCATTTTGACATGTGCCCCTCATTAACATTCAAACGTTTGTATAAATGAAACATGATAACAATTTATTATTAAAAGAAATTCCACAGTGTCAGCTTCCTTCAAGAGGGAAAGGCCTGAGGGAAAGGCAATTTAACTTTTTATCAGTTTTTCATTATACAATTGTTCCGGACCATATGAGTATTTGGACCATACGCGTATGGCCATGACCATATGGGTATATGGGTTTAAACCAGTGAAAGTGTAACTCTCTGGGGTATTATTACGTTTATCTGACCAAACTTATTTTATTATATCTTCATAATGAAAGATATAAAAGGAGCAAAAAGAGGAAACTGTTTTTTAGTAAGATGTAACAAATTTATTGGAAAAGCAATGTGTGATTATTTGATATAAACCTGATGAGCGTAACCAAACAAATCTCCATGGATACAAATGTACCAGAAGATGAAAAATATTAAAATATATCTATAGGTCTGTTTTTTTTGTTGATTTATAAATGACAAGGTATATATTTTTGAAAAAAACTAAATATATGAAAAGGGTGGGGTACTGGATGTCTCAGCTGCTCACCCCGTACCAACAAATATTGAAATGCCAACCTGTGACCCCCTGAGGGCATACGACACAGTTACAGGGGTTCGTGTTGCTTATTCTTTAGTTTTTTTATGTTGTGTCATGTGTTCTATTGTTTGCCTGTTTGTCTTCTTTCATTTCTAGCCAGACGTTGCCAGTTTATTTTCGATTTATGAGTTTGACTATCCCTCTGGTATCTTTCGTCCCTCTTTTACAGGGAAGGTAATGACGTTGTTAACGTAAAAAATTTCTGTCGTTACTAACGACTCAAATAAATAATGGGGAATGGCTTATGTAACTTAAATCACATCGTTTCAAAGAAGCAGAAGGCGGCAAAATAGAGAACAGGAATAATTATACAGTACAAAATTATTTTACATCACATTAGAAATGTATGTAAATATATGTTCCTGTTTTCATAATTATTAACCGAACCTATTTTTATTTAGGTATTATAAGTGCTAAATATTCAGAATTGGATATAATGATTGCTCATATTACAATTCCCAAATTGCACTTACTTCCTAAAATAACACTGAGTACCGAAATTTCACTTATTTAGTAAATATTTTATTCAAGTTTTCTTAGGGAATATACAAGTTGTATTTCTTATTCCTTGACATTATGTTTGTCTTTCAAATGGGTTAATATAATATTTAAATATTCACAAAATGTTTACAGTATATATCAACAAATGCTTCTTTGAAAAAATAAAATCTTTGCCGACATCGCCATCACAAAAAGTCATCTTGTAAAAGTCATCATGTAAAAATGAACCAAAAAATATGTTTCGAGCATCCATTTCTATTTTAGAAATAAACTGAACATGCTGAATAGCAATCATGTCTAATTATTCTAAATATGTGAAGAAATATAACAAAGCATCTGTTATTTGATTTTAAGAATGTGAATTCAAGTATTTTTGCAATTTGGGTACTCCTCAATACAGAATATCATAGATTGTTGGAGGTTGGTATAATCCTATTTTTCTATTTTATATGCCTTTTTGTGCTTCTTTGTTAGATATTTTTTTATATTTTAGTGGTTAAGATTTAACACAATGTTGACTGTTTTACCCCTATTTTGACATTTTTATCTTTTATGTCTGTTTGTTTTTGTTCACACATGGTTGTGAGTATAATGGAAAATATGTGACTGTCATGCAAGTGAGAGGTTTTATAGCTGGTTTAATCCACCATTTTCTACACAAGAAAGTGCCTGTATCAAGTTTGGATTGTTGCAGTTCATTTGATGTGTTTGAGCTTTTGAATTTGCCATTTGATTAGTTACTTTCGGTTTTTAATTTTCCTCGGATTTCGGTATTTTTTGTGATTTTACTTTTTCAATATGGATGCAAAATTTAATTGGTGGTACTATATAGTAAATAAACACAAAATGGAAAATTTTGTCTGGATCACAACAATGCATAAAAAATGTAGGTGACAAACCGTCAAAGTAGGTGCAATGTTGGTTCACTCACAATACATATATTAAGTTGGATAAGTTCTTAAGTGGTGTGCCAAAAAAGGATGTATTTGAATCTAGTATAAACTTGAGTTTTTTAACAAATGATAAGAAATTAATGAAGAAAACTAACCCAAATAAATAGGGTGACAACTGAGTGATCAATTACGATAACTTTGAACACTAAATTTGGATATGTTTTCATCATACATTTCTTATTAATTTTCAGAGTCAAAAATTATTCCAGATTCAAATAATTTCTTGTTTATATATTTAAAATGGGAGATGATAGTTGGAATAAGGAAGAGTTTAATGTTTTCATTTGGATATTCGTAAGTGTTAATCATGAGTTAAAGGTAGCATAATACAAAAGCAAATACATTCAAAATTCAAAAATTTCATTTTCAGCGGTTTTTGTTACTTCTTAATATCCCCAAACTACAGAAGAAGAAAATATTTCAATATCTTACACTGTTAATGAGTTTTAATGTTTGTAAACAAATACACGTGTCTGACTGATCCAAGATAAGAAAATGGTGGAAGTACTTGGTGGTTAATCAGTAGAATCATTTCATAGCTTTATGACTACTGAACAGCAAAAAAATAACAGTTATGAAAAAAGAGGTGAATTAGGAATTAATAGAAAAATTAAAGAAAATGAATCCCCCAAAAAATACATTTCTGTATTGGAGCTGCCACGTTGTTCCTGGAGATAAAAACAAAACAACAACTTTGAGATACAGAAGAAATTAAAAGATAAATGTACAGATATCAAACAAATGTAATCATTGGTAATTGTAAAGGAATTAATGTTTTTGATGTTTATACTTAAATTTCTTTTAAAAATTAATACCCTTTAAAAGAAAATCCGGTGGAAATATTTCATCTTCAAACTGCAAAAATGAAAAACATCTATTTTAAAGAGAACACCATATTGTCATTGTATACAATTATAATTCTAGAATCCACAATAAGGATCCTCAAGACTAATCAACTGATCATTTTGTGTACACAAGAATAACTAACTTTTGTAACAATCTAAAAACATATGTATTATTTTATGTACTAAATGAATAGAATCCATGTTGAAAAAAAGTAAATGCAATTGTAATTAAACTTCGGAGATCATTTATAATAAAGTTTTATCATGGTGGGCAGAGTTTTGTTGACCATATAAGTAGCAACTGCCTTACAGCAAGGTCAATAACGATATAAAATATCTCTCCAGATCTGATTTTTGATGCATAGGGTATGCATTTTTTTTTATATATTTAGAATTGCTGTAATGGAATGCCTTCTAACTGGTCAAAACCTAATTGATTTATGATTAAAGGTCAATCCTGAAGTATCCACATGGTACATTTGTGAATCATATTGAAGTTAATGGGGCACAAGAAGGAAAATTCTTATTTATTCAATTGTGACACATTAATTTTTGTCATTAAAATGTGGATTTAAATAAATTTAGCTCCTTGATGGGTGCCCCTATATGCCTGATTTTCACACATGTGGTTCCTTGACCAGTTATTTTCAAAATATGTCTCAGATTTCCGAAAATATCAATAGAACACAATTTTTACCCAATTGAATCTAGTGATTTCTTATAGATTGATGTTGCAATCTTCATTGAAGGTTTGTGAGAGAATGAAATACAATAGGAAAAATCTGAGACACGCTTTTGAAGGTCAAACTATGCTTTAATAATCTATTAAATATGTTAGTATGCTATGAATGACAAAGAAGCTAATTTCATTCAAGTGTGGACATCACATAAAAGCAAGTAATTAAATAATAATTAATTGTTTGATAACTATCACATAATGATTTTTTCACTATTTGGAAGATTAATCTCTCTTCTTTCTTTTGGTACCTCATTTATAAAATTTGAAGGGGGATGAAAGCAATTACATCAGTTTGAAGTTGTCTGATTGTGGTACAAAAAATGTATTGTGCTACCTTAAGATGGAACAGAAATCTGAGAATTAGTTCGGGAATATCTTGTTCTACCTCATTTGACGTCTTCATTAAACTTCTTTTACAAGTTTTTGACCTATAACGAGGATTTACTTTGATCTAAAATACTAAAATAGATGGATAGAAACTTTGAACAGAAAATATATCCATTAATACAAGATATGTGTTTGTTTGGTGAGGATTTCAGTCTTTGGCATCAAATTGTAAATTATGTTTTGTCTTCAATAGTACCAGGATTATAATTTAGTACGCCAGACGCGCGTTTCGTCTACAGAAGACTCACCAGTGACGCTCATATCAAAATATTTATAGAGCCAAACAAGTACAAAGTTGAAGAGCATTAAAAAGGGATGTTTTGAGATAAAAGACTATTTATTGCAAGAAATTTTTTTGCTACATGTACAATAAAACTATATTTGTATTTGAAATGCTTTTGAACTTTTCAAAAATTTCATGACAGTTTTGAGTTATAAATAACAGGACAATATTCTCCCAAATTTATGAATATCTGATATTACGTTATTAGATAAGGTAAATAAATTCTCATTGTAGATGTCAAAGATATATTTTATTCAGATGTGCATTCGTTTATGAAAATTGTAGTCAAATAATTGATTAAAGCTTAGTTTAAAATTTTATCTTGCATACTGTTGAACAGAAAAAGCCGGAAAGTGGCAGTCCCTCTTCTAACTTAAAATAAATAATCTGAAAAGGTTTAATGTGTATTTCAAAAGCACATTGTCATTAGGGGCAAATGATAGTTTTAATCTAAAAAAAAAAAATTTAGTTTTCATTGTTTGCAGTTTAAAAGAAAAAATCATTCATATCATTACTGTTGTATCTTTTTTTCACCTTTAGTTGTAACATAAAATAATGTCCTTGTTCATGAAATCTTGTCATTTCCATCTGGACAATATTTCACTATTAAATACTGTCGATGACAACATTTTACTGTGAAATACTGTGCATGGGAATATTTCATTGTGAAATTCTGTCCATGACAATATTTTACTATGAAATACTGTGCATGGGAATATTTCATTGTGAAATTCTGTCCATGACAATATTTTACTATGAAATACTGTCTATGAAAATATTTTATCTAATTATATCTTCCCTAAGAAATCATCCGCAATGACATTGTGAGTGTTTCTGGAATTTTCAAAATATTTTTCATGAAAATTATGTGTATAACCAAAACAATGCTGCGATCATTGAGTATGCAGGTTTGTTTTATAATCATTCAATTTAAACACTTTAATGATAGCATTATCCAAAATATTAAATGTTTATAACCTCCTTTTTATGAGACAAAATTTCAAGAAAATCCATCTATGAAATATAGTCTCAATATACACAATATATATAACCTTGGATAAGCTCCCTTTCACAAGCCTTTCACAAGATTTTTTTTTATACTATCCATCTATGGACTATAGTATGTATATGGACTGTATTTCACAGGAAAATTAGTTCTTTACTGGGTATTATTTCGTAGATGTGGACAAAATTTCATGATACCGAGTCATAACATATTGTCTTAGGGGAAAATATTTCTCAAGACAATGTTTTGCTTTACAAAACTATTACTGTTACTACTTCTACTACTACTACAATTTCATACAAAATATATCTGTAACTATTACTATTTTTTGTCAAAACTATCTCATCATATTATATGCCTTCATATCTGATGCATTATAATTTTACTTCAAACGTAGCTAAGTTTTTCATGATAGCATTGTTATAAATCAGAAATAAAGGTGATGAAACGTTAATTTTTCTTAAAGGATGTCTCGTTTAAGGTGGTACCTAACACTACAGGGAGATAACTCTGTAAAATCAGCTAAACGTTTTAATTACGTTGTGTTGTAAAGGGAATAATAAGCTTTTGAAAGATTAAAATTGGTGTTTCTCAAACTGCTATATAACCAGTGTAATTATTCTGACATAACGGTTGGTTAAAAATTTTTGAAATTTTTATATTTTTGTTAAAGGGTCAAAGTAAATACTTTGTCAAAATTTTATCAAATTAAACTCGCCAATTAATTTTAGTGAAAGTGTTAGGTACCACCTTAAAGTAATACTCAAGTGCTCGACACCCACTAAGTATATCCACTTACAATACTTAACGATGACAAAAGGAACAGTTATCAAAGTTAAGTACTTTATTTAGATAATTATACATTTTATTTTAGCTTTCTCAGTATTTATCATTTTCTAATGAATATAACACTTACATTGTATTGCGTCCGAAACGCATGTCAAGTATTTACATTCAAAAGGAAAATTTGCACCAAAAACAAATCAAAGTCAAGAATATACAAAATTATGTTCTTGAACAAGAGAGTTACAATTGTGATAATTGTAACGAACCATAAATTTAGGAGCTGTGAGATGAACTGTCCCAGAACATTCCGTAGAACAATTCAATTAAAACACTTTAATGATAGCATTATCCAAAATGTTAAATGTTTATAATCTCCTTTTCATAAGACAAAATTTCAAGAAAATCAATCTATGAAATATAGTCTCAATATACACAATATATATAACCTTGGATAAGCTCTCTTTCACAGGATTTTTTTATACTATATATCCATCTATGGACTATAGTATGTATATGAACTGTATTTCACAGGAAAACTAGTCCTTTACTGGACATTATTTCGTAGATGTGGACAAAATTTCATGATACCGAGTCATAACATATTGTCTTAAGGGGAAATATTTCACAGGACAATATTTTGCTTTACAGAACTATTACTGTTACTACTTCTACTACTACTACAATTTCATACAAAATATATATGTAACTATTACCATTTTATGTCAAAACCATCTCATCATATTATATGCCTTCATATCTGATGCATTATAATTTTACTCCAAACGTCGTGAAGTTTTTAATGATAGCATTTTTATAAATCAGAAATAAAGGTGATGAAACATTATTTTTTCTTTAAGAAATTGTTGTTAAAAGTAATAATCAAGTGCTCGACGCCTACTAAGTGTATCTACTTGCAATACTTTAAGATGTCAAAAGGCATACTTATCAAAGTTAAGTACTTTATTTAGATAATTATATATTTTAGGTTCGCTTTCTCAATATATAACATATTCGAATAAAAATAACACTTAACTTGTGTTGCGTCCGAAGTGTATATCTAGTTTTAACATTCATAAGAAAAATTTGCATCAAACCCAAATCAAAGCCAATGATATGTTAAATAATGTACTTAAACAAGATAGATACAATTGTGATTAAATCTAACTAATCATAAAGACAATAACAATCAAAACCAAGGAGTAAACAAAGACTAAAAAAACCAAAGGACATTTACATCAACAGTTATAAATATAAATAAGAAACAACACGATCTCCACTAAAACCGGGAGTGAAATCAGGTGCTCCGAAAGAGTAAGCATTTCCTGCACAGTATAATTTAGGAACTGTGGGATGAACTGTCGTAGAACTGTCCATAGAACAATTCCACTTACATCTGAAAAGCAGTTCCTGACAAAAGCAGTTCTAACCAGGGGCTTTCTATACTAACGGGACTCGTCTCTTTTGGTTTTTCAAAAAAAATGAATCCACAGTAATTCTTAAAAATTAAAAAAAAATAAATACAAAAACACTGAATTCCGAGGAAATTTTAATACGGAAAGCCCCTAATCAAACGGCTAAATCAAAAGCTGAAACACATCAAACGAATAGATAACCATATTCCTGACATTTCACAGGCATTTTCTTATGTAGTGTATATTGATTTTGAATGATGAACGTTATAATAGTGACAAATCACATATGAGCCATAATTGCTTTGCATCTTGATATAATGATTATCCTGTAAAAGTAGTATTACAACTTATAAGCCTTCACGTGTGTCTACTTATAAAACTTTAATAGCAACATTTCCTGGTGGATATCTAGAACAGATATAAATAGCTTTATCTATTGTTATAGTTTTAACGGTTATTTATCTTAGTACATATATAAATCTATATGATGAGTTTATTTAGTATATGCTTTCTTAAACAATATAAGTTTTCTTTCTTTTTGTCTATGTTTTTAAATACCAATAATTTTTGTTTGTATAATTATTTAACTGAAGTAGTACTATTTATTGATGATTGATCAAAATTAAATCAAACAAAGCAGTCCTTTTTTTTTCTTTTTTCCGCGTATGACAAAAGTTAACAGAAGTAGTGTTCCGGTATTCAAAGGTCATAATTTGATCGAGAGAAAATAAATCCGGGTAACGAACTAAAATCGAGGTAACCACATCAACAATAAGGGAAAACAACGAAGAACAGGAACACTGAAGAGAAAAAAAAACCACTTACATACATAGAAACGAATAAATCTTGTGCCAAGATTTCCGTTAAAATACTAAAAATATATTATTACCTAATAAAGAGCATTTTACTGTTTTATTAATATTTCCATATTATTTGCTATTTTTCTACCATTTTTTGTTCCGTGGTCTTTTGCACTGGAAATTATCGTTCTATTGCACCTGTGTGCAGTCTATTGCACTGACCTGTTATGACCTCTTATTCTGAAATCTGATTAGTTGAAAGCTATTCATGTTGTCCAATCAAATTGGATCTTTTAAACGTTCTTGGCATAGCCGTTAAATTTTGAAGAATATTTGATATGTTGACTGTAATGATTTCTTGTCATTTAAATTACTCTGATTGCATGTCCGTTTTATTGAATTTCTAAAGTATTTGTTGTACATGTATGCTCCTTACACATTTTAATTAATACAGTTGTTACTTTCATACTCAGCTTTCATAAGTTTTATTTCTAAGAATTTAATAGAACTGACTCAGTATGTATTAGGTAATAAAACAGATCAAAAATATATTTCCTTGGTATGAAGATCAGCTCATTGTTCTATTGCCCTCAGCCGTTGGCTTCTGACAATGGAACAATAAGCTGATCGTCATACCTCGGGAAATATCCTTTGATATATTGCATAGTTACATATTAAATAACTGTATATTAGGATGTTGTACTAACGATTAAATGATGGTAGGTAAATGTTTAAAACTAAATTCTCATAAAAACGTCGAATGGACTGACTAAAGGAAAAGGAGTTTGGTACATCAAAGTTGATAGAAGAGTTAGAAGACGGGTGCCACTTGATTAGCAGGAATTGTTAAAATTGTATAAACACCTGAGTTCTCCCCTATTTTTGATGGGGTTCGTGTTGCTAAGTCTTTAGTATTTTTTGAGATGTTTTGTAATTGTGTTCCTCCCTTTGTTGTTTTTACTTTTGTCAATTGCATTGTTTGTTGTCATTAAACTTATGATTTTTATATGAATCCTCCTTTCTTCTTTCCCAAAAGCGAATCCTTCACATGTTCATGTTCTCGAATGTTTGTATGTCAAAAAAACAATGAAAACTACACGTCTATATAATTTTTATTTTTATATACATAAAGCACGAAACATATATTTACAAACAGTCATCTAAATGTACATATAGCAATCGAAATGAAAAAATTAAGTTACAAAAATAGAAAATTACGACACGAATTCCATTCACAAAGCACATGAATTCACACCCTGTTGTTTATTGAGTTCGTGTGGATCAGGTTTTTAAGTTTTATAAGTGTTTGGAGGACTGCTCATCCTTTTGTCGCTTGTAAGTATTCCTCCGAGTTATTGTCTGAATATTTATCTCGGATTTTCTAAACTACATCGATACAAATTAACCATGTAAAATTCTGATTGTTTTATAAAATTCTCTTATAACTAAAATGACAACTTTTGTATCACTGTTCAAAACATGAATTGAATCATACTTTTTATTTGAACGGTTCAAATACATTGTTTTCAATTTATTACCACTGAATAAAGATTGTGCATACAAAAACATGTTTCTCATCAACAGTAAAAATATCTACACATCACAGTCAGCAAGACTCCCATTGACAAAAGCAATAGTAAAGCTACACAACACTTTACAAAGCATAATAAACTCATCATAGATACCAGGATTAAAATGATTTATAATTGCGCCAGATGCGGGTTTCGTCTCAAAAAGACTCGTCAGTGACGCTCGAATCAAACAATGTTTAAAGGGCCAAATAAAGTACGAAGTTGAATAGCATTGAGGACCGAAAATTTCTAAAAGTTTTGCCAAATACAGCCAAGGTTATCTATTCCTGAGGTAGAAAAGCCTTAGTTTTTAAAAAATTCAAAGTTTTATTAACAGTTAATTTATAATTATGAACATATCATATAGAAGTGCTGACTACTGGGCTTGTGATACCCTCGGGGAAATAAATCTCCACCAGCAGTGGCATCGACCCAGTGGTTGCAAATAAACTCATCATAGATGATTATGAGTAAAATCTATCATTAATAAATTCAAAGATAATTCATTCAAATTAGCATTACAGATAGTAACAAATGTACAAAGTAGACATATGCTTCTACAAAAAAAACAGTATAAATACATTGTTTTCAATTTCACACCACCCAATTAACAATGATTAAGTTTCCTGCTTACAAAACACATGTATCCTATATACAGTAACTATATATACACATCACAGTCAGGAAGTCTCCCATTAACAAAAATAGTAGTAAGGCTACAGTATTTTATAAAGGATAAAAGTGAGTAAAATCTATCATAAATCAAATCAAAGATAATTCAGATTATCAAATTATCATTACAGATAGTAAACAAATGTACATAGTACATATATGCTACGACAAAACAACTTAGTATACATACATAAATTGTTTTCAATGTAACACCACCTAATAAGTTTCTTGCGTACAAAACACAGGTTTCCTATTGACAGAAAAATTGTGAAGACATCTCAGCAATATTTGAATTGACAAAAGCAGTAGTAAAAAGTAAAATCACAAAAATACTGAACTCCGAGGAAAATTCAAAACGGAAAGTCACTAATCAAATGGCAAAATCAAATGATAAAACACATCAAACCAATGGACAACAACTGCCATATTTCTGACTTGGTACAGGCTTTTTCAAATGTTATCCTGCAATACATTTTAAAGAATAGCAGAGAGTAAAATCTAGCATAAATCATTTCAAAGATAATACATTCAAATTATCATAACAGATATTTTTAAAAATGTACAGAGTAAACATATGCTACTACACACAAAACATTACACATACATTTTTTTTAAATTTAACAACACCTAATAAAGTTTGTTGAATACAAAAACACCATTTTACAGTAAAATTATCAATACATCTCAGTTAGCAATTTTTCAGTTGACAGAAACAGTAGGAAGGGTACCATGCTTCATCAGGATTATCAGTTAGTAGATCATATCATGAATGAATCCACAGATAAACTATCTTAATTGTAACCGAAAGAAGGTTTCATATGATAGAAACATTACATTGGCAGACAATGATGTAACTTTCAATGTTATCGGTGACGAAGCACCCCAACTTAGCCCTTCACACATCACAAGCAATGTCAACCGATCTATAGGTTCAACCTATGACATCACTGGAAATAACATTTTTATAATTGACAACGACAGTTCATAAAATTCAAACAATAGCTAAAGGGTTTACAATCAAAGATTTAATTTTCAAACTGATTAAGTTTTAATATATGTGTGATATATTGTATCATCTGATAAAAAATCTCAAATGGATAACAACAAATATTTGAAAAATGTACAGAGTAGACATTTGCAACTACAAAAACAGTAAAAAACCACCATTTCTATTTTTACGTACATATTTTTTTTTATATCTGATCATAGATATAATGTAAGTATACACGGCATCGAAAACTGAACAAACTTTTATAAAAAATAAATATATACAAATACATCAACAAATAATACTTTGTTACTCCATAGATTTTACAACACCGCATAGAATAATTCAATAACGTAATCATAGGACTCCAAAGAGAGGAGAGCACGTACATTGACATTGTTATAAACTCTGGCCATGCAAAATAAACACTTTAAAAAGGAACTATAATAGCAATTCTAATTATCATATAGAATATTCCATAAAATAACCAGTACGTGTCTACTATTATTTTAACAAAGGATAAAAAAATAATGTTAACAATACATCAATAGTTGTTAACCCTACATGATTTTATCTTGGTTTCTATTAATTAGTGTTGCTTAATCTGAAGTGTTCTATATGGTTAATGACTGTTTGTCTTATTGTTGTAAGTCTGTTATTGTTTTCTTTTTGATTGCACATTCGCAACCGTCAATTAACAGGAAAAGAAATTGAGGAATTATATCTATAAACACTTTACAAACTGTTTGCCTTATGATTAATACAACTATTAAACAGAAAAAAAACACTATGTGGTATACTTCTGCAAGTACGTATTTGACTGTAATTAAATAAATAAACACTTGAATCGTTGTATACAGCTGTAAGGAGTTATTTCATAAAATGATAAATGCTAATAAAAATTGAATTGAACCTCTGAGGTCATTACTGACATAACAAGTGGGTAGGGGAATATAAAAAACAAAACAAAGAAAGGTATTTTGAATGTTTTGATATTTTCTGGGGCATTTCAAGATAGAACATGCTCGTGACCAATTTCAATTTCTGTTTTAACATTTTAAAATTAAATTTATATAATAAAAATCTTGACATGCACAAGAAGCTCTTTGATTTGTTAACCTTGATCATGAATGATCAAAGTCAAAGCCCACCAACAAAATCAGTCAAGAGTTTATATGTGGATCCCATGAAGGCCCCAATTACAAAACAATGTCAATTGTGCTACGTTAAGTGTGAACCTTACTAAAACAAACATAAATCTTTCAAAAGAGAATATAAGAAACGGTTTATAAGTAAGTATGTCAATATCAAAAGGACTGATTTCCAAATAATACTTTATATTCTGTTTGTTATTGTCTTTTGTTTAAGAAATGTTTTTGTTTTAGATAGGTTCATCCACTATTTCTTCCAGATGAAGACTTTTAAGACTCGAATAAAGTCTCGATTCGTTAAGACTACTCCTTTGTAATGATTGATAAACATTTGTAATGTTCCTTCTTCTCTCCTCGTCCACCTGAATCCCGTCCGCCGACGAATCACTTGATATATCACCATCAGTTAGATTTCTTTGTTCTAATGGTGATACAATGACAGCTGACATTTCGATTTCCTCAATTTCCTCATATTGTGCATCGCTCCCTCTATTTGTGGACGCATTTGGACTGCTTTCTGCTCGACGGTCAACATTATCGTCGTGGTTATTAACGTTTCGGGTTAAGTTTCCTCTTTTATATTTTTTACGAGCGCAAAAGCAAGCGATAGCAGCACTGAGAAGGAATAAAATGCCACCTCCACTAGATAAAAAGATAACTTCTGTATTTATTATACCTACAAAGAAAATGCAATCTGATGTAATATTAATGGCGTCAACAGGGCCTTGTTCAGTATCTAATAAAATTTAAACAAAGAAAAAACAGAATTCTTATTATTAACTATCATAAACATTGATTGCTTATCTGGATATTATATATCAATACAGTCGATTTCGTCCAGCAAGTCTATATTTCATTCATTCCGTTCCTCATCATTCTTCAAATTAAAAGGCAGAAATGTTTAATTTTGTTATTAATTTGCAATCTTAAGTCAATAATGCAATTAAAAAGCATGGAGACAGATCGGACTTTAATACATTTAGACCATAAGTAATGGTTACTTTCGAAGTATTACAATAAAAGCACTTCATATAAGAATAATTTCAGGACAATAAATAGTGATACATGAAACAACATTTATAAACCCCAAAACAGCAAAGAACTAGAATGTAAAAATGGAAAAAAGAATTTTAAAAAGGCAATAACCCATTAATTATTAAAGAAAAAGAGTAAAAACATACCTTTGGGAAACAACAATTCATCAACAAACAGACAATAGCATATTTAAGGGATCAATTTTTAGAAGAAATTAAAGTGTTAACTACATGTACACCAGTTTCAAATAATATTTTAATGTTTGCACGGAAAATATTTCCCTCATCCTGCTTTTTTTGATGATAAGTATTAAAAAAGAATGAAGAAATGAAGAAGAAAAAAATGATGTTGCAAGCAATCAAAAAATTTACAAAAAAAAAACCCCAAACATGGCAAAGATTTTATTACAAAACATGGAGTTATAGCGTAATAATGAGACAAAATAAATCAAATCAATTTCTATTCTATTTATTAAATTTTGTAAAAATCTTGATCGGCTTAGGTTTTGTTTATGTGCGTGTGGTATCATTTATGTTATTGCATGTGTAATATTACTACATACAATTTATAAACACACAACATATTGTTCAAAAGAGATATAATAGATTCTTACATTTGACACGGGAAACTTATGTCTAAACAATCTAATCTGGTTAAATATACGCTAGTCATTCCTTTAAATGATAGTAAATTGAACTAATTCTTATTTCTTAATTTGTGTTTTATTTAAGAAAACTAAAACTTGTGTGATTGCTAAACACGTTAAGGTTTTTAAAGTGATACTATTGCATGACGATATAGACTAAGACTGTAGGTACTCTTGCAAAGATAAATAAGAAAAAAATGGATATGAAGGGAATGTTGTTATATATCCAGACAGTTTCATCTTGATTATTAAATATAATTTGTGTCAACAATCTCTCAATCTGGACTCATGATGAGAACGACCAACCAACATTACAATTTAATTGCAGTCAACGAAATAAATCATAAACTCTGACCATACCTGTTGTACTTTCTGTTGTACGTGCTGAATACTCTGTAGTAACAGACAATGGAGAGGATTCTGTTGTCGTTTGTGTACCTGACAAAAATAGAGTTTTTTTTTAAAAGCAACAATCCACCAATCATGAAATTGAATGAGTAAGAGCATATATTTGGGAAACAATAATTTATCAACATGCAGACAGCAGCATATTCAGAAGAAATACAATAGGCTTCAATTGTTTTTCTTTACCGGAAAGCAAAGTGTTAATTATACCAGTTTCAAACTGTATTTCAAATGTTGCACGGTTTATGATTTTCTTAGCATGTCTTTTGGATTGTTAGTGTTAAAAAAAGATGACAGAAGAAAAAGATAGATATTTCATATGGCTAGGAATCAAATATTTATAAAGAAGTTTGCAAATATTTGAATACAGAAAATTGGAAACTTCAATATACTCATTAGTCACAGATCATTTAATTTTCGTGGGAAGGCAGGGTGTGGGGAATAATATCAGATCCCCCCCTTGCAAACCAAGCATGAATGTTCTTTTTACAGCAAATCCAATGTCATTAGATTTACATCATATGTATGTTTCAAACATATGCGAGTGAAATTATGTCTCATAGTTTAATATTCCTACATTTAATTATAAACAGACTACACCGAGCTCAGAAGTAATGTAATAGATTTGTTTTTTTTCTGAACACAATCTTATTTATCTGTAATACTTCCTATTAAACATAGTGGAGGCAAAGTAGTAATTCAGAGAGGTGCTGTTGTCTTCCCTTACAGGAACAATGTTTAAAGAAAGAAATATAAAATAAATCCTTGAGAAAAAAAATATATATGTCAAACAGACCACTGATCACAAAGATACAAGTGTTGTGAAATAAACATAGAACAACTAAAGTTAAAACACTACAAAATGAACATAGAACAACTTAAGTTTAAACACTATAAAACGAACATAGAACAACTAAAGTTTAAACACTACAAAATGAACATTTGCACCTGTCCTAAGTCAGGAATCTGATGTACAGTAGTTGTCGTTTGTTTATGTAATTTATACGTGTTTCTCGTTTCTCGTTTTTTATATAGATTAGACCGTTGGTTTTCCCCTTCGAATGGTTTTACATTAGTAAATTTTTGCCACCTTATAGCTTTTTGTTCGGTGTGAGCCAAAGCTCCGTGTTGAAGGTCGTACATTGACCTATAATGGTTTACTTTTATAAATTGTTATTTGGATGGAGAGTTGTCTCATTGGCACTCACACCACATCTTCCTATATCTGTATAGAACAACTTTAAACACTACAACAAAAACAAGGAACAACTAAAGTTTCAACTCAAAAAAATAAACATTGAACAACTAAAGTTTAAACACAACAATATGAACATAGAACAACTAAATTTTAAACGATACAAAAAAATAAATTCAACTAGAAATTACATCAAGAATAAAATAATTATTAAGAGAAGGCTTTACGTATATATAAGTATCGAGATGGCTAACAATCCGCAAAAGAAAGTCAAAGGGCTCAAACTTCAAATTAATATCGTGTATATTTTATGTTTGTTATAGTTTGATCTTGGAAATTATAACAACTAATTACAGTATAAATGAATTCATATTATTCTTTTTATAATATTAACAGTACCAATGTTACTGCACTAGATGCTCAATTCAACAATTAAATCCTCTTCAACTATTAGGTATTCATCACATTCGCACGACACTTTATACATTATCCCTTTGTTTTCACTGGCAATCAAACCACACACACACTTCTTCTTTTTTGTACAACACATTGTTTCATTGAATGTGATAGTTTGTGTAACTGGAAGCTTGTCTTTGAAACATGAAAATACTTAAGTTTCATTTGCTTTGTTTCTGTGCCAAGAATTTGCCACATGCTGCATGCAACTAGTTTTGTCCTACACCGATATGTTTATCTTGATTTATTTCAAAATATTAGCTGGATTATACTACCTTTGCAGCTGGTGAAGTTATGGTTAATTAACAGGTTTGCTTCGCCATTGCAACTTGCACGGGAATTCCTAAAGTTCTTTTGAAGAAAATCCTGGAAGCTTTTCATTATACACATTGAGCAATCAAAAGGATTACCATATAGAAGCCTGTTTATGCAAGAACAATATTAATAATGATTCTCTGTCATGCATTAAATATCAATGAACTTTAGTTTCTAAATAATACAGAATGAACATCTCAATTATCTACGAAGTATACATAGTGCAAAACGACGTCGAGTATAATAGTAATCGATAACATCCTACAAATATATAAATTCGTTTTCTGTTATTTCTGTCCCATCTACCTACCTATAGGAATGTTTAACAATCTTTATGATAATTTAATCCTTTAATGCGAATGCCAGCACATACGCCAGGCGCAATAATTTAATCCTTTAATCAGAATTCCAACAAATAGGCCAGGATTGTTGTGTATTGTTGTACATCATACCTGTTTTTCATTAATCATTATGTAGTTGTGTATCAACCAGACGGTAATTTTCTAGTTCGACGTATTTGACTTGTATCATGCCTTTTATAGCTTATTAGAGCTCTCTTACAAATTGACGAAAGGTACGAACGAACGTAAAGGGTGCACGTATTGCATTTCCACAATAACAGTTAAAAGAGTCTTTGTTTTATCCAGTAAAACAGCATTCTTTTCTAAATCAAGTTTATTTTTCAAAAATAATAATATCGTAAATAACATGAATAATACACGATTTTAATATAATCAAACAGAGAAAATAGTGTCAAATACACTTACTTCCGATACGTTACTGACGTAAACCACGAGTACACACATTTCCGCGGGATTTTTTTAAGCACGAGTTTCACGATTAACATTTCAATGGCATTATTGAAGTACGTTAGTCTAAATTTAACGACAAGATTCACATTTATTTTTATTTTTTATACTAAATTTTCAGGAAATTGTCAAAATGGAATATCGAGATTTGCTAAAAAAATTATGCTACAATGTTTTTAAAAAGAAATATAAAATAAATCTAGAAAAACAAATTTTTTATATCAAGAAAATAAATCTACAATTTTGTGGATTTTATAATGACAATATAACAGTACAAATATTTGGAAGATAGACGCGAAGTTGTCACTTATCGTCCAGTGGCTAATATTTCATGAATGTTCAGGACAATAGGCAAAACGTAATTATACAATAAAACAACCCTTCCAATGCTCCGGTGTATCATCTATACACATTAAGGGGGGGCAATGAATATTACCAGGGGAGAGGCGATGATTCAAAAGTTATTAAACGAGCACCAGCATATGGCATAGTTTTAAGATCATCTTGTTTTCTCCATTTTTATTTTATTATTTTGAGCGTTGTAAATTTTGAATCAAGAAAGTATTTGTGCTTTGATTTTTCTCATTTTTCTGTAAGGGAAGAAGACAATGTATTTGCTTTGACATTTTTTTTAGGTTAAACAGTGCAACATTGTAGTATTGAAGAGGGCCGGTTTTTAGTCTATTAGGGGAAATGTTTTCGTCTGACTACTCTATATTTAGGATATTTTGAAGTGTTATCTCCTCCGACCTGGTGGTATCATATTTTAACCTATCGTACGTCCCGAAATCCTAAATATATCCCAAGAAAAAATCCAATTTGATAAGTGTCGTTGCATGGAGGATAATTGTCCGAAGTTCCACGACTATTAATTAAATATGTCAAAAGAAAGGATTCCTTTAAGAAAAAAGATAAGAAGTTAGCAATATCCTTTAACACTACTTTCCGCTATATAAATGATGTTCTTTCACTAAACAATTCAAAATTTGGTGACTATGTCGAACACATCTATCCCATCGAACTAGAGATAAAGGATACTACAGATACAGTTAAGTCGGCTTCATATCTTGACTTACATCTAGAAATTGACAATGAGGGTCGGTTGAAAACTAAACTTTACGACAAAAAAGATGATTTCAGCTTTCCAATTGTGAACTTTCAATTTCTAAGTAGCAACATTCCAGCAGCACCTCCATACAAGGTATATATCTCCCAATTGATACGATATTCCCGTGCTTGCATTTCCTATCATGATTTTCTTGATAGAGGGTTGCTGCTCACAAGGAAGCTATTAAACCAAGAGTTCCAAATGGTGAAGTTGAAATCATCCCTTCGTAAATTTTACGGACGCCATCACGAGTTGGTTGACCGTTATGGAATAACCGTTTCACAAATGATATCGGATATGTTCCTTACGTCGTAACTACAATCCCCTTCCCTTTCATGAATGTGACCTACCGAATTAGACTATTTACCGGATTTGTAAATACATAAGCAACACGACGGGTGCCACATGTGGAGCAGGATCTGCTTACCCTTCCGGAGCACCTGAGATCACCCCTAGTTTTTGGTGGGGTTCGTGTTGTTTATTCTTTAGTTTTCTATGTTGTGTCATGTACTATTGTTTTTCTGTTTGTCTTTTTCATTTTTTAGCCATGGCGTTGTCAGTTAGTTTTAGATTTATGAGTTTGACTGTCCCTTTGGTATCTTTCGTCCCTCTTTTTTTAAACGAGTCTTACGTGTGATTCGTCAAGCATACGTACCTTTCGTCAATTTGTAAGAAAGCTCTATTATGCAGTAAGGGTGTTGTATATTGTAGAAGTACGTACAGTGACTTGTTAGCAACTTTTTTTTTATTAATCTCAATTTAATCTATTCCCTTAGTAGCTATCGTAGAATGGTTGTATCGGACACAAATTAAAGCTTAGTAAATAAGAACGTCTGCTTGCAATGATACATGTATTGAACTCTGAAAAGCTAACGTCACAACAACGGTGACGTCGTGTTCATGAAGAGCGGTAGCGGGAACACCTCATGTGCAATTCTTAACATTCTGGGGGCCCGCAAATGAATTTAATTACAATAAAATGAAAATAAATTATGAAAATTTCACTTTGAATTACTGTCTCTGAAAATTTTGAATAGCTTAAACTGTCTTTGATCATGAGCACGAATAAAAAAAAATATTTCTGTAATTAAGCACGAACAGTTAACAGTCCATAAAATTATACGATAGTCTCATTTGGTCCACATCTTTATCTTTTCCTTTGCATCGGTCTTCGCTCGTCTGGCGGGTAGTATTTCATCACACGGTCCTGTGTATTCATTAGATGTTAGTTCTAGAGGATATAACTTGCTAATAGGTCTAGACGTTTGACCATTTTTAGTCCGTAAAATAGCTGATCTGCTAAACCCATCTCGTCCTTGACCCAATTTGTCGATGATCCCTACATTCCAAGTTGTTCTTGAAGTTTCATCATGTATTAGAACTACCTATCCAATATTAATGTTCTGTTTGTCCACTCCTTTAGTTCGATGTTGTTCTCTAAGGGATGTAAGATATTCACGTTTCCATCTTGTCCAGAAATTGTCTATGATATGATTTTGATTCTGTAACAATTTATTAGCTGATGCGTGTGTTAAATTTTTTGAATTTTCAATGTTTCCATCTAAAGTTCCCATGTACGGTAAAATCGTAATTCTTCTTCCGTAGAGTAAATGTGAGTATGTCAATGGTTCATTATCCGATGGATCAGATGATAGGTACGTCAACGGACGATCATTAAGAATAGCTTCCACTTCTGTGACGATAGTTTCAAGTACACGTAAACTCACAAATGTCTTTCCTAAAACTTTTTTAATACAGTTTTTTGTCAAACCTATTAATCTTTCCCACCAACCACCGTACCATGGTGCACGTTTTGGTATAAACTTCCATACTGTTCAATACGAATTTAATGGTTCATTTAATAACGATGACTTGGTTAGAAACTCTATTTTCTTTGCCGAAGCTACATAGGTTGTACCATTATCTGATATCACGATTTTTGGTAACGACTTCCTGCTAGTTAATCGGCGAAACGCTAAAACAAATGTCTCTTCTGTAAGATCTTCTACAATTTCTAGGTGTACTGCCCTTGTATTCGCACAAGTAAATAGGCAAATGTACGCTTTTCCTCCAACTCCATTTTTAGTTTTGATTCTCAATGCACCAGTAAAGTCAACACCTGTTACAGTAAACGGCGGTGAATCTCTTAGTCTGTCTGCTGGTAGAGGCGGTGGGTCCGGAGTAGCATACGATCTTTCTGTAACCTTTCGGCAAGTAACACATTTGTGAATAATTGTTTTCACATATTGTCGGATTGCTGGAATCCAGTAAAACTGTCGTAAAGAAGTGACAGTACTTTCTAATCCAGAGTGAAGTAGTCTATTGTGGGCATCCATTATAATTAGAGTTGATAATGTATCCTTATTTGGCAATAATATCGGGAACTTGGCTGAAGCGGCAATAGGTGCGTTGTTTAAACGTCCGCCACAACCTTTTCTCGTCCAGGTACAATTTCAACTGCTTTACAAGAATATTTTTTGACGTTTTCTGTTGTAAACTGTGAAACACTTCCGGGTAATGTCGAAGCTGTGAATCCTGTATCCAAGCAACGGATGCTATCTGAATTTCTTTTACATTTAAATTTCCACTACGTGTTTTCTCATTTTTACAGTTGTAAATAAATCTGTATACATACGCTGTTACACGTAGAAGTTTTTGGTACGCTCCATACCTATCTATATCCATGATTTTTTATTTATTCCCACTGTAATACTTGTCGCTCTATCGTTTGTGTTTGTTGATAAGTTATCTTTGGTAAGAGTTGTAAATATTAGAGCTTCTTTTCTCCACTGATGCCATTTTGTAGTATCAACAATCCATCCGGGGCTTTTCATCCATAGATCACAATTTTTAAACCTTACATCTGTCATTGCTCTTGAAAGTAAGTCTGTGGGGTTTGAATCAGTCGGACAGTATCTCCAGGAAAATCCATGCTTAAGCTGATTTATTTCCGCAACTCTGTTTTTGACGAAAATCGGTACTTGTTTCTTAGTCATTAACCAACTAAGTGTAATTTGACTGTCACTCCAAAGTGTTGCCTGTGAAAAGCTTATATATGACTTCAAATGTTCTAGTAATCTACTCCCTATCACTGCTGCCATGAGCTCAAGTTTCGGAATTGTCATGTTTTTCAATGGGGCAACTCTGTTTCTAGACATAATCAGCGTAGACTGGTTCCCGCAAACTACATATGCACATGCTCCATACGCCTTTAAACTTGCATCTGTGAATATGTGTAGTGAAATATCTTCCGTTGATCTCCTTTCTTTGAAATACGGTCTTGAAATTTCAGTCTCTTTACATTCATGTGTGTCTCGTTGAATTTCTTTCCATTCCATTATAGTTTCTAGCGATAACGGTTCATCCCAATCCAGTTTTTCTCCCATAGGGTCTGCATGAACATTTTGCTCCTTACTGTTATCGGACTTATAATTCCGAAAGGGTCGTAATTTTTTTAAGATTGTCTAAGAATTTCACGCTTTGTAATCAAATGATCCTTCATTTCGACGTATTCCTGTTTTGCGAAAGTAAGCATGTCCTTGTCTGTATTCCATCTAAGTTTGTCATTATCAAGAACATTTTCTGACGTTGCACGATCTTGTAAAGTCTTGTTGTTTGATGCCCAAGAGCGTACATTAAATCCCGCTTTTGCAAATAAGGTACGAGATGTAAAAAAATATTGTAGTAATTGGCTCTCGGTTTGAAAACTTGAAATTATGTTGTCAACGTAAAGATCCTTCTGTATGGCATCAGTCCATTCACATGTATTTTCACTTAGGTGCTTTTGAACAACGGCATTTAAAATAAACGGAGAACAGGTAGCTCCGGATTTGAATCGGTAAATTGAGAGCGGACTGGTAGAGTCTGTAGGATCGGAAAACCAAAAAAATGTAGTTACATCACGGTCTTTCTCTTCTAAACCAACATTCAAAAACGCCTTTTCAATATCTGTTGAAACTGCCCATTGATTTAATCGAAATCTAAGTAAAATACCTGTTAACTCGTTTAGATCAGGTGGTGTATCCATTAAACAGTCGTTTAAGCTAGGAGTTTCTTGTCTTGCTCTACAGCTACAGTCAAGCATTATCCTAATAGGTGTAGTCGACGATTCTTTTTTGACGGCATGATGCGGTATGTAGTGCACTGTGTTACTAGTCACTGTGTCTTCGCCTATCTTCTCTATAAATCCTCTTCTTTCTTGTTCACCTATTATTTCTCCGTATTTCTGTAATAATTGCGGTTCCTTCTTCAGTCGTTTAATTACGTTTTCTTTTCTGCGATGGGCTATCTCTTTGTTCATTGGTAATGGTGAATGCTCTTCTTTCCAAGGTAATGTAGCAAAATATCTGTTGTCATGGAAACTGATACATATCTTCTCATATACTTCTCTTAATTCCTTGTTCCCTGTTTCCTTCTCACCTATTTGCTCAATTCCAAGTGTTTCTAACTTCCAAAACGTCTCCAAGTCGCATTCTTCTGTCTTTCTTGATGTCATTACATTCATCATAGATGTTGGCTGGTCATTGTAGCTTGATGTACCGTGAAGTGGTCCTGACAGTAAAAAACCTATTTTTGATTTCACGGCAGTAGGTCCCTCACCTCTAATGATATGGTTTTCTATAATTGACCAATAGTAGTCGGCTCCTACGAGTACTGAGACTTGGAAATTGTCGTTCGCGGTAACTGGATGTGCGAGTTTTATCTCGGATAAATATGACAATTTAGCAGCTTTGCGGATGTAAGTTTTGAGTGGTGCGGCGATTTCCGGTACGATCAATACTCTGATCGGCAATTTTCCTTCGTCTGTGAGCAAATAAATAGTTTTTAAGTGTCTAATTTTCGTACTTTCTGCACTGTCCCCGAACCCTGATAATTTTAAACTTTCTGTGCCAATTATTGATAACTGCAATTTAGCGACTAAGTCTTCTGTGATGAACGACCTCTGTGCACCTTCATCAAAAAGAATGTTGGCTTCTAAAGATTGTAGTCCTGAACTTACAGGATTTATTGCGGTTTTGAGCATGATATTCGTGGTTGCCTGTGAATGTAAAATTGTGTCCGTTTCCTTCGCGTTGTGTTGAATGGTACTTACGTTCACACTATCTTCTTTATCTATTTGTGCATTATCCTTACATAAACTCGTGTGATGACGCTAATGACATTTTCTGCATGTTATGATGTCCTAAAGAGTTGAAGCATAGGCGGTCTCTTTTTTCTATTGACATGCGGTCTTTATATTCAGTTACTTTGGTACAATTTACCGAGGCGTGTGATTCGTGACAATAATCGCACTGTTTAGATTTGAAGTTAGAGTTTTGGTGATTCTTATTTTGGTGGCTGTGACTTGATTGTCGATTTCGCGGTTTTGTGTTCGTCAAAAATGCTGCAGTAACGGTAGGAATTTCATGACTGTCTGTTGAGTTACCGGCTTCCATGATATTTATTTCATTAAATATGCCTTTAAGTAAGTCTGACAAGCGTATGTTTGTGGACCCAAATTCTGTTGCTAGGTTTTTTCGAATTTCCCCTGTTAGTTTGTTCAATATTATTGGAACTAACAGCCGTATGAATCATCAGTTTGTCCAGTGATTCTAAACCTCGTATGCAAATTTCAATGTTGTCATTAAAATGTCGGAGGTTGAAAAGTGTGTACCTAGGCGACGTAATATCAGTAAGTTCCTGCATATACCTCTGTGTAATTTTATGTTGCTGACCGTATCTTTCTTGTAATAGGGAAATTGCCTTTTCATAGTTTGCATTAGTGAGCGCAAAACCTGTCACTGATTTTAGAGCTTCATCGTGAAGTAACGATTTCAAGTAATTGAACTTTTGGACGTTGCTTTTGTTGGGTTCGTATGCACGGCTGTCTCAAATGAGTCCCAAAATGACTGCCATTGAAGTATATCTCCATCGAAAGTAGGGAGATTCAACTTGGGTAGTTTGTTGTAGTCACTAGTTGAGCTAAAGGATGGGCGAAAATCTGACAAACGGTAATTTGAGTTGTTCTGGTGTTTTGTATATGAAGAGTTTATAGTATGAACGGGTTGAGTAGTTTCTATGCATGTAGTAAAACTTTATGCGTGTGTATTCAACTATGTAGTTTTGACTAAGATAAATTTGTTGCCATGACGAATTTCACCTTCTTAGTTAAATGTATACTCATCTGCTTCAACGATCTCTGTTTCAATATCTCCGTCGTCCAGTTCCTGTACTATGTCCTCATCTAACTTGCGTAATATTTCTTGCTTCCGTTTCAGACTATCCAATATGTTCAACAAATCCACCGTGTCCACGGTTCCATCTTCTTCCTGTTGAACGTCTTCAAATTTCTTTATCAGTCTGGAAACTGCATTTCTATGTCCTGCTCGTATCGAACATAGCTTCAGATTCATCCTGGTCTCGGTACCAATATCGTAGAGTGGCTGTATCGGACACAAATTGAGGCTTAGTAAATAAGAACGACTGCTTGCAATGATACATGTATTGAACTCTGAAAAGCTAACGTCACAACAACGGTGACGTCGTGTTCATGAATAGCGGTAGCGGGAACACCTCATGTGCAATTCGTAACAATAGCTATTCTAAGTTGAATAAAATCTTTCCACTTTTCTGTGGAAATACCAATTGATTTTGTTCTGATTATAATTATTTTTTTCTTCTTCCACCGTTTTTTTGTGGTTTTGAAAGCTGTGGCTTAAGTTTTTTGCATATTATATCGAACAGTAATTTCGACTTTGAAACTGACCCTGTTTAACAGAACACGTTTTTATTGTAAGAGTTATCGCCCCAATCTCGTTATATCCCTAGGATCTAAAGAATAATTTTAACCGAAGCGGTTCAGAGCCTCCATATGTGAGTTATTTTCCCATTTGTATTTACAATAAGTAAAATATAAATGTAACTGGTAAATGATAAGTGATAGATTACAAGAGTCTTTTGATTTGAGATTTTTATTTCAAACAAAAGAAAATTAGGTCAAGGTCAAAGGTCATGGTCATGTTCTTAATTGTGATTTTAGCTTATTTTCACTTACTTTAAAAAATCTTATAAGATATCATCAACTTATTTTGCTAAATTGTTAGTTGCAACATGCCGTAACTCATAAATATTGATTAACAGGGTACGTTGACATTAAACGTTACTTTTCACCCCTTTTATTTGAATTGAAGCAAATGATGATATAACTTATTAAACTTTTTTAACTAGATGTGTCACGAATGGCTCCGTCTCAAAAATTTGAAAATTCTGCAATTCGAATAACACATGTGGACACAAACATGATGGTAGTCTCACATTTAAAAAAAAAACAGCTCAAAATCTGGAGGCTTATAGCAAAATGTTCGTATAACTGTCATTTTCAACAATTTTCAAAGTTTTAAACCCTTAATTTTAGAAAAAAAATAGCGGAGCGGAAAGAACCTTAAACTTGATCTGTAACTCATCATTGTTAGCTCACATACCAAAATTCAGCCCAATATCTGAAAGCATTTAGAAAAAAGGTCCGTATAACTCTAGTTTTCAACAATTTATCAATTTCCAAAGCCCGAAATTACAGCAAAAATTAGCCGAGCGGAAAGAAACTTAAACTTGATCTGTAACTCATCCTGAGTAACTCACGAACCAAAAATCAGCCCAATATCTGAAAGCGTTTAGAAAAAAAGTCTGTATAACTGTGATTTTCAACAATTTATCAAAGTCAAAAGCCTGTAATTTCGGCAAAAATTAGCCGAATAGAAAAAAACTTAAACTTGATCTGTAACTCATCTTAGTTAACTCACATGCCGAACATCATTCCAATATCTGAAAGCGTTTAGAAAAAAGTCCGTATAACTGTGATTTTCAACAATTTATCAAAGTCCAAGCCCATAATTTTGGCAAAATTAGCAAAGCGAAACGAAACTTAAACTTGATCTGTAACTTATCATGGAGAACTTATATTCCATATATCAGCCCAATATCTGAAGCCATTTTGAAAACAAAACTCTGTATAATGGTTTGTTGCGGAATGACGGAATGTCGGAATTACGAAATTACGGAATTGCGGAATTGCGGAATTACGGAATTACGGAATTACGGAATTTCAATATTTCGGACAAGGGTAAAACTATATGTCCCCGACCACTTAGTGGCAGGGCCATAATAAAAACATAGGGTCTTTTGATTAAAGGTTCTAGATTAATGACCTTGAAATTGAGGTCATGGTTATTTTGAAGTTCTAGATGCTGACCTTTTTTCTAACTTCATACATATACATGAAAATACTGAAATACTATAACCGGAAGTAACAAGTTACATTGTATCTCCCTTTATTTCAAACAAAAGTGTATAGAAACCATACATTTCAAAATCAGCTTACAATGAGCTATCATTTGGCACTGAAAGTGACATTTTAAACCCAATTTTAATATGTTCCATATAATAGAGTGGAAAGATATTCAATTGTTCGCTTAACAATTGGTTTTTAATTATGAGAATATTTGTTTCATCCCGGCTCCAGTTAACTATCATGTCATAAAAAGAATTTTTGAAACTTCTCTATTGATTATGAATTAAAATCAATGAAGATGTTTCAAAATTTCTTTTTATGACATGATAGTTAACGTAAATTATATTATCAATTCAGTTACATCAATCGAAACGTCATTATTATTAATTTCTTAGAAATGATACAAAATCATATATAAACGAACCTAAACAATCCTCTTTTGCAGACGTTTTTTTTAAACTGAGAAACGAAATAAAACAATCAAATACAAAGCATTATATAGATTAAATTTTTGATTGATCTCAAATTTGATAATTATTTATAGTAGACTTTTAATTGGCGGATTGAAAAGGGTATTCACCTTTAATCTCAATCTTAACCTAAGTTATGGGTAGTTTGTCATCGATGCTAAATTTGATCTATTTATAATTATAATATACAGGGTTTCCTCTCCATTGACAACATGCTGATTACCTTAAGTTATCTAATCTATACAAATACACCAAGTCAAAAGACTTTTGATTATTCTGTTGAAAATAGTAGACGTAAAACATTAAACAAAATTAATTAAAATATATCTAAACATATTTAACCATTGTTCAACTACTAAATTGTCTATTCTTCTTTCCAGCACACTTGGTACAATTAAAAACCTGATAATAAATTGTTCAAATAAGGCCTTCGAAAATAGTGTAATAAATTACTTTTTGAGTGTCAAGAACTCGTTGGAGGTACTTGATAAATTGCATGCTTATATTGGTGATTTTGAATCTGTTCAAAGTTTTGATTTTTCTACCCTGTATACCACATTGCCTCACATTCTCATTAAGAAAAAATTCACACACCTAATTAAATGGGCATCAAAAAATCAGAATCTGAATATATATGTTCAAACTCTTTTAGGTCATTTTTTAGTAGCAATAAACAAAAAAAACTATGTTAATTGGACATGCTTTGATACTATATATGCCCTTGAATTTTTACTAGTTAACATTTTTGTTCGCTTTGGGGATTCCGTATATCGTCAGATTATCGGACTTCATATGGGGACTTACTGTGCACCACTTATTGCGGACCTGTTTTTGTATTGTTATGAGTTACAATTGATGACAAAAATAAGCAAAGACCCATCGAAACAACATCTGATAAACAAATTTAATAATACTTTTAGATATTTGGATGATATTTTGGCTCTCCATAATGACGACTTCAGTATGTATATTAATGAAATTTATCCTGTTGAACTTACTTTAAATAAAGGTAATACTAACAATGACCACTGCCCTTTTCTCGATCTTGATATCTATATCACTAATGGAAAGCTGAATACTAAAATTTATGATAAAAGGGATGATTTTTCATTTCCGATCGTTAATTATCCGTTTTTAGATGGTGACGTTCCCTTGTCACCATCTTACGGTGTTTATATATCTCAACTTGTACGATTCGCTCGTGTATGTAACAATGTTTTAGATTTTAACGAGAGAAATTTATGTATTACTGAAAAATTATTACACCAGGGTTTTTGATATCACAAACTAGTCAAAACATTTACTAAATTTTATCATCAGTATAAAGACATCATTCGTAAATATAGCTCAACATGCAGACTTATAATACGTTTAGGTATTTCACATCCAATTTTTTATGGAAATATTCTTTATAAAGCACAAAGGTGTCAGTATTCACCTCAGAAACTTACAAAACCTTTGAATAGACTTATTAAGAAGGGATATAATTACGATACTGTTGTCAAGTCATTAAAGATTGCATATTTTGGCGTTAATATTGAGTCACTGATAAGGTCTTTGCATCGGAACTAAACACATTTATTCTAAAAACAGTTGTTGGCATGACACGGGTAATGTTCTTCTCATATATGTTATGATGGTATGATACTAAACTCCTAACGGGAAGGATTGTGCCTGCTATGAATATGATGAAATCATAATCTTTCAGTCAGTTTAATTGAAGTCTGGAGCTGGCATGTCAGTTAACTGCTAGTAGTCTATTGTTATTTATGTATTATTGTCATTTTGTTTATTTTCTTTGGTTACATCTTCTGACATCAGACTCGGACTTCTCTTGAACTGAATTTTAATGTGCGTATTGTTATGCGTTTACTTTTCTACATTGGTTAGAGGTATAGGGGGAGGGTTGAGATCTCACAAACATGTTTAACCCCGCCGCATTTTTGCGCCTGTCCCAAGTCAGGAGCCTCTGGCTTTTGTTAGTCTTGTACTATTTTAATTTTAGTTTCTTGTGTACAATTTGGAAATTAGTATGGCGTTCATTATCACTGGACTAGTATATATTTGTTGAGGGGCCAGCTGAAGGACGCCTCCGGGTGCGGGAATTTCTCGCTACATTGAAGACCTGTTGGTGACCTTCTGCTGTTGTTTTTTTCTATGGTCGGGTTGTTGTCTCTTTGGCACATTCCCCATTTCCATTCTCAATTATAATTAATATTATTAATTCGTATATTTTAACTAATTTGATTCGTTCAGGGAAAGTCACATGTTAAACTATATTTTCGAAGGTAGATAGAAAACGGCGGATAGCAAAAATCATATTACACAGCAAAAAGCATATTGCACCGTTATTTTTGGAATATCTAAACACCGACATATTTTGTGACGTCATGTAATGAATTTCATGATATTATTTAACTCGAATAATTCAATCTCTCTCCGTGTCCGATTTCCTTATACGCGAGGTTAATGTAGCCATCGTAGATCAGCGGAAGTACGACTGAATAATTCGGGTAAGCTTTTGTTTAAAGTTTTATAAAAAAATATCTATGATCGAGAATTTAAAGAAAAAAATCTTCATCAGATGTAAAAACAAAAACAAACCCCCTCCCCCTCTCCCAAAAAACCCTAGTATATCAAATAACAATCAATCATTTAGTTGTGTATCAACCAGACGGTACTTTTCTAGTTTGACGTATTTGACTTTAATTACGTCAAGGCCTTTTATAGCTTATTATGCAGTATATTGTTAAAGTACGTACAGTGACTTGTAGTTTGCATTTTTTTTATGTTAATCTCAATTTAATCTATTATCTTAGTAGCTATCTTGAGATTAATAAGATCTTTCCACTTTTCTGTGGAAAGACCTTTTGATTTTGTTCTGAATATTATTATCTTATTCTTCTTCCACCGGTGTTTGTTTGTTTTGGAAGATGTGGCTCAGGTTGTTTGCATATGCTATCGACTTTAAATCTAACCCTGTTTAACAGAACACGTTTTTATTGTAAGAGTTATCGCCCAAATCTCGTAATATCCTCACGAACTAAAGAATAACTTCAACCGAAGTGGCCTGGAGCTTGCATATGTGAGTTATTTCCCCTTTTGTATTTAAGATAAGTGAAATATAAATGCAACTGGTAAATCAAAGGTGATAGAGACCAAGGGTCTTTTGATTTGAGGTTTTAGTTTCAATCAGCAGAAAATCAGGTCAAGTCAAAGGTCATAGTCATGATTTAAATTCTAATTTTGGCTTATTTTCACTTCTTTTAGAAAAAATATAAGAAATCAACAACATATTTTGCTAAATTGTTAGCTGCAACATGTCGTAAATCATAAATGTGGTTGAAAGGGTATGTTGACATCAAATGGTACTTTTGTCCACTCTTATATTTGAATAATCTTATTTTGAAATTATGTAAATGATGATATAACTAATTAACCCTTATTTCATAAAGACATAGGGTCTTTTGATTAGAGGTCCTAGGTTTATGACGAAATTTTTACTTGGTAGATGTTGACCATTTCGTTAACTTCATACATATACATGATACAGTTATAGGACTTTTGCAATAGGTTGCAAGCCAATTTTCTTGAAAACCCCAAACTAAAATGATCTTGTGTTTACCAAAAGTAGCTATGTATTTGCAATTTTTTAATCGGAAAGTACATAGAATCATACATTTCTGAAATGAGTGTCAAGTAAACTACCAGATAATATTGAAAGGACAATGTTCAAACCAGAAGTAACAAATGACATTGTATCTCCCTTTATTTCAAACAAAAGTATATAGAAACTAGACATTTAAAAATCAGCTTACAATGAGCTATCATCTGGCACTGAAAGTGACATTTTAAACCCAATTTTAATATTTTCCATATCATAGGGTGGAAAGATATTTAATTGTTCTCTTAACAATTGGTTTTGAAATATCAGAATATTTGTTTCATCCCGGATCCATATAACTAGCTTGTCATTCCAGAAATATGAAATCTCCATTGAATTAATTCATGTAATGTAAATCATATTATCAATTCAGTTACATCGATCGAAACGTCCTTATTATTTATTTCTTAAAAATGATACAAAAATATATAAAAACGAATCTATACAATTCTCTTTACAATTTGCAGACATTTGGTTTTTAATTAAACTATATTTCAATATATTAAGTGAACTAACAAAACGTTTTAACAAAAGATAAATTACTAATTATTTATTTTTACTTTCATAAATGATTATGTTACTTTAAAAGAATGAATAATATGATAGTGATGAGATAACTTATGGGGGCTTTAGCAACTCAATTGATCTGTACCTAAAAATATCATAACTTATGTCTGTATGATATGTGGCATACTCGTTAATGAAAACAGATTAACTTTGGCAGGAATAGGCCAATGGAAGTCTAGTATATCTGTTTGTTTTATAAGATAACAGGATATAAACGACCATCAAACATTTATTCAGCTATGGAATACATTATTATGATGAGACAAAAATTATCTTTAATATCTGTCCTTAACCCTATTAAAAACAAGGTTGGTCTAAGACAGTTTGACGCATTATTATGATGAATTTTAATACAATAATTCAATTAATGTTTTACAACAGTTGAAGAAGATTGCTAGAAAAGGTCTTTTGACGTATTACAGTTATCCCGTCACTCAAAAGTCCATCGTCAGTGGCATGAGCGTTAGTTGGACGTAGTTGTATTAATGTAGAGAAAAGCGTCCGAATGATGCGGACACAGTGTTTTGAATTCAGTTACCTAAATTTTTCAATTTAAACCTCTTACTTTTTTTCATGTTTAAATAAATTTATTTTACATTTCTATGTTATTAATTTTTCTACAATATTTTTTTTAGGGGGAGCTGTATAGGCCCTACTTTTTATGTAGCAATTAATAATAACATTGTCTATTGAGATACTGTTGCAGAACCGTAAATGAACGATTTTCAATTCAGCATCTTATCAATTTTCCGGTCTTTATCAGAATTTAATCCTAAGATGTTGTTATTTGTAAATGCATGTGTTTTTTTAACATGGAATTCATTTGATTATCATTAGATACTACACATCACAAAGAACCGTAAAGGAACGATTTTCAATTCAGCATATTGTCAATTTCCGGTCTTTATCAGAATTTAATCCTAATATGTTGTTATATGTAAATGCATGTGGTTTTTTTTTTAACATGGAATCCATTTGATTATCTTTAGATACTACATATTACAATGAACCGTAAATGAACGATTTTCAATTTAGCATCTTATCAATTTCCGGTCTTTATCAGAATTTAATCCTAATATGCTGTTATTTGTAAATGCATGTGGTTTTTTTTTTAACACGGAATCCATTTGATTATCTTCAGATACTACACATTACAAGAAAGAAAGAATTCAGACGACTATTTCGATACCATAATATTCATTAACTTCATACATATGCATGGAAAAGCTGTAGGACTTGTGTATTAGGTTGCTAGATACATTTTCTTGAACAACCCAACCTACACATTACAAGAAAGAAAGAATTCAGACGACTATAAACTGTGTTGTATCATATCTGAGAAACGACACGAAATTCAATCACAACACAAGGTATATAAATGATGACCACACTATATATTCAGTAGCTTCATATAATTTTTTATTTTTAATTGTAGAGTAAAATACAACAATGTATAAATTACCAATCAAACAATACAAATATACAGCAACATATCGAAAATTATACTTCTCTTTCTTCAGTTTTGTTTTAATTTTGATAGAAATTCTAATACCTCTGCTCCTGTATACTATATTGTCCTAAACGGAAACAGAAAAACCTCTCCGTTGACAAAATTTTAATTTCTTTAAGTTGTTTCAACAATCCAATGACATAAAGTATAGTTGTCCGCGTTTATAACTCGTCTAAAGAATGCACTTTACATGTAATACACTGTAACATTGACATAAAAAAAAAATGGCAATTATTTTCAAAAGTTAGTTTTAATCATTGTGACAGCAAACAAGCAACAAATGAAGGCAGCTATTTATGTGTTACTTACAATGTCTTCAGAGCAGTTAATCCGTTAAAAACATTAACATCAAGAATTGCAATTTGGTTGTTTTGCAGTTTTTCAATAAAAATATAATTAACTACAAAAAAAAAAAGACTACTGGATGTGAAATATATCTATTTGAAAGTTGGTGCATATACTGCATATAGTACTTTATTTGATCGTAACATGTTCGGGATTCGAGCGTCACTGATGATTCTTTTGTAGACGAATCTATGATGAGTTTATTTACAACCACTGGGTCGATGCGAGTTTTATTCCCCGAGGGTATCACCAGCCTAGTAGTAATCACTTTTATGTTGACATGACTTATCATTGATATGGTAGCAATTATAAATAAACGGTTTACAATACTTTGATTTTTTCAATACGAGGCCTTTTATGTTTCAGGAATAGACTACCTAAGCTGTATTTGTATTTGTAACTTTTATATATTTGTTGGTCCAAATAAAGACAAAAGTAGTATACTGCTGTTCAAAATTCACAAATCGATAGGAAAAAAACCAAATCCGGGTTACAAACTAAAACTGAGGGAAACGTATCAAATATGAGAGAACTACGACACAACAGAGTCACAACACCGAAATGTAACACACACAAAAACGAACTCTAAATGTAACAATGGCCATTTTCCTGACTTCGTACAGGGCATTTTATGAAAAAAATGTTGGGTTGAACCTGGTTTTGTGGCATGCCAAACTTTCCGCTTTTATGGCAATTTTGAATATAACATTAAAATGATAACATTACATGACAGGACTATAATACAAATAAATTAGAGAAATTATAGGACAGAGAAACACCAGATTAATAGCCAACAAAAGGTACTTTGTTAAAAATTTAATATGCCAGACGTGCGCCACTTCCACACAAGACTAACCAGCGATGCTCAGATGAAAAAAGTACGAAAGCCAAAACAAGTACAAAGTTGAGAAGCACTGAAGACCAAAAGTTCCAAAAAGTGGTGACCAAATAGCTAAGGTTCGCTGCCTGGGACAAAAACATCCTAACTATCTAGAACAACCCACACCTTTGCAAACAGTACATTTATAAAATGACTATATAATATATATACATAATAACAACGAAGTGGTGACTAGTTACAGAATAAAAACGGATAAATTACATAAATCAACCTAAACCAGTAGCAGAGTTAGCCAAAGTCTTCAACGCACAAAGTGACGTCACATTTGAATTTCTAAAAAGATTTCCCAAAATAAGATAGAACTAGGATAGAATTCAAGATAAGATTTGTAAGACTGGTATAACATTTATTAATAACAATGAAAATTTCAATACTATCTGAAAAAAGAAATCACCAATTCACCAACATTCAAACTGACTCCATTTTCAGAAAACGACATCTGTAACAAACATAAACTTTTAGCTCCCGCTTTACAAGCAGAGACAAATACAATGAAAGTCCCAACTATGTACTGGCTTCCGAAGCTACACAAACCACCTTACAAATATAGATTTATTTTGTCTTCAAGCCATTGTTCCACTACTAAATTGTCTATTCATCTTACCAGCACACTTGGTACCATTAAAAACCTGATAATAGATTGTTCAAATAAGGCCTTCGAAAATAGTGGAATTAATTACTTTTGGAGTGTCAAGAACTCGTTGGAAGTACTTGATAAATTGCATGCTTATATTGGTGATTTTGAATCTGTTCAAAGTTTTGATTTTTCTACCCTGTATACCACATTGCCTCACATTCTCATTAAGAAAAAATTCACACACCTAATTAAATGGGCATTTAAAAAGTCAGAATGTGAATATATATGTTCAAACTCTTTTAGGTCTTTTTTTAGTAGCAATAAACAAAAAAACTATGTCAATTAGACATGCTTTGGTACTATATATGCCCTTGAATTTTTACTAGATAACATTTTTGTTCGCTTTGGGGATTCCGTATATCGTCAGATTATCGGAATTCCAATGGGGACTAACTGTGCACCACTTATTGCGGACCTGTTTGTGTATTGCTATGAGTTACAATTTATGACAAAAATAAACAAAGACCCATCGAAACAACATCTGATAAACAAATTTGATAATACTTTTAGTTATTTGGATGATATTTTGGCTCTCAATAATGACGACTTCAGTATGTATATTAAAAAAAATTATTCTGTTGAACTTACTTTAAATAAAGCTAATACTAACAATGACCACAGCCCTTTCCTTGATCTTGATATCTATATCACTAACGGAAAGCTGAATACTAAAATTTATGATAAAAGAGATGATTTTTCATTTCCTATCGTTAATTATCCATTTTTAGATGGGGACGTTCCCTCGTCACCATCTTACAGTGTTTGTATATCTCAACTTGTACGATTCGCTCGTGTATGTAACAATGTTTTAGATTTTAACGCATAGAGAAATTTATGTATTACTGAAAATTATTACACAAGGGTTTTCGATATCACAAACTAGTCAAAACATTCACTAAATTTTATCATCGGTATAAGGACATCATTCGTAAATATAGCTCAACATGCAGACTTCTTATACGTTCAGGTATTGCACATCCATTTTTTTTAATGGAAATATTCTTTATAAAGCACAAAGGTGTCAGTATTCACCTCAAAAACTAACAAAACCTTTGAATAGACTTATTAAGAAGGGATATAGTTACTATACTGTTGTCAGGTCATTAAAGATTGCATATTTTGGCGTTAATATTGCTTCCCTTATAGGGTCTTTGCATCGGAACTAAACACATTTATTAAAAAACAAGTTGTTGGCATGACACGGGTTATGTTCTTCTCATATATGTTATGATACTAAACCCCTAACGGGAAGGATTGTGCCTAATGTTCATATGATGGAATCATAATCTTTCAGTCAGTTTAATTGAAGTCTAGAGCTGGCATGTCAGTTAACTGCTAGTAGTCTGTTGTTATTTGTGTATTATTGTCATTTTGTTTATTTCCTTTGGTTACATCTTCTGACATCAGACTCGGACTTCTCTTGAACTGAATTTTAATGTGCGTATTGTTATGCGTTTTCTTTTCTACATTGGCTAGAGGTATAGGGGGAGGGTTGAGATCTCACAAACATGTTTAACCCCGCCGCATTTTTGCGCCTTTCCCAAGTCAGAAGCCTCTGGCCTTTGTTAGTCTTGTATTATTTTAATTTTAGTTTCTTGTGTACAATTTGGAAATTAGTATGGCGTTCATTATCACTGAACTAGAATATATTTGTTTAGGGGCCAGCTGTAGGACGCCTCCGGGTGTGGGAATTTCTCGCTACACTGAAGACCTGTTGGTGACCTTCTGCTGTTGTTTTTTTCTATGGTCGGGTTGTTGTCTCTTTGGCACATTCCCCATTTCCATTCTCAATTATAATTAATATTATTAATTCGTATATTTTAACTAATTTGATTCGTTCAGGGATAGTCACATGTTAAACTATATTTTCGAAGGTAGATAGAAAACGGCGTATAGCAAAAAGCATATTACACAGCAAAAAGCATATTGCACCGTTATTTTTAGAATATCTAAACACCGACATATTTTGTGACGTCATGTAATGAATTTCATGATATTATTTAACTCGAATAATTCAATCTCTCTCCGTGTCCGATTTCCTTATACGCGATGTTAATGTAGCCATCGTAGATCAGCGGAAGAACGACTGAATAATTCGGGTAAGATTTTGTTTAAAGTTTTATAAAAACATATTTATGATCGAGAATTTAAAGAAAAAAAATCGTCATCAGATGTAAAAACAAAAACAAACCTCCTCCCCCAAAAAACCCTAGTATATTAAATAGCAATCAATCATTTAGTTGTGTATCAACCAGACGGTACTTTTCTAGTTTGACGTATTTGACTTTAATTACGTCAAGGCCTTTTATAGCTTATTATGCAGTATATTGTTGAAGTACGTACAGTGACTTGTAGTTAGCATTTTTTTTATGTTAATCTCAATTTAATCTATTATCTTAGTAGCTATACTGAGATTAATAAGATCTTTCAACTTTTCTGTGGAAAGACCTTTTGATTTTGTTCTGAATATTATTATTTTGTTCTTCTTCCATCGGTGTTTGTTTGTTTTGGAAGATGTGGCTCAGGTTGTTTGCATATGCTATCGACTTTAAAACTAACCCTGTTTAACAGAACACGTTAATGCGACTGGTAAATCAAAGGTGATAGAGACCAAGTGTCTTTTGATTTGAGGTTTTAGTTTCAATCAGCAGAAAACCATGTCAAGTCAAAGGTCATAGTTATGTTTTTAATTCTAATTTTGGCTTATTTTCACTTCTTTTAGAAAAAAATATAAGAAATCAACAACATATTTTGCTTAATTGTTAGCTGCGACATGTCGTAAATCATAAATGTGGTTGAAAGGGTATGTTGACATCAAATGGTACTTTTGTCCACTCTTATATTTGAAATTATGTAAATAATGATATAACTAATTAACCCTTATTTCATAAAGACATAGGGTCTTTTGATTAGAGGTCCTCGGTTTATGACGAAATTTTTACTTGGTAGATGTTGACCATTTCTTTAACCTCATACATATACATGGTACAGTTATAGGACTTTTGCAATAGGTTGCAAGCCATATTGTCTTGAAAAACCCAAACGAAAATGACGTTGTGTTTACCAAAAGTAGCTATGTATTTGTACTTTTTTAATCGGAAAGTACATAGAATCATACATTTCTGAAATGAGTGTCAAGTAAACTACCAGATAATATTGAAAGGACAATTTTCAAACCAGAAGTAACTAATGACATTGTATCTCCCTTTATTTCAAACAAATTATATAGAAACTAGACATTTAAAAACAGCTTACAATGAGCTATCATCTGGCACTAAAAGTGACATTTTAAACCCAATTTTAATATTTTCCATATCATAGGGTGGAAAGATATTTAATTGTTCTCTAAACAATTGGTTCTTAAATATCAGAATATTTGTTTCATCCCGGCTCCATATAACTAGCTTGTCATTCAAGAAATATGAAATCTGCATTGAATTAACTCATGTAATGTAAATCATATTATCAATTCAGTTACATCGATCGAAACGTCCTTATTACTTATTTCTTAAAAATGATACAAAAATATATTAAAACGAAAATCTATACAATTCTCTTTACAATTTGCAGACATTTGGTTTTTAATTAAACTATATTTCAATATATTAAGTGAACTTACAAAACGTTTCAACAAAAGATAAATTACTAATTACTTATCTTTGCTTTCATAAATGCTTATGTTACTTTAAAAGAATGAATAATATGATACTGATGGGATAACTTTAGCAACTCAATTGATCTGTACCTAAAAATATCATAACGTATGTCTGTATGATATGTGGCATACTCGTCATGGAAACAGATTAACATTTGGCAGAAAATAGGCCAATGGATGTTTAGTATATCTGTTTGTTTTATAAGATAACAGGATATAAACGACCATCAAACATTTATTCAGCTATGGCATACATAATTATGATGAGACATTACTATCTAGAATATCTGCCCTCAAACCTATAATAATCAAGGTTGGTCTAAGACAGTTTGCCGCATTATAATGATGAGACATTACTATCTACAATATCTGTCCTTAAACCTATAATAATCAAGGTTGGTCTAAGACAGTTTGCCCCATAATTATGATGAGACATTACTATCTACAATATCTACCCTTAAACCTATAATAATCAAGGTTGGTCTAAGACAGTTTGCCCCATAATTATGATGAGACATTACTATCTACAATATCTGCCCTTAAACCTATAATAATCAAGTTTGGTCTAAGACAGTTTGCCCCATTATTATGATGAGACATTACTATCTACAATATCTGCCCTTAAACCTATAATAATCAAGGTTGGTCTAAGACAGTTTGCCCCATAATTATGATGAGACATTACTATCTACAACATCTGCCCTTAAACCTATAATAATCAAGGTTGGTCTAAGACAGTTTGCCGCATTATTATGATGAGATATTACTATCTACAATATCTGCCCTTAAACTTATAATAATCAAGGTTGGTATAAGACAGTTTGCCCCATTATTATGATGAGACATTACTATCTACAATATCTACCCTTAAACCTATAATAATCAAGTTTGGTCTTAGACAGTTTGCCCCATTATTATGATGAGACATTACTATCTACAATATCTGCCCTTAAACCTATAATAATCAAGGTTGGTATAAGACAGTTTGCCGCATAATTATGATGAGACATTACTATCTACAATATCTGCCCTCAAACCTATAATAATGAAGGTTGGTATAAGACAGTTTGCCCCATTATTATGATGAGACATTACTATCTACAATATCTGTCCTTAAACCTATAATAATCAAGATTGGTCTAAGACAGTTTGCCCCATTATTATGATAAGACATTACTATCTACAATATCTACCCTTAAACCTATAATAATCAAGATTGGTCTAAGACAGTTTGCCCCATTATTATGATGAGACATTACTATCTACAATATCTGCCTTGAACCTATAATAATCAAGGTTGGTCTAAGACAGTTTGCCCCATTATTATGATGAGACATTACTATCTACAACATCTGCCCTTAAACCTATAATAATCAAGATTGGTCTAAGACAGTTTGCCCCATTATTATGATGAGACATTACTATCTACAATATCTACCCTTAAACCTGTAATAATCAAGATTGGTCTAAGACAGTTTGCCCCATTATTATGATGAGACATTACTATCTACAATATCTACCCTTAAACCTATAATAATTAAGATTTGTCTAAGACAGTTTGCCCCATTATTATGATGAGACATTACTATCTACAATATCTGCCCTTAAACCTATAATAATCAAGATTGGTCTAAGACAGTTTGCCCCATTATTATGATGAGACATTACTATCTACAACATCTGCCCTTAAACCTATAATAATCAAGATTTGTCTAAGACAGTTTGCCCCATTATTATGATGAGACATTACTATCTACAACATCTGCCCTCAAACCTATAATAATCAAGGTTGGTCTGAGACAGTTTGCCCCATTATTATGATGAGACATTACTATCTACAATATCTACCCTTAAACCTATAATAATCAAGATTGGTCAAAGACTGTTTTCCCCATTATTATGATAAGACATTACTATCTACAATATATGTCCTTAAACTTATAATAATCAAGATTGGTCGTAGACAGTTTGCCTCATTATTATGATGAGACATAACTATCTACAATAGCTACCCTTAAACCTATAATAGTCAAGATTGGTCAAAGACTGTTTTCCCCATTATTATGATGAGATATTACTATCTACAATATCTGCCCTTAAACCTATAATAATCAAGGTTGGTCTAAGACAGTTTGCCCCATTATCATGATGAGATATTACTATCTAAAATATCTACGCTTAAACCTATAATAATCAAGATTGGTCAAAGACAGTTTTCCCCATTATTATGATGAGACATTACTATCTACAATATCTGCCCTTAAACCTATAATAATCAAGATTGGTCGTAGACAGTTTGCCTCATTATTATGATGAGACATAACTATCTACAATATATGTCCTTAAACCTATTATAATCAAGGTTGGTCTAAGACAGTTTGCCCCATTATTATGATGAATTTTGATACAATAAATCAATGACCATTTTAAAACAGTGTTAACAGATTTCAAGTAATTTCTTTTGACGTATTAAAGTTATCCCGTCATTTAAAAGTCCATCGTCAATGGCAATAGCGTTAGTTGGACGTAGTTGTATTTAATGTAGAGAAAAGCATCCGAATGATGCGAACACAACGTTTTCAATTCAGTTACCTAAATTTTCAATTTAAACCTCTTACTTTTTTTCATGTTTAAATAAATTTGTTTTGCGTTTCTATGTTATTGATTTTTCGAAAATAATTTGTTTAGGGGGGGAATAATGTAGGCACTACTTATTATGTAGCAATTGATAATAACATTGTCTATTGAGATACTGTTGCAGAACCGTAAATGAACGATTTTTAATTCAACATCTTATCAATTTTCCGGTCTTTATCAGAATTTAATCCTAATATGTTGTTATTTGTAAATGCATGTGTTTTTTAAACATTGAATCCATTTGATTATCTTTAGATACTACACATTACAAAGAACCGTAAATGAACGATTTCCAATTGAGCATCTTATCAATTTCCGGTCTTTATCAGAATTTAATCCTAATATGTTGTTAGTTGTAAATGCATGTGTTTTTTTGTTAACACGGAATCCATTTGATTATCTTTAGATACTACACATTACAAGAAAAAAAAAAAGAATTCAGACGACTATAAACTGTGTTGTATCATATCTGAGAAATGACACGAAATTTAATCACAACACAATGTTGAAAATGATGACCACACTATATATTCAGTAGCTTCATATATATTTTTTTATTTTAAATTGTAGAGCAAAATACAACAATGTAAAATTTCTTAAGTCCAAAGGGCAAATAGATTTATTGTTCTAATATATATATTACTAAAAATATTTGTTAGTTACTTACACTGTATTCAGAACCGTCAATCCGTTAAAGACATTAAAGTCAAGAGTTGCAATTTGGTTGAAGTGCAAGTACCTTACTATATATATATATAGCTAATTATGTAGCAATTAATAATAACATTGTCTATCGAGATACTGTTGCAGAACCATAAATGAATGATTTTCAATTCAGCATATAATGTGTCGTTATTTGTAAATGCACGTGTTTCTTTTTTATTAGCTGATTTTCCTTAGTACACATTTCAATAGCGAGATAATTCAGATTTTGTTTTAATTTTGATAGAAATTCTAATACCTCTGCTCCTGTATACTATATTGTTCTAAACAGAAACAGAACAACCACTCTGTCGACAAATTTTAATTTCTAACTTGTTTCAGCAATCCAATAATATCAAATCTAGATGTCCTCATTTATTATTTGTCTAAATTATGCACTGTGCATGTAATACACAATTAGATTGACATAAACAAAAATGGCACTTAATTTCTGAAAGAACTTTTAAATCATTGTCGGGGCAAACAAGCAACAAATGAAGGCAACTATTTGTTTGTTACTTTACAAAGTATTCAGAGCCGTTAATCCGTTGAAGACATTGACGCCAATTGTTGTGATTTGATTGTTATGCAGGTACCTGTAATATTATATTTTTAAAACGTAATTCTGCATCAAATATTCAATATTCATCAATCAAAACATAATTACCTACGAAGAAAGGTCTATTGGATGTGAAGTATATCTATTTGAAAATTGGTTGTTGCATATAGTACTTTATTTGACCTAAGTAACATATTTGGGATTCAAGGGTCACTGATGATTCTTTTGTAGACAAAACGGGCGTCTGACACAACTATAAATTTCAATCCTGGTTTCTATGATGAGTTTATTTACAACCACTTGGTCGATGCGAGTTTGTATCCTCCAGGATATCACAAGCATAGTAGTCGGCGCTTTTATGTAAACATGACTTATCATTGATATGGTAACAATTATAAATTAACTGTTTACAAAACTTTGAATTTGCAGTCCTACATGCTTTTCAACTTAGTACTTTATTTGGCCTTTGTAAAATTTTTGATTCAAGCGTCTATAATGAGTTTTTTGTAGACGAGACGCACGTCTTGCGCAAATAAAAAATGTCAATCCTGGTATGAGTTTATATTTACATACTTCTAGTAATAGACGTTTATTTACCCGAAATAGCTTATATTTAACAATATTCTGCCGTTCTTATTCTGTAGAAATGAACGATATCACTGCCACAGATTTGAAATTTTAAATAAAAGATTTTCAGTTCAGCATTATATCAACTTCCAAACTTTAATATTTGCAATGCATGTTCTTTACATGGAATATAATTGATTATATAGATAGAACACATTATAAGAAAGTAAGAATGCAGATGACCTTATACTGTCATGTCAATACTTATTAACTATATCTTAGATACAATAGAAAATTAAAACAAAACAAAATGTGTACGTTTATGTTATCAGTGGAGACAGTTTTTATGAAAACAAAAATATATGCATATTTTTTTTGGCATTTAGAAGCTTCAAATAATCTTTATTTTAGACCAAAACACAGGAATTTTAAAAGTCTAAAAAGCAAATGTTTTTATTGTTCTCAAAATAGATCTACTAATTAAAATGTAGAAATATACAGCAACAGATCGAATTTTTTTTCTGCTTTTTTCATTTTTTTTTTAATTTTGATAAGAATGATGTCTTCTCTGCCCCTGTAAATATATCAGAAACAGAAACAGATAAACACCGCCGTTGAAAAAATTCCTATTCCATTAGCTTGCTTCATCAAACCAATAACATACACATGATACAATCTAACGGTCCTTTTAGTATTTGTTTAAATTGTTCAATTTACAAGGAATACAATATCTGAAAACAACCCAATTATTTTGTAAATATCGTTTAAATCATTGCCATCGCATACAGTAAAATATATATTTTGTGTTACTTACAGTATCTCCAGAGCCGACAATCCTTGGAATAAATGGACGTCAAGTGTTGCAATTTTGTTGTCATTCAGGCCCCTGTGAAACAATATTATTTTTAAAATGTTTCTACATACAATGTTCAACGTTTATCAATACACACAAAATTACCAAAGAAAATTAAACCATTTGGAGTTTAAAAAATTTGTCCTAAACAGATACAAGGTAAACTCTAAAGGTTTTGACAAAATGTATACCACCCTAAAATATCTTACAAATGCAGTAACATAGTTCTTAACGTTACCATATCTAAGACAGTTTGCCCCATCATTATGATTAGACATTAATATCTACAATATCTGCCCTTAAACCTATAATAATTAAGGTTGGTCTAAGACAGTTTTCCCCATTATTATGATGAGACATTACTTTCTACAATATATGTCCTTAAACCTATAATAATTAAGGTTGGTCTCAGACAGTTCGACCCATTATTATGACGAGACATTAATATCTACAATATCTTCCCTTAAACCTATAATAATTAAGGTTGGTCGTAGACAGTTTTCCCCATTATTATGATGAGACATTACTTTCTACAATATCTGCCCTTAAACCTATAATAATCAAGGTTGGTCTAAGACAGTTTGCCCCATTATTATGAAGACATTACTATCTACAATATCTGCCCTTAAACCTATAATAATCAAGGTTGGTCTAAGACAGTTTGCCCCATTATCATGATGAGACATTACTATCTACAATATCTACCCTTAAACCTATATTAATCAAGATTGGTCTAAGACAGTTTGCCCCATTATTATGATGAGACATTACTATCTACAATATCTACCCTTAAACCTGTAATAATCAAGATTGGTCAAAGACTGTTTGCCCCATTATTATGAAGACATTACTATCTACAATATCTGTCCTTAAACCTATAATAATCAAGATTGGTCAAAGACTGTTTGCCCCATTATCATGATGAGACATTACTATCTACAATATATGTCTTAAACCTATAATAATCAAGATTGGTCAAAGACTGTTTGCCCCATTATTATGAAGACATTACTATCTACAATATCTGTCCTTAAACCTATAATAATCAAGATTGGTCAAAGACTGTTTGCCCCATTATCATGATGAGACATTACTATCTACAATATATGTCCTTAAACCTATAATAATCAAGATTGGTCAAAGACTGTTTGCCCCATTATTATGAAGACATTACTATCTACAACATCTGCCCTTAAACCTATAATAATCAAGATTTGTCTAAGACAGTTTGTCCCATTATTATGATGAGACATTACTATCTACAATATCTACCCTTAAACCTATAATAATAAAGGTTGGTCTAAGACAGTTTGCCCCATTATTATGATGAGACATTACTATCTACAATATCTGCCCTTAAACCTATAATAATCAAGTTTGGTCTAAGACAGTTTGCCCCATTATTATGATGAGACATTACTATCTACAACATCTGCCCTTAAACCTATAATAATCAAGGTTGGTCTAAGACAGTTTGCCCCATTATTATGATGAGACATTACTATCTACAATATCTACCCTTAAACCTATAATAATCAAGATTGGTCTAAGACAGTTTGCCCCATTATTATGATGAGACATTACTATTTACAATATCTGCCCTCAAACCTATAATAATCAAGATTGGTCTAAGACAGTTTGCCCCATTATTATGATGAGACATTACTATCTACAATATCTGCCCTTAAACGTATAATAATCAAGATTGGTCTAAGACAGTTTGCCCCATTATTATGATGAGACATTACTATCTACAATATCTGCCCTTAAATCTATAATAATCAAGATTGGTCTAAGACAGTTTGCCCCATTATTATGATGAGACATTACTATCTACAATATCTGCCCATAAACCTATAATAATCAAGGTTGGTCTTAGACAGTTTGCCCACTTATTATGATGAAATATTACTATCTACAATATCTGCCTTTAAACCTATAATAATCAAGGTTGGTCTAAGACTGTTTGCCCAATTATTATGATGAATTTTGATACAATAATTCAATGACAGTTTTTCAACAGTGTTAGCAGATTTCAAGTAAGTCCTTTTGACGTATTAAAGTTATCCCGTCATTCAAAAGTCCATCGTCAGTGGCATTAGCGTTAGTTGGACGTAGTTGTAATTAATGTAGAGAAAAGCGTCGGAATGATGCGAACTCAACGTTTTCAATTCAGTTACCTAAATTTTCAATTTAAACCTCTTACTTTTTTTCATGTTTAAATAAAGGAGAAGGGGCTCTAAGGGGCAAAATTGGCCCCACTTCAGAATCTATTGATATTTCTTTCAATTGATATCTATGATATGGAGCTTATAAAACACCAAGAATTTTATAGTTATCTCTTACCGTTTTCTTGTTATGACGTCATAAAAATGGTATGCCGACTAAGCTAAAATATCAGCTTTTTACGTATGTTATCCTTTTTTTTGATGTATTGTGTACTTTTTACAATAGATTACACAGTACATAATCAACGTGAATACACTATTACTTGTGAAACATTGTGTTTATACAATGAAGAATAAAATTGATATAAAATTTAACCATTTGATATCAGTTATACAGTTGCTATGGTTACAACAAAATTAACATTCGTTCTATGTATGACTAAATTAGAGGGAATCTACAGTTATTGTTTGTGTTTTCTTTTACCTTAAATTACCAAAAATGAGTTGGTGTGTACTTTTATGTACTCTGCTGATAAAGTTCACAATTTCATAAACTATGCATTTCAAAAATTACTCAAATTTATTGAAATATTGTTAGCACATTTATCTTTAGAAACTTTTCACATGTTCCTCATATCAAACTAAAAATACAATATGCAACCCCCGATCGACAAAACTGTTACTACACTATGATTCTGAATTTTTAAGCAACAGTTATCATAAATTCAGGTATTATGTTATCAATATCAATATTATTATACCAGTTTGGTGTGACAATTCAGTGTTAGCATTTACCAGTTGAACTATTGCAATAAATGTCTTCCCTTCTATATTCGTCATCTAGGCATAATAGTACCCTGATATCGACGTACGTCAGTTTTTTCCCAACAAAGACATACAAAACAAAAATGGAATTATATTATATGCCTATATATGTCCAAGTAATTGTTCAGTTAAATACAAATGCTAAACATGTTTACTCCTCCGGTTCACTGTCACTATCATCAACTACTTCCGGCTGGTTAGCATCATGGACATAGTCCTTCCATTGCTTTGCTTGATTTCCTTTGGTTTGATGCCGGTAAAAACTTAGAAACCATATAACTGACGAAATATGACTACAAGTACCAACAATTCGAGCACCGGCCTTGCAAGTACAGTACCAAGTTTTTATGCAGCAGTCATCATATGTAATCCATAGGTTATGCGTTTTGCTGCTTGTATGTCTACTTGCCATTCTAACTCTAATAAGTTGATGTCCCTGTTGCATGACTTCATAGTAATCGTCATTTTCTAGATGTTCCTCAGTATAACTCTTTGCTAGTTTAACCTGGTATACACCGAGAGTTATGTCCCTGATGTCCTCCTCCGACAGTTTCGGAAAATCTTCAACGGAATCGTTGCCATCTATTTTTTGCCACCTACCACTTCTGGAATGCAATTTTTCATTTGAAACTCGTTCCATGAGCTCATTTTTCTTCTTTGACATGTGAAGCATTTTTGTACCTAAGAGAAGGTCATCAGTTTCATTACCAGCATTAAGTGGTGGTCTATACTTATTACATATGGCACTTACAAAACGTGTATATTCACCAGCATACGGTATAAGGGAATTTGGTAATACCTTGTCAAGCAAGCGCCACTGCTTGATTCTACCATTAACGGACTCAACAACCCAGCGGACCTTTGTAACTAAACGTGTTGTGTTACCGTCTTCAACCGAAAGTTGCTTCTCGTTACGTTTGAGAAAGCTTGGCATTTTAGTTTGAATACCAAATTCTTCTAAGAGGTCGATACTGTCTCGAAATCCCCGATCAACCACAACAACATCATCTTTATCGAACCATTCCTTGATTTTCTCCAAGTTATTTTTGAAAATTGAGTTTAAAATTTTGGCATCATTGTTTTTGCTGTTACAAAGGTAGGGTCCAATCACACTTACAATGTATCCTGTAGTTGTGACAAACATCATTGGCTTAATGAGGTTGCGAAATTTGTGCATGCTGTATGTACTACGTTGAAATTTAAATTGTCCACTCTTTTGTATGTAAATATATGTACCATCAATTACGAGTATGGCAGTTGTGTTTGTGATATCACCAAATAATGTTTGTGCCAGTGGACGAGTGTGGTTTTGTATAACACTTTCTCGGGATACATGATCAAATCCTAAATATTTTGGTGTAAAGTGCTGTTTAACTGCATCTCTTGCGGATGAAATAGCTTTCCTGATAGAATCTTTACTTATATTAAACAAAGTTGCTAATATTTTATTAGACATACCCAAACGAAGTTTGGTCAAAAATATACCAATACATGTTCTCATGCTTCGTACTCGGGTATCTCTTATAGCTGAGTTTAGAATGTGAGAACATAAGTCTTCAAAATCAGTAATAGTTAAGCCAGTCAAATTTCGAAAGTCTGTGTCATTTAAAGAAGAAGATTTATCAAAATCAATTCTTGCGTTTTTATTTTTTAATGCATGTTCTCTTATTGTATCTATCAATTCAAGTAGTCCGCTGCGATTGAAGTCAGAAACAGTATACACACTAGTTATGTCTTCGTTAGCTTCTTTTGTAAAACCTTCAGTACATAAATGACGAGGACAACACCGTGATCCGGCAGGAATAATTATATTTTTTTCCAAAAATGTATGAAATCGTGCTTCTTGTGGAACAACCATAAGTTTTGGACCACGCTTTTTGCAAAGACAACATTGTGCATGACCTTTAATTGTTGAAGATATCGGAAGCGATATTGATAAAGGAGAACTTAATTTTGGTCTTTTAGGTGCAGATGGTGGCATAAAATCAGGATCATTTGCATTTGTATCATTTGTAAGGACAGTGGGTGTATTTACTTGTGCTTGCCCTTCTCTGTAGTATTTCCGTTGACAAGTATCACAGATAACGTCATCATCATTGGGTGAAACAAGGAAATTCTTACTGAGAAAATTGCGCAGATTTTTATTTGTTTCTCCACACAAAGGTCTTCTTTTTCCGGGTTTTGTTCTTTTTTCACACAATATACATTTAGAATCTTTTCTTCCCTTTCTTATTTTATCCATTCTGAAAAGAAAACCATAAGAGGATACAATTAATATTTGGTACATTTAATTACAAAATCTATTCAACTCCTAACAAATTTCATTGCTATCTGTTTTTGGCAAATACATATGTGTTAACTGTATTTGAAAATCTAAAGTTAGCATGCACCTTAAAACGGTGTTTAGATCCTAAACACAATTCTTAGCACAATGTGTTTAGGGTTGTGTTTAGAATCATGTTTAGCTTTAAAACATGTGTTTAATTTCTATACACTTTCATTTTTAAACGTGTTTAAATTCACGGCAAACTTAAATATTATGTGCTTACTGAAAAATGTGTTTAGGAATTAAATACAACCCTAAACACGTTTAGATCTAAACATGTATCACTAGTGTTTAAATTCTAAGCACGATTTTTACAGTGATAATTAAAATTTAATTGAAAAAAATAGAAACATCCATGTTTATGAATATAGGCGAAATGTTTTTTACAATGTGGTGTGCAAAACAGCCATATCAAATGTGGAGGCGAATGAATAAGACAGCAAACCATGCAACTACGGAGAATACCAGAACATTTTCGACATCAGACAAGCCCGGTACTATAATGAATGTTCAACTAAAATTGCTTTTTTTTTAAGAAACAGTCTAGTGTTTGATGTTTGTTATTCACATAACACATTATTTTGATCAAACATAACAATTTATTTTTAAGATGAAACTCTGTCTTTCACTCTTCTTAATAGCGTAGATACTGAAAGTCAGTGCATCAAAAATTTCATAAGATTTTCCATAGTAAAAATAACATTTTAAGTTGCCAAATTTATTTCTGTGTTTGGTTATATGAATATTAAATGAATGTATTGATGTTTAACATCCAGTGGCAATTATTTCAAACATTTTCAGACTATAACATAATGTAATCCATATTTTGTAATTTTACTTCTGGATGCTGCGCATAAATAAATAATTTTAAATCTGGGTTCACAATGCTTTTAATTGAACTATGAATCTTCTGCACTCAGTATCAAATAATCGACTGCACGAAATTATACATTTTCTCCACTCCTGCTTTCTGGAACGGGAGTGGATCGTAACCCTTAGCTAGCGAAGATGGAAATTATATAGATACTCACTCATTTCTATGAGGAAATTGTCATGTAATAATTTAGGTCCGCTGTCTCCAGTGATCTGCAGTATCCATTTATGTCTAAAACATTTAAAATACAAGGTCTTAATGTATATTGGTGAATGTTGTTTTTGTTTTTTTGTATCTATCATGAAATTCAACATACGGAACTTTCCTGTTAAGCACATATACCATTTCTTGATGGGTAAAACACATGCAAAACTGTCAATGATGATAGTTCATGTAGCTAAAGAACTAACAATTCACAAAGTTGGGGTATACTTGTATCT